>NC_060129.1:96309466-96618474 GCF_021461395.2 Schistocerca americana | reverse complement strand
GAGCTCAGCAAGGAATTGTTGGAGGGAAGAAGACACTCATTTGGAAGAAAACAGCTGAGAAAGTTTAGAGAATCGGCACTTGAACCTGGCTGCAGAACGATCCTAATGACGCCAGCATACATTTCTGGTAGGGACCACGAAGACAAGATACGGGGAACTACTTAAACCTAACTAACCTAAGGACATCACACACATCCATGCCAGAGGCAGGATTCGAACCTGCGACCGTAGCAGCTGCGCGGTTCCAGACTGAGGCGCCTAGAACCGCTCGGCCACACCGGCAGTATGTTCACCTCCTTGCTCCACTTAAATACTTTCTTTGGTCGCCTTATGAAATGAACGGTTCCATTGCGCTAAAAACAGCCCTTTCCCGAAATTCTTTGCCAAAAAAATCTCAGTATAATGATTATTCAGATCATTGTTAGTATGCATCTACTTCCTGGACCTGTGGCATGCAAACGATAAACATTATCACGGCACGGGTCCTGAGTCCCAGCTTGTCAGTGGAGTAGGTGTGGTACTGTAGCTCCAAGCAGAACAGCGTGCTGGTGTACGTAGCGTGGAAATGATTTGCGAGCCTTAGCACCATGGCACCACTTGTCTTACGGGAGGGACAGCTTTCCGGTCAAACTGGGGACCCAGACATCGCACGGAACTCGTTATGATGCAGCTTCATGCTTTAATTGCAACGTCGTTGTCAAGTAATAGTGATAACCAAGGACCATACTACAAGGAGTACAGGGAGTACGGATTGTTCTACATTCTATCTGTCAGTATGGAAACTTTTCATCGTTGATGGGCTATAGGGAATGCAGTCGTAGATTAATCACGAAAAAAATTGTCTCATACCCGATTCTGAGGGCTCCATTCTCATCATAAGGTGTACCTGACACAGATGCATCGAATCGATGTACGGAACACTGATATTAGGACAAAGTTTTACGGCCAACAATTTCTGTATGATAATCTCCACTGCCAAACGAGAGACCCGCGCCAACCAATCACGAAGCGAGACGGAGCGAATGCTTCAGAGCCAAGTAAGCAAACATTTTTATGCAATATTACGTCAGCAGACATGTACTTCCGCACGTCAAGCATACTAGTGTGAGATGGTGGGATGCACACTGCCGGATGTAAGCAGAAACATTATAAAAATGCCACAACTGATAAGGGTATAATGAGTAAAACGAAAGACCTATTGTGAAATAAAAACAGATGTTTGGTATTTGCAAACACGGATTTGAAATAGCTTTAGTCATCGTATCGCGCTGTCCTTAGCCGTTGGATTAGGTGAAAGGGACTGAATAAGTGGACCTGCTTGGCGGTACATTCACGTTTGTCCACTGAACTCATCTTCCTGTGTCATACTGTCTTTACGGAAAATTATCGCAGATGTCACATCACCTAATGCAGATAGGAAACTCGCTGGCAGGTCAGAGCCGTGTGTCGGATCCCCGACGTTTCAAGTGACTGCACTCTCCACTGCAGAGTGAGGATTCGCCCAGGAAGCAACTCCCGAGGCCTCTGGTCACTGCAGTGCCCATCCTTCCGGGAGCGCTGGTCCCGCCAGCCGTGCAGGGGAGCTTCTGTGACGGCTGGAAGGCAGCGGCTGAGGCACTGGCGGAAGTAAGGCTGTGACGCCGGCTCTCGGTTCCTGCCTGCCTAGCTCGATGTCTATTTTTATAAGGATGTCATATTCGCTATTGACTATAAAAATTGTTTTACAATTGCAGTTTCGGCGTTTTGAGCCATTTTCAAGTGGTAATGTGGAAGATTTTGCTTCAGCTCATGACAGACATGTCTACATGTCAGCGTCTAAAATCATCTATAATTAATTTGAACAAGTCATTCATATCCTTAACATAAATATCACATGTTCACTCTCTTGCAATGCATACAAAATTCTTCTTTAAAGAAAAGAGGTATTCTGCGGCAAGCGCTGCAGTTCTGCTGTTTGATGTGTCTGAAACCACTGAAAACGATATAGCAGCACAGAACAGAGTGGATGACCTGCAAGAAATAGTTATAATCGGTGTCTCACTCAAGTGCTCTGAAATCTAAAGATGAAATCTCGATGCGCTAAAATGCTAAAAAGACCAATGGATTTGCGATTGTTTGCTGTGTTACAATGCATCCTTTAAAGGATGAGAAAGTTCCAGGTTTGTGTCCCAGTCTGGCACACAGTACTTATCTGCCAGGAAGTTTCTAATCCACTGCTGAGTGGAAATCCGTTCTGGATACTTTTAGCCGCGCGGGATTTATCCGAGCGGTCTCAGGCGCTGCAGTCATGGGGTGCGCGGCTGGTCCCGGCGGAGGTTCGAGCCCTCCATCGGGCATGGGTGTGTGTGTGTGTGTGTGTCCTTAGCATAATGTAGGTGAAGTAGTGTGTAAGCTTAGGGACTGATGACCTTAGCAGTTAAGTCCCGTAAGATTTCACACACATTTTTGGATACTTGTACGCTCTTGCATAAACTATACATTATAGGTTTTTAACTTTTAACCTGGCAGCTTGTGTGCTACAGGCGGCCGCTGTTGAGTGAACGCCTGCTGCGCTATCAGCCGTGGGGCCTCTCCTCTGACGACGACTTCAGTGCGCTGTGCAAGGAGCGGCAGCCAGAGGCCTCGCAAATGTTCAGCCTCGCTGACGAACTGTACGTCCTTTATCGTGTCTCCTGGTACACTACAGCTGAGTACATCGATTCATTCTACGATTACTATTTCAAGATTGTAGGTAAGTTTAATACTGGGACCTGGCCACTTCACGGTTATGCGCTGACAACTGTTCAGTTCTTCGAGGAATGAGATTCAAATATCTTTCTGAATTTGTAGTTTTAGATCTTGCGTGATTTTGTACGCCACGCAAGATAATCTCTGGTGCTCTTTCCAAAGGCAGTTTTTAGATTCCTCGGCAACTCTCCGTCTGGATCTATGACAAGCTAACTACTTCATTTTGATGTATTATTGACTTCTTCATTATGCAGGGACTAAAAAAAGACTACGTACACAAAATTTTGGATTTTTTACAGAAGATTAAAAAGAACAAATTTTATGTGACACAAATGCCACAGGTGTGATGTTTTAGAGACGTTACTGAATTGCCAGCTGGGCGCTAACACACTCGAAACAAGTGGGCGTCTCACAAATAATGTTTGCAGCCTCAGCCTAACAGGCAACCACCTCGCCTGGGGTGTCTGCCAGTGTCTGTACACTGAACAACTCGTCTCCCTCCCGTAGGAGGCCCGCAACACCTCTAAAACAGTGCCCATCCCACAGCACTTTGAACAGCGTCTCTGAACGCCAGTGCGGATAAGACCTTCATACGTGTGCGACACGTGCCTCATATAAAAAAGTGTTCCTTTTTATCTTCTATAAACACTCTAAAATTCTGCACATGTAGTTTTCTTTTCAGACCTAGTCTAAGGCTTTTTAAAAATGGCGAATGGTCTCTGCAACATAACGGCTACAGAGGAGCTAATTTTCTGTCAATACTGTAACTCGTGTAGTGATCTAAATTTCTCATGTGTGATCCTAGCACGATACTGTTCGTATTTACTAATTTTCTTTGACGAACAATATTTCTATTTGTAACTGAACAGTTAATTGTATGAGGTACATTGTTAATATTATCCTTAGATGTGTTAATACTATGAACTGTAGTAGGACTGAGGAAACACAGCTATCGCACCTGTCTGCTAAACAACTCTATTTGTTCGAATCACTATATTTTTTTAATTTATTATTTTATTCTCGTTGCTGGACTTTATCTCTTACTCGATCATCTATCTATGGTGCACCAGACATGAAACGAGTTGTAATCGTTCATTTCTCTCTTTGTAACTGCCTGATAGCTTCTTGTTCGGCAGGGAGTAACTCCATTTAAATGAGAGGAAAGGAGGACGGTGGGCTTGTGCTCTCTCGGCGGAAAAATTATTTATGCCTGCCGTTGTGACTCTTCACCGCTTCAGGCAATCGAACTTGCAGGGTTTTCATTGGTAGTAAGCCAACAAATTAAGAAACTAAGGTGGTCGAAAAGGGTTACAACAGATAAGGAAGTAAGTTATCATAAGAATATCCGTATATTAGAACCAGGAACTGTAATACTGAGAAAAAAGGCCTTTCCAAAATTTCGGCTGTCGCCGATAATTAACTGCAGATAACCATAACAATAATACTTGCACATAAAAGGAAATACGCATTGTTACCAAGTTACCAAACAAGCAGATTCTTACCCCATCTGTTGCTAGACTGAGCTGCACTCTGCAGCATGTCTATAATCATGACTGAAACTGTTATGGACACTGAGAACAAACGTGTGAGCTGTAGTTGATGTTTCAATTCCTCACGAGTGGCGACAAGAATGAGCAGCGACATTACAGAGTTGTGGACCACTAGCTGTTTGTCTGGAAGCTAACTTTAAGCCCGACATTGAAGATATCTTCAGAGGCCGGCCGTTGTGGCCGTACGGTTCTAGGCGCTTCAGTCTGGAACCGCGTGACCGCTACGGTCGCAGGTTCGAATCCTGCCTCGGGCATGGATGTGTGTGATGTCCTTAGGTTAGTTAGGTTTAAGTAGTTCTAACTTCTAGGGGACTGATGACCTCAGATATTAAGTCCCATCGTGCTCAGAGCCATTTTATCTTCAGGGGAAAGTGGTCGTGATAATCCAGAGAGATCGGAGAGGTCGTGGCAGTTCGGTCGAGATAGGGGGGGGAGGGGGAGGGAAAGAAGAAACTGGTGCGAATCTCTTCTGAGCACGTCGCGATGTTGGAGGTGGCTTGCGACATCCAGCAGGCTGCTACAACGGCCCTGTCTGAAAGAGTTGCCATCGCCACTATTAAAACCGTGGTGCTTTACTGTCGGCTGTTTTACGCATCACTGTCCAGCAGAACTAGATGCTTGCCCACAACAGACCAACGTATCAGGAACTGAGCCCTGATCTGTTGCCGCTGCCATTGTGTAAAATCACCTAAATCGCAAATCCAAGCCCACAGATCTCACAAATACTTCCAGTGTGACGACTATCTGACCCACTATCGCAGAACCACCTGACCTATCCCAGTTACAAACAAGACCACCCATCAGTAGGACGAAAAACCCGTCCAAGTTGCAAATTTTTATTTTTTATTCGATCGATGACTTGTTTCGGACCGAGACCCATTTTCAAATCACCATAACATAGCCGAAAATGGCATTTACGAAGATGTCAATAACGTGCAATGAATATTTACAGCGCATACAGATAACTCATCGAATGAACAAAAACTTGGAACGTTTTTTCGTTCACTGATTACCAGGAGTTGCTGACCCAAACTACTGCATCATACTCGGAGTTCGTAAAACCACCCATGTTAACTGTGCCCAAATGTGCAATCCTTACACAACTGCATCATCTACACAGCCTCAACTCGAATGATCTCATAAGTATAAAGTAAACGCATTATTCACGACACTAAACTTACATTCCGCATCCCAACAACTACATGCATTGCATCCTCACCATCAAAGATATTGAGTTCAGATCCACAGTTTTCTAACCGTCAGTCGAGCTCACCGTCATCATCCCAACAGTTTCTTGTGTCGCATCCCTAATATGAAAGACATCCAGTTTGGAACCACAGTTTTCCACAACATTGAATCTTTTTCAACGTCCACATATCGTCCAACAGATGACGATAACAGTCACAGTCACCTTCCATTTTAACATCCAAGTCACCTATTCCAAAAAGCAATCCAACTTTATCTTCAGCCACACCAAAACATCAGCTTAAAACCTATACCTAACCTTGTTTCGCGACATAAGACATCAAGACAAAGCAGCAGCATAGCATTCAATCCATATGTCTGTTCCATCAGCTCCAACGAGATCTTCATCACTGACATCTTATCTCAACGCTACAACTATACTTTAATGAAAATTGTTACAGTCACGTAACACAGTCCCAGTCATTCTACACTCTACAAGGCACAGATAATTGATACAACATACAATCAGATGGTACTACCAATGGGTGCTTGTGAGACATCCTGATACCAGCACCTCAGTCTGCAGATCAGAAACCCTGGGATTGGTGTTACACATGAACAAAAACACTGCCACATTTTCCATAAACTGAACAATCTAGTGAAAAAGGATTCGTTCTCCTCTCATCCATAACAACCACACGTTACCAAACAACCTCAACAAGCCAGACTCAGTGCTTCATATCTTAAAGATATACTCACTGTATCTAATGACTGCTCGACAATTCGGGACATACAATGTCACATAAATATGACCACCATATCTTTTGGTATCAGTTTAAAATACCTTTCTATAACGCCACAAAACGAATTAAATATAGCATTTACAACACAAGACTATAAAGCCACACATTTTGTGAGCGTGCGGGTTGGTGTTATTCTGTCATTCTGCGCAACAGATTAATCTTAGATGTACCCTTTACCCTTTGGCCCCTGCGAGATGCAATTTCCACCCCCACACTACTACAGAAGTCAGACAGACACTCCTAACGTTCTAGGGCGCTGAAGACCTTGCTGTCGTGCGCCCACCAAACCCTTCTACTACAACTACCCTAACGTTCTAAAGAGAAATGCCTGAAAAACTTTCAGCAATAAATACCTTCTGGAATCGTCCACTGTAAGGAAATGACACAAAAATTCACAAAATTTCATACGTAACTAGTGGGATACTTGGGTACTGGAGTAGTGCTAGTTAGTGTAAGAAAAACATGAAAGTGACGAAAACTATTATTTATTTTGCAAAAATTCTGAGATATCACAATAGCACTTTTAGTTATGAATTGAACACGTTATTTGCAGGTTCTTTTCAGAATGTGAAGTTACCTCTTAAGGATAGGATTCGCTAATGAAATTTCTATACAAAGTTTAAGATTGTTATTGACTTGGCAAAATGGCTGAGAGCCGCACCTACTCAACTTGAATAATTATCGGTTAGAATGTTGCTAGGTACAGTCGAGGCTGTCACGTGTGATACGCAGTGAAGGGTACTGTTGTGGAGGAAATGTGGGGGTCGCAAGAGCTGTAGCTGTGATGACTGCTGTCTGCGCCGCTCGCTGCCGACAAATAAGATAACTCTAGTTCTATCTGGATTGACCTTCGCCAATCAAACTATCCCTACGCCTTGATGAAGTCAAGGA
The DNA here is from genome assembly GCF_021461395.2 of Schistocerca americana. Lineage (NCBI taxonomy): Eukaryota > Metazoa > Arthropoda > Insecta > Orthoptera > Acrididae > Schistocerca > Schistocerca americana. The sequence continues at coordinate 96,611,318 of NC_060129.1, read as the reverse complement.
CTCCTATTCGCCCCTAGCCTAACTATTGACGTGGTACACCGGTCAGATAACCAGTCCACTGCAATGCCACTCAAAAATTCGCTCGTAGGCGTTTAACTATTACTCAGTCCATTCATACCGCACAATAAGTGTGGCAGCCAACACAGTGAACAACGCTTAATCGCAAGGACTCAATATACAGTTGCACTTCGATTCGCTCTCGACAGAGGTGCTCTCCCAGTGAAGTACTGTGGAGAGACTTGTTCCTCGCTCTTTGAGTACATGTAAGAGCGCGCACGCTCTCGTTACGTGTTCTCGCTCCAAGAGCGACAACAGAACGGCCCCTCTGCACGCCAGACGTGAAGCGGTATATCTTTCGATCTCTTCCATTACTCCTTCAGCTCAAGGCGTCAGAAATATCGTCTGCCAATGAGCATTGCTCTTCTAAAACGGAAATCTGTAGTATCGGTGTTTGGCGTTTGCTGTCTCACTGTGAAAATCTCTGAAACTGCGTCCTATGTGTAAAGAATGCGTAGGCTAACCGCTCCCACATAATGTAGCGGAATTTGCTTTTAAGCCAAAGACGGGGTCGTCCTTTCACTCGGGCAAACGCTGTCTGCTCTACAGGCGGTCACCGGCTGACGTAGATAGCTTGGGACCGGCCTCCTGGGGTGCAGTTGCCTCTCTCGAGCTAAAAGCTCCTGTGACCGTCGTGTCTAGAATGTATGTGTGTACGCCTGCCTCGAGTATTTCAACCACGGTGCGCACTTGCGATTTATTAGTTATTTGCATATCGTTTACATGAATTCATACAATACTGACTTTATCTTATCGAGTTTGGGCTCGAATGAAGCGTCTTGATGTGCAGAATATGATTGTGAGGGCGGTATATATAAGCAATGAAGGAGACCACGACGTCTTACAATTTCAGGAAATTGTTATGAGAGGCTGCTCATGACTCCATTACTTTCGACCTTCTTAAAAAAAAAAAGAAAGCTCTTATTTCCTACTACCTATAGTCAGTTTGTGTGATATCATACTGTATGCAAGTTTATTTTCCACAGCTCACCTATGATTTAAGGGTAGTGTCTTTGTATACTAATCAAAACGTCATGGAACCCAGGTTCGAACCTCGCTACTGCTTAAATTTAGAATAAAAGATAATCAGTAATGATGGATGGGCGGATAGAGCTTCAAGGCACTTTTTTCCCCTGCTCCTAAAACCCTGAAGAGTCAGCAGTGCTCAAAGGCATGACAATGCAGAAGGTAATGGGAACCACTGGTGTCTGTCCACAGGACATGTGGCCTATAATTGAAAAGTGGTATGATGACTGCTCCATTAGCGAAATATTCCGCACTAGTCGCACATTCGGATCTCTGGGAGGAAACTGGCAAGTGCCAGGTGTCCCAATGAATAATGTTTCCTGTATAGCTCCTTGTCTGGCACACCATGCTTCTTTTGTTACTGTAAATCTTACTCAACAGCATATCTCCATCTGCCTCGATAACTTAACTTCTTGGTGTAGCCTCTGCTATATCAAAAAAACTTTTGTTAAAAACCCAATATTATTACAATAAATACCACCAACCATTTCTCTCTCCCTAACTTCCACCATGGTACACATAAACATGACTGTGTGGTGGTACTCTCTTCAAAGGTCAGCTGGTTCGAATCCAGGTGATGGAAGAAATTTGCATTGCTGGTATTTCCCCAGTAATGGAAGGCGGAATTGAAGCATAAAGTTTCTCATCACCAGACCTCGTTTCAGTGTTCTACTTTACATTACCTCTCCTCAGTGTATCGTGATACACTGATGACGCCTGTGACACTGTTGAAAGTGACATGTGGTGTCGACGATAATCGCCTGCAGCAAATCGTCAATCGATCGCAGAGATGCTGTAGACCTAAGTAGCACCGCCTCCGCCTATCAGAAAGAAGTAGTAAGCCACTCCTCCTGTAGCTTCGAGGCGCCACACACGACAAGTATTTCCAGCTCTGCCAGTGCCTGGTACGAGCTCTGCCAGAGTCCATCCTGAGTTCTGTTCTGTCTACGAGGGTATCAACAGTTCCATGACGACTGCAGAGAAGCGACGAATTTCTGCCTTCAGAGTGCAGTGTCGGCGTAACGTCACTCAGTCAAGCCTAGGCCAAGCATGCACGTACAGAGAGTCGATGGCCAACAACAGACACATATTTGGCACAACTGTAGTAAATGTTCAGTGCTCATCATGTGCAGACTTGGACTGTAATGCCGCTCAGTGTTTTCAGCAGCTCCTGTGTATCTGAACCCCAATTAATACCACACGTGCTCCAGCAGTCACAGTCGCGAGGAGCTAAAAATAAGTTTATCGCTTTCCAAGCATTGACTGTTTCATTTATGTACTTGTAAATTTATTAAAAGCATGACACAACAACATGTGTGTCGGATGTGGACGTTAAGTTCCTAACGCATCCATTACAGTCATGTACATTCAATAGATAACTTCGAGTCACAGTTCTCTCACAATGCAAGGACAGTGCCCAATTACGTGCGGTAAGATAAGCGCTCGCAGTACGGCCGCGGATCTGTTGCTCCATTTCTCTCTGCTGACATGGGCAGAGGACTCTCACTTTCTTATACCTTGGAATAATCACGGAACCCCAGCCTACAACAAACTCAAATTAAGAAAACAGCAAACTCGACAATGTGGGGATTCCATCATCCAGCCACTGAACGAGGCGATGCTGTGGTAAGCTGGTGGCTACAAACTTGATTTACGACCACATTTAGTTTCTCCGTGATGTCCCTACACAGCGTAAGGTGAATGACACGACGGTTCCTATGGATGGATGCAGCTGTCCTGCTTCCCTGTTCTTCCCTATTCTGGGTTATGCTCTAATAGCTGTTTCACCAACAGGACGTTAACCCCTGATCTTGTTTCTTCCTTCGTCTTTCCAAAAACCTTAATTTCCCCAGTGTTACTTCCGCCAATATAGCTTGGATCTCAGCACTCTCAAAAATTTAACATTCGTTACCGTCTTAGAACACCTTGCACTCTGTATCATCTTTCCCGTCTCAGACGCAACCTCTACCAGCTGATTAGATTGCCCTCTCTTCTGAGGTTCCTCAAACTTTGTCACAAATTGCAAACGTTCCATAAACGTGGGAAACAAAAGCAATTTTTCTCACCTATCCTCTGGATACCTAGGCTTCTGGTGCGCCTATACCAAAATGTCATACCCATCCTTCACTTGCCCGCCCCTTCTGTATCCTATTCGAGCGGAACTTCAGCTGGCTGGTTCTTCCTGTTCCAGAATAGTATGTAGACACTTACTCCTCCAACCAGCTATAATCCTATAGTCTACGCCTCTTCAATATGTAGATGATCCCGCTTCCAGCCTCCTGACCACTGTCATCCCTCCCTCACACCTCCCACTACCCTCATCAACTTGTCAATCATACTTCCCAGCCCACTCCAACACCTTGAATACCTACACCCTTTCTTTCCGGCACCTGCATCATACTGTATTACCCTCGTAGTAGTTATTGGGAACTGACTGCCAGTGACTTGCCAGAAGCACGAGCCTTATCTTCACCATAGCACCACCATCAGCTTCAATGTACATGTGTTTATGTAGAGACGCTATGGCTTTTATTTTTTTGAAACCTATCATTTTATTCATTCTCCCCAAAAAGCAGCAAAGTGTCCGAACCTTGCGCACCACACGATAATGTGGTGGGAATAGAATGAATAACAAAGAAAATGGAGTGTTTACGACAAAGTCGTGCATTCGGCTTTTCACGGAATGTGCCTGTGTATAAGAATCTTTCAGAACTTATTCGTCTTACTCGGTGTACATTTGCGCTCAACACTCCAATGGGGTATACATTGGATGACGTGTAGCATATCAGTATCACTCCTTTGATTTGTACTCTGAACAGGAATAGTGCTCGAGGACAACGACCATCAGGACTTCTCAGAGTGCAGTAGGTAAAGCCGTCATCAAGCTGAAGCCTGGTTTGGTCACCACAGTGCTTCGCGAGCCACTGTCATACTGCAGGTTGTCGTCACTCGCCGTCTTCCTACTTCTGAACTAACTTACCCAGTTAATAATTGTGGGACACAGTTAATTATTGGGTCTCTGAACAATTCTACAGTTCCATCATTTTCGTTTTCCATAAATCAATGTCAGAGGTGAAAGAAGGGATAAGTGACAGAAGGAATCTCGGGAGCAATGCCTGAACCCCAAATCTCTGGAGTTGTAATCCCACATTCATCCACTCAGCAGCTGAGGCATATATGTCCCAATTGCATTTATTGCTGCATTATTATCATTGCACTAGGTACAAGTGAGACGAAGTAATTACATTTTTCTGCGTGTTTTTGAATGTATGCAAACAGAGTATTAACAGTAAATCATTCATTGTGGTAAAGGTACTTCCAAAATCGTCAGTCACTGTATTTTGCTGTGCTTTTTCTCGACAATCTCGTGCTAACGAAACAAACTGGTGACAAATATGCTCCATCACTTTTTTTTACGCTGCGTGATGGGGTCACTAACTTCACAGAGGAAAGTGAAATATCACAAAGACGAGAATTCAGCCTGCATCCTATTTCTTTGTACAGGACGCCTATGGAGTTATGTCGAAAGAGTATATTCTATATGGACGTAGTTAGATATATAAAAAAATAATACGTATCCAACGGATCAGTGTATGGATGATCACACCTTCCTCAGGTATCTATGTCTCTCGCTGTCCCCCTTGCTTTATTGCGGATCGTTCTAGTAATTCTGCTTAGAAAGACTTCCTCAACACTTGTGTCAATTTTCCATTAACCTTTTAACGTTGAGCCAAATGAGGCTTAATTATTCTTCATATTCAGTTATTTGCGTGGTAAGATCAAAAGTTGGTCATGATTTCAAAAGGTTGTTGAGGTGGTAATGTTGGGATTTCGTGATAACCATTTTAATGTGGCTTTGAATGCTGAAGAAACAAATACAATCCGAGAATAAGTTGTTCATTAAGAAACCCACACATCTGAACAACAAAACGAGACTCAAGCTCCTTCCTTCTACAACCACACAAGATCCGTAATTGCCTTGTCATGGAGCTGAGATACTGAAAACTTCTGTTGTACAGAGAACTGGAAGTTCCCATTCATGTAAGCTTCAAAAGAATGTGATCCTAACAGGTATTCTGATCACACAATGGCCCACATAATGTGAGGTAGGTTCCTTTCCAACTCTTGCTGATAATGGGTACTTTCCTTAGACAAGAAAACAATTTTTTCCTGATCAAACAGTGGTATATGGCACATTTATACGTAAACAACACTCTTGAGCGAGACATGGCAGAAGTCGCCACAACAAAGTACGGTAGGTTACAAATCGTTGCTCCACACCATTGTCAGATGATTCAGTAACAAACATGGGCCTAAATCCTTTCGTATTCATTTTTTTTTTCGATATGGTCGTGCATTGTTGAACAAGATGCTTGAAGTCGAACTGCTCTTTTGCAAATGGTTTTCATTGGAGACTACTCATCTGATTGAGAGTGGGTGACACACGTTCCTGTCACTTTTTATTGCTTCCAATATGTGGTCTGAGGCAGCCTGAAAATACAGGACATTTATCTCAATTAGGCATGGCTACTTTACGAGGGGGACTGAGGCAAATGGTCTCATCATGCGTTACATAGTTCTTCCTATCTGCGGATGTTCGTGCACCCACGAATCGGCCACTAAACTCTCCTTTACAAGACGGATTCGGAACTATTCTTCAGTGCAGTACTATCAATAAAACCTATTTACTTCCTCATTTTTACTATGTCAAGACCGATACAAGGACTTCTTGGACACCCTGTAGATGAAATAGACGTGCATAGTAACATGATATCTGTCTTTGTTAATACTCTTACTTTGTGTTGACATGCCGCCCTACATAGTTCTGGGTAACTGAACCTGGGTAATGTGGGTAAACAACGCCCAGGCTCCTCATCCAGAGAAGACTTTGGATTCAGCTGCCTGCAGTGTACGGCCACCACCTACTTGCTGTCGTTTTCTTGCAGACGAGGAGTGGCAGCTGGAGGACAGAAGCCACGATACGCTCTCCGTGAACACTGACTGCGTGCAGCTGTTGGTGAACGCCCTGGACCACCCCACGTGTCCGCTGGAAGACCTGCCACTGGAAGCCGTGAAGCAGCGCGAGCAGTGCCGCGAGCAGCTGTGGGACGACGTGGTGCAGAGGTCGCCCCACATACCCGTCACCAGCTACCTGGCCTACACGCAGAGGATAAACGTCAACCTCTGTCTGCTGGCCTGGATGGCGGTCAACTCGTACGGCATTTGTCAGGACGTCCCGTTTAGTATGATACAGTCCGTACACGATGCTCGCTGCTATTTCGATAGTCCTGATGATCAATCATGTCTGCAGTCGAACGCTACAGACGCCATCTGCTCTGTTTCCAGAGCTATTCTGTTGCTAAAGTGTCGCAACTTTTCCTCCATCAGGACTTCCCATGATTGTACTTCCGCAGTGGGATTAAACCGTAATAGTAGCAATGGACTGTATCAAAAGCTAACAGAAGAAACACTGAACTACAAAAACAGTTTAACCAACGCCACATTGAAATACAAGGATTTCAAAATAGACGGCTTGAAGCCTTTAGAAATCTCATTTATACTGCAAAATATCATTTTCCGTTTTTCGACAGCCGGAGTATACTTGTACCTTCCCCAGTTACGTAACTTGCCTGGAAAGATATTCTTGTCCTTTCAGATCACGTGCATAATTCAGATCCTGTGTTCTGAGGTCGTGTATCGTATGGCAGGCGTCCCTGACTTACCTACAGCAGTGCTGATAGACAGCGCCCTCACACTTCTCAGCTGTATCTGGCTGAACTCATTCTGCTACCACATGTATGCTTGTGTTCGCCATCTCAGGCTTCCTGACCAGCTGCTACCTGCTGAAGTAAGACAGTTATTCCGTCGTGAGGTGCTGTGTGTGTTTATACCGTGGAGTATATTATGTGTGGCAGCTGTTGCTTTGGAAAAGACGAGTAAACATTACCTGATCAACAGTCGTATAGTATTCCTTGCAGGGATATCAGTGTCTGTGGCATTCAACTTGGTTTGTCTCGGACTGATTGGATACATGTACCTACGTAATCGGTGCTCCATGCGGCAACTCAAAATTGTTGATAACAAGAAATTTGCCTCAAAGAAGCAATGCCTTTTTATGTCAGTTAAAGCCATTATTTTAAGCGGAATAGGAATTATTATTAGAATTGGGTTCCACCAAGCTCAGGGAATAGCGCAGTTAGTGTACTATATACATCTAGCTACGATGGTGCAAGGACCAGTGCTCTTCGTATGTTTCGTTTGCAATGGAACGACGCTCCCCATACTAAAGAACAGGATACTTCTTTGGTGGAACCCAACCAACATCCCTGCAGGTCTAGAGCTGTGTTCGGCAGCCGAGAGGAATCTGGCCAGGAGAAACAATGAACAGTCTCCCTTTTCAGAATCCTCGCTGTAGCCTCCTTCAGTATTTTTCGCAAATAACTGTCTCCACACCACACTGCATTAAACCCAGCAATAAAAATGTACTCTACCTGGTATGACAATATCAAATGTCATTAAATCTGATATCGTACAGCCAGTACTTCTCTTTCCTAACGTCTCCTTCATTTATAACTGTGTGGTTATTTGTGAGTGGTAGCCCCTGTCTACCTATTCTAATGCACTGAGACTACTTACTAAAATTGTTGGGAATTGCTTTGTGTATACAATAGGCTGCGTCAATCACACGGCCTGTGATATATAGAAGGAAAACGCAGCACGTTGTCGGAGGAATTCCCGTTCGTCAGTGTCATCTACCGTGGCGATGGTGCATTTCTGGACACATGTTCGTAGGACGTTTTTTCTCCGTTTTCCTTCGAGGATCTGTGTTTGCAGTTTGTCGGTTTTATTAATGTATAATGTATGATATTAGTATATAACATTATGTCTGAAACGAGGAAATTTTCCATATGTGTGTGAAAGATGTACTTTTACACGATTTGTAATTCATGTACCATGACAAGAGACATTCAGATACTTATACAATCAAAAGAGAGGGGCCAATGACTGAAGTGGTGTGTGCATGAAAGTGTAAATGGGTTTGTTGAGCATATTAGTGGTTCGATTACATAGAGTGGCTCAAACAGGTATAGTAATAAAGTAACACATGACTTGTTGTGTGAAATGTGGCTTGAAGTGAACGCAAAGTGTCGAATGGCAGAGTTATATGATATTAGTTTTATTGGGTTTGTGAGACAAGACGGTGATTTGTTAAGCTAGTGGTTTGTAAGGGTACTATGGCAGATGTTAAACGTTAATGTTCCATGTGCCACTCTTGAGCAAGGAAGGACATTACTTAAAGGCGTATTTACAGAAACAGTACTGTGGAAGGATAAACTTGCGCCAGTACTGTGAGTCCTGGAAAACATGTGCCATAGTAGCTTCACTAGAAGCACACAGTACGCCGAAATTGTTGTGATTCGTAATCAATAGACCTCCCATTTGTTCAAATAAAACCTGAGTGAGCAAAGTAAAGGAGTGTCTGTTTGAATTTAGTATCCAGCCCATCTGAAAATCCTGTGATAAATAGTACTACGTGGAGTGATTTTCGTGAATTTTGCACTTAGCAGGCACCCGCAGTGTTAACCGCGATTTTCGTACTGGACGCAGTGGAACCAGAGGCCGCAGCGCCACGAGGGAGGCAGGTGCCGGGTGCAGCCCGCCAGGCCGCAGGGGGGCGCCGGCAGCTCAATATTTTGTAAAACCGTTTGACGAAGATTTGCAGGCCGTGCGCCTCGATTCTGTCAGCGCAGCGCCAAGCCAACCCTGGCCCGCTTTGCGTGACGTCACGAGAGCGCGCCGCGGCCTCCTCTTTAGGTGGTGGTGGCCAGAGCCAACACGGGGCGCACTGGGGGCGCTTAGCGGCCCACCCAGACAAGCGTCCTGCACCACCGGTACACGCGTAAAGTCGGTCCGACACAGTGGTCGCCAGCCGAGCCTCGACCCGCTGGAAAGTATCGAACCTCATCGCTCGAAAGCCAGTAGTTAACGGCCCTCATGCTACCTACTTACCCCCAGGCAGGATCCCGAGTTCCGACCGCAGTACTGGGAACATTCACAGCCAGGTCCAGGAAATTACTTTCGACTGGCTGCACGAAATACACAGTTCAAACTCAACAGGAAGATGGTCACTCAAAAAACATTACTCCCAGATTTGGATAACAAACAGAGATTATCGCTATCCAATTACCCCAACCAAGTCAGTCACTTTGAGTCGGAGCACCACTGCCACTTAGCTAACATCACAGAGTTTTCACTGAGCTACAATTCGCCGTAAACGCCCACACTAATTACTATGCAACATTCGCAGATAACGGCAGGAAAGTTCTTAAGCGGTAATGGATGCGCGCAAACGAGAACGCGTTTGGAAACTCGAGAACACTGTGCATCGGGACACAGAACTCCGCTCCAGAGAGCCCGCGACCCGCCACGTCGGTCACACGGGTGCCGACGGCCAGCTTTCGATTCCCCAAACTCCGAGCCTCTCCACGAAATCCTTCTACACGTGGGCCTTTCAGTCAATCAGGAGCAGCAGAGGGCTGGAAGCCCCACCACTGGCCACTCCCTGCTGCTGCTTACAGCCGCTGCTGTCACGTTCTGGTCTTCAAAAAGGCGAAGTAGCGAGGTGATATGGGTGGTCAGGGAATCACCTGTTACAACCCTTTCACTCCTGGGGTATCAAGCATTAACTTCTGCAACCGATATACCTATTAAGGGCTCTCCTCTGATATATCTGGAGACAAGCATTCTCGCAGCCGAAACTGCTTGAACTGTTGTTACATGTACGTAGATGTTCGACAGCACACGTGTTACTCAGACAATGTTCCCTGCAAAGTGCATCATGCGTAACTCGCGCCACTGTCGTCAAACGCAGCATTGTCAAAGCGATTCAGACTTGGGATCGGCAGTCTGCACAACCGCCACACTTTGAGACAGGGACGACCAACTCGCATCTGCCGAGGCTAAAGGCACAGAACTCAACGCTGACTGCGAGCGTTCTCAAGCAGGGCGTGGGGACTATGGATCGTCCTGTTTCCGATATGCAACAACAGTTTTCAGCGCACCAGACTGAAGTAGAGAACTCTGTTTCCACCAGATCTCCAGAAACGCAACGCTACGCGAACTAGCCGAAAACCCGGACAAGAAACCCCAAGTAAACAGCCAAAGCCGCCACAAACACGATACGCCAATTACAAAAAGTTTACACTCATCCAAATACATCTCACGAAGAACAAGGTTTACAACTGGTTGGATGCAGATGGAATTAAAGCACATCTAACACAACTTATGGCACTTTAGCAAACCCTGCAATAAACTATACACTAAGAAGGTGGCAATGAAACCGCCAAATCGTTGTAACCTGCACTAAAACAGTTGCCTGGTTCACCAAGTCGTTCACAAAAAAAATCCGAAAAAATCTGCCAACATCACAACACACCCATCAGATTTCGAAACCCAAGAGAACAGTTTGAGTTACTTACCGATCTGAAGCAACAGTAACAGAAATCACACTGCACGCCAAATACTAAGCAAAAGAGAACCCACACAGACTCACGCTCGCCTTTGTGATAACCAATTTTGACCGTGATACAACAAACGAAAAAACTGAAGGGGACCTAAAGGTACCGGGAAACTAAATCAAAGTTCCCTGCTATTCCTTCCAGTCATCTATAGTTACAAAGAACCAACTAACAAGCTACTTGTTCACCATTTCAGAATGCACTGTGTACCTCACAAGCCTGGACTATTTAAACACTACCTCCTCAATAACAGCAACGTCCATATCGCAAAACTTTCCAACAAGCCACGGAAAGATGCGATACAAATTGAAATGAGAAGAACGGAGTCGAGCACATCCAATTTTTAATTGCAAAATAGACCCGAAACAAGAAGCACCAAAATGCAGGAGCTGCAACACTGATAACGTTAATAGTGATGAGAGTTGCAAAGAAAGACCAAAACAGCCTATCTCAGCAAACAAAACTGAAAACATTAAGCGCATTCATGAAACTATCACGGTCTTCGTCCAAGAATGTCACGAAAACAATCAAACGGAAAACATACTCCGAGTCTTCACTACAGCGCTTCCCAACCTGATATTTGTAGGAAGGGAAATAATAACAGCAGCTTCTAAAAAGCTCCTACTACGTTCTTTGGCGAACACGGATGCACGTCTATATCGCCATATTGATAGACAAGGAGGCCTATGCCCAACCTAGCCTGAGACACCAGGAAACAAGAATTAATCTTCACATTCAAGCCTAAGAAAGATATTGCCACTATCTGCATTGTCAACACACTGCGTTTCTGCTCTAAAAACAAACTCCCTAAAGGCATAGTAAGAGAAGAAGAAGTTGGTATTATAGTCGCAGCACATACCTCATGAGCAGGTAGAGAAATCAATCTAGATAACTGTATCTGTCACGCAAACCAGACCATAGTAGAAGCTGAGATAGATGCTTCAGAGGCTTTCATATAAAACACCACAACGATGTATCCTGCCGCGGTACTGCCAACTGATCTCGTGAATTATATACTCTCATTTTGCCCAGCTAAAGGAACAGGAGACTCAGTGCTAGATCTGCGATATTTGCTGAAAAATTGAACAAGAAAGATATTAAACTTGTAGCCATTTTGAATCACGCAAGACTCAGAAATGATCGCCGCCTTTTATCAATCACTATCGCACTTCTATCTTAGAACATATATTACGTATAACATAGCCACCCAGATTCTGAAGCTACACTGAATTTGGCGACTGCATAGCTAACGAATACCTCACATTTATTCTGCTGTGAACCACAAAAACTAGGAAAAAACTTAAAACGATCATAAACTCACGAAATCGGATAGTCGAAAAATTCAGATTGATACGTTTTAACACAAAACCTAACGAATCAACTATTCAAACCACTCCTTAACACTCCTGACGTACATAAGAAACAAACTTAAACAGTAGGGAAATTCTGTAGACCATACAGAACTAACCAAATGGGTATGCTACGATTGGCTTCAACGTTTTCAATGACCTAATAAGAAGAGAAACCCACCAAATGATGCGCGAGGTAATCACAAGAATTAGGTCCCACAATAGCAGCAGTTTTTGGAAAAAAGTTCCAACAGGTCATAGCACACCATTTGCGAACAGCCATCCTTAATAGCTGATGAGAATGTCATTCATTACTGACGACGTCAAAAAAGTTCCTCAAAGTGCTACAAAAACATTCACGGTCATCCACGGTATCCAAAATTCGATGAAACCGACGAAGAAATAATACTCGAAAATCCGAATGCAACCGCTTAACATCCACTACTTTATAAGATTGACGAATATGAAATGGAAAGAAAGCAGCTCAGAGACTGGAGGCACTGGAAGATAACAAAATAAATCACTCCTTTCACAAGACACCTGCCTCAAACACATCAGACGTTTCTTCATCGCGGCCATAAAACTGAAAATAGTCTCTCTAAAATAGAAGCAAGATAAAATCAAGATGATTTCCCAACCCGAAAGGCCAAAAAACAACACCAAATCATAGGTTACCGTGCTCTCAGTGACAGGGAAAGCTTTCGAGACAGACCAAAGTTATTCAAGGAATAGAGCAACATAATCGCACAAGAACAAGCCGGATTCAGCGGCAACCACAGCACAGGTGACCCGGTCCCAGGACTGAGCAGCAGAGCGACGCAGGCTGAAAGTAACACGGCGGGCGCGACGCCAGCACGCTTTCTCGTGGACGGCGAACGCGCCTTCCATTGGTTGTGGCATGCTGGGCTGCTCTTTGAAACGTTACTTTTGAACTTCCAATGCCAAAGTGTGCAGCTTACTAAAAACGTTGCTGGAAACAGGTAAGTACAAGCGCTGCTTGGTGATCACCATTCGACAAATATTATGCCAGCCGCAGAGACGCCACGTGGGACAGTCACGTCTCCACTGCTACACATCAACAACACGGCTGACATCGCTAAAGATCGAGGAACGAAAGAAGAGCCCTGTACACAGATGACACTGCCTACTGTTGTCAGGGCCCGACATGTGGCAGAATTAACGAGCAGGTCAGCCCCTTCACAAACAAGCAGGAATCATCGATAAGCAAGTCGAGTAGATTAAAATACAGTGGATCCACGAAATCTATCCTTCATCGCCAACCTGTGATTTTCAACTTCCCCTACTTTAAATAAATATGCATTCCTCACGTTATCTTCAGAGGTACTCTGACAGTCAGTTATAAACAATGAAGAAATACGCCAACTGGAAAATAAGATGTTATAACACAGAGAGATGTTGTTGCGCCCCTCAGTGTCAAGACTGGTATTAAAAATAGCTCTCCATTCTACTGTATAACTTGTAGGCCTCTTCATCTCCAAGTACATACTGCAGCCCTCATCCCTCCCAATCTCCTTACTGTATTCACCACTTGGTCTACGATTTTCACCCACACTTCACTTCAAAACTAAATTGGTTACCTGTCGACGTCTCGGAACGTGTCCTACCAACCGCCCCTCCATTTGGTCAGGTTGCGCCTCGCATGTTCCCACGTTTCTCGGGAATCAAAACTTATCTTCCCTGAGGTCAGCGTCTACCAGTTTTTTCATTCTTCCGTAAAGAATTTGTGTTAGTATTTTAGAACGATGAGTTATTAAATCGATAGTTCAGTAATTTTCACACCTACCAGCAACTGCTTTCTTTGGAATTGATAACATTACATTCTTCTTAAGGTCTGTGGGTACTTCGCCTGTCTCATACGCCGGGCACAACAGGTGGGAGAGCACCGCCGTGGCCGGCTCTCCCGAGGCTGCCTGTAATCCTGCCACAAGACTGTTTACTCCTTGGGCCTCTTTTCGACTTAGAATTTTCAGAACACTGTCAAATTTTATCTCGCACAGTTACATCTTCCACCTCATTTACATCCATGACCACTTCCCTATCTGTAATATTACCTTCAGTATGATATATATATCTGACATAACTACATTAGCAAAAAAACAAACCTATCTGATGTCATGACAGCATAAATTCTAAATATGATGTAGCTATGCTATTGACTATACAAAGACATAGACCACTACACCATTCAGAAGGACTCCAGTTTCTTCTATATAACATGGCACTTACCTCTGACTTACACGGTTATGTTACAAATCCCTTCGTATCATACTAGAGATTAGTTCCTAAGCATTAGTCTTAAAGACTACTAGTACAATGTAACAGGACACAAAATGCCATAACGATCGACAAACAATCGCAGGTGATGCTTTTTTAAAGGAAGGTTTTAACCCACTCATAAGGCGAATGCCAGGACTCAGCTGTAAGAATAACATCGTCCTCCAATCCACCAGGATTACACGCTGCGTCCAAACCAAATAAGAGCCTCAGATTAAAGATGAACACTGTCACCACATCATTAAGCACATTTCCGTTCAAAGAGTAACACGTTTGCTAGGGCACATTGCTGCTTGTACTAAACTTAAATATTTTCATTTTCACCTCTCCCCTGTCAACAGTGACTGTAATTTGGATCAGCAACTCAGAAACAGACATTCTTTAACAAAGTCAGTCTGAAGTAGTCGACGAATGATCTTGACATTAATCACATTTTATTAAGACCTGACTTATCAGGAGCTGCATTAAGTGATCTTATGTATTTCTAAAACATTAAAACTTAATTACGAAACCTTTTAATTTTCTTGATCGCAAAAACACATTGCTTTACCATTCATTACACGTTTTGGTTGCCAATCAACCATTGTTAGCTTGTAAAAGAAACAATAAACAGGGAATTGCCTTAGATTTAACCAAATTTAAGGAAGTTACGTAGAATTGCGTAATGATATGCCAATCATGGTAAATGCAATGTGGCTATGAATTCTGTAGGCTTGAACGCCATCATCTAATAGCATATCTTGGAACTGTGTAAGTAATTGGAAAGTACCTATCGGGTGAATGTGAATAGTAAACTGTTTTCAGATATTAAAGAAATAAGCAAATAGAAATAATGAAAACATACCATGCTGACTAATGAACCACATTTTCCATAGACTGTTGGTTACACCAACGAAGTTACAGAGTGCAACTCTCAACATATAGTAACAATCGAAACACACTCTTTCGTTAAGAATAAAGGCGCTAGCCCAGCTTAAGAAGCGAAAGTAATTTAAGAAAGAGACACTGTATCTAGTTACTTATATCGGAAATGAGTATGAGCAGAAATTAGTAAGTGTAGCTGCCTTTTTGGCCCTATCAGCTGTTCTCGACCCTGCTTGGTGAGAAGCACTTCTTTAGAAATTCACGATTGTGTCGTCAATTTAAGGACTTACTTAACAACATGCTCAGCAATAGAGCATTTCATATCCATTCTCACAATGACAGATGCAGGGTACGTAAACCAAATGATAGTTTACTTCAAATGTCTGTTCTGAGTCCACTACCACTTTGGTCTGTACATGCACAGCTTACCAAAAGTCTTCAAAAAAATTGATTTATGTTGATGGCATTTGCTTGGTGGCTCAGAGCCTCAACGTTTCTGATACTGAAACCTCTTTAGCCACAGATATGGAAGTCTTAGATGTATACATCAAGAAATAGTGGCTCCACCTAAATCCACAGAAAATAATTGTATCTACATTACATCTATGCAGAAGACAGTCAGAGTGCACACCAGAAGACAGATTCAGAGACCAAGTCTCGTTGTACTGCATTACACCATAATACACAGGAACAGCGCTAGATAGAACTCTTGACTTACAAGTAGCACCTAAAGTCAAAACGAGAAAGAACAGTCTTCAAAAATTTGGTGGTATCTTATGGGGAGCTAATGCTCGTGTTTTGAGATCCTTAGCTCTAACCCTATCATAAGTGCTCTGTTGCTGAAGATTACTGTTCGACCAGGATCAATAGTGCTCATACTAACAAGATAGATGTCCAACTGAATCAGGTATTATGGGATGTATTCAGAGTACAATCGCTCTAAGACTTCCTGTTCTCAGCATCATCCTACCCCCAGCTCTAAGAAACCAGCTCTCCTAAAGGTCTGGAAGAACATTCTGAAGAATCCTCAGCTGGCCAGTCATCGAGATGCTCCACAGGCAGAACATCAACAATTGAAATCAAGGAAACCCTCATCATGCACAGCAGAGAACCTCGTTGTGTCCTCTTTGATTGTCAACCATTTACGGAAAATTCAGTGGAATCCGTCATCAATAGTCAACAAGCATCTAGTCAAGGACCCATTCATGCAGACAGGATTCGATCTCCCCAGACATCAGTAGAGGATCTTGAAATGGATTAGCAGTGGAGAAGGCTGATGTGCTTATCTCAAGCATGGGGTGAATGTTCTATTTACAGACAATTCAATGACGCTTTCTAAATATTCCAGTTTCAATGGCCTCAGTATTATGATAACAGAAACAGGGTCACATGTTGCAGCACGCTTGAGGCAGCTGCATGTCCTGCCCGCTGCTGTGACGTCACATGATGATCAAATCTAATGCTAATTCCAGAGATCTCTTTATCCTCACACGTGCTGATTCGATTATGTGCATGCTTAATCATCAGGATATGTAATTACCCAGGGGCTGTCTTCTGGATCCTGAGGTGTATGTCATAATTTCATCAAATAATTACAAATGATTTATCAGTTATGCTTCTCCCATGGTCTTGGTCTCTGTATCCTGAAGTGAACTGGACTGTGGATACTGAAATAGTACTTACCGACGAGAGTCGTGGCACAGTGTCATTTTCACTATGTCTTCACTGCTTAGAAAGTGTGTTAACTGCCCTGTCGTCGTGCTATGTAATTTTTGTATGTTATTGCACTAAGTCTTGGGATTTCGAGGTCATCTATACAGCTCTATGATATTATCAGTTCATTTCAGAATGCTACTATTTACCAGTACATACATGTTAGCTTATTGTAAAGGATGAGCCAGGCAATAGGAGATTTTACTTTATTATATGAGCCTCCAACCAGTAACTTCATTTTTCCATTGCGGCCAAGCCACGGCCGGCAGCGTTAGCTGCCTGTAAATTCTTTCGTCCCACGGTTTAGTAACAGGAAGTCAGCACCGATGAAGGGCACCTTGTTCACGCGCCTCTCTCATGTGCTGACGAGGTAACGCCGCCCCAGGCGTCGCTTAGCCGGCAACGCTCTGGAAAGTTCCATGCCGCCCGCACGGTTTGCTCGGTCCTGACCAATCACGGTGGAGGAAGCCGCGTGGTGCGTCGAATATACCCGGCCGCCCGTCGCCGGGCCCGCTCTCTTGTATTCTTGCTCACCCGCGAGTCGGATGCGCGCCCTGTAGCATTGAACATCTCCCGCTTCTCCCGGTGCTGCGGCACTGTGGACTTAGTTTTGGCAGACAACCACTTTCGGTAGCTTCGCGAACAATGTTCGCCAAATTGCAAGCTCTGGCTCACCCTCACCTCCCTAGGCCTATGTAGCCCCTTTCATCATGCTTTAGCCAATAAATGGCCTTTCTCTAAAAATTACTCTATTATTCCATAACGCCCACCGCCTGCCCATACCCGCCATCCTGTACAACTGGTGTCAGAAGTGGGATCCGTTCCCGTAGTGACTTTGTCGCTACACTAAATTTCTCCCGGCAAGACGCCGTACACTTCGCGCATGGAATGCGCCAACCGGCCGCCACGTTTGCTCCACGTGGGCCGTGGCTGCTCCACTAAACACGCACAGGGCGCGCGCTGCATCGAGGCAGCCCACGCTAGTCAGCCACGTGCGCTGGACGCCGCCGCGCTGCCCGCTGCTTGAGTTGGAGGGGCCTGCGCTGCGCTGCGCGACAGGGCCGGGGCACCGTCATCCGCCGTCGCCGCGCCGCCCACCGTCGCCCGCCGCTGTCAACGACGCGCCAGGGGCCTGCCGCCATCGCCGACCGGCCGAGCCAGCGCCGTCCGCCGCCAACACATTTGCCGCCGCCCACGGGTCCGGACGCCGTCGCCGCCGCCCGCCGACCACCGCTCGCCGCCACTGCACCATGCCGTCGCCGCCACCAATGCGTCGCACCATCGCCATCACCATGTAAGTCGCCGCGATGCTTACAACTATATCTTCGACGATCTTCCGCCACTGGATGGAGAATCTTTGTGGCCGTCCTTTTTTTGTAACAATCATTACTTTTTTCTGGTCACTAGCGTCCCATAAAATTGTAAACATGCCGATAGGGACACGAGCGACGGAACGGGATACCCCCGTAGATGCATCTGTCTCGCAAGACCCGCTCGAGGCCATAAATGCACAAATGCGCCAGTTATTCGCACAAAATCAGGAGCTACTTGAGCAAAACCGCGTCTTGAAACAGACGCTGGAAGCTAGTGCGCGAACTTCCATACCTGTGGCTAGCTCCACCCCTGTAACAGATGCTCAAACAGAGGCAACTAACACTAATTCTGTCTCTAATACAAACGCCACAATTTCTGCTAACATGGCGACTGTAAGCAATTTTCCTGCGGCTGATTTCATTCCCACCTTTTCTGGGAAGTCCCACGAAAATGTAGCTATGTTCTTACAAAATATTCGTGATGTGGGTCGCACGTGTGCCTGGCCGGATGATCTATTGGTCAATGTAGCCAGACTCAAGTTGACAGGGGAAGCCCGAATGTTCATAGAAACAGTGGACGAATTGCGTGACACGCACGAATTTGAAGTATTGGCCCGCGGATTGACTACGCGTTATTCCGATACCAGAGGTACCGCATATTACAGAGATCAATTATCAACCCTTAGGCAGAAGCCTAATGAGGATTTTGATGCCTTTGCAGATCGCATACGAGCAGTGTCTTGTCGTACCTACAAGCTAGGTGAAAATGCCAGTGAAAACAGAATTTTGCGCTCAGAAGCCGAAGCGCGTGCAATTGATGCATTTGTCCGCGGTATTGACCCCCGCATCGGAGGAGAAGTCAAAGCAGCCTCCCCCACTTCTCTGTTTGAAGCTGTTCGTTTGGCAATGCTTCGCGAAGAGGTGTTGCGTTTTTGCGCTGCCGCCCCGCGCCCATCGGACCCAGTACCGGTCCCAGCAAAAGAAGTATTTTGTCAGCGTTGTGGGAAGCCTAACCATACGGCAATGCGCTGTCGCGCGCCGTATTGCACTATTTGCCAGACAGTAGGTCATGCTAATAATGTTTGCTCCACAAAGTCACCATTTTCAAATCAGATGCGCGGCCACCGCCGCAACGCGGGGTCGAATCAGGGAAACGCTTGGGGGGCAGGTTCCGCCACCCACCCGCGCCCCCGACAAAAATAATACACCCGGTTAGGACCGAAAAATGTAAAGAGGTGGAACACGTTAGTCTATTTGGCGTACTCAGGAACAAATCAGTTAGAATTTTAGTTGATACTGGTGCTCAAGTTAGTGTATTGTTTGTGGAGAAAAATGATCGAAGGGTGTTACAGCCACCCCGGTACAATATCAGTGGCCTTGGAGAGGAAGTAATTGTCCCTGCAGGTTCGTGTGTAGTGAATCTGCAAATAGACGGTGGTAAATACAGTCAGAGGATGGAGGTAGTGAGGCTAAAGAAGGGTGAATTTGACATCATACTAGGGAATGACTTCCTGCACCGTTATCAGGGGATAGTGGATTATCGAACGCGAACTGTGCAGTTCGGCGAAGCAATTCACCGATTTGGCAGTGCGCACCCCCGTCAGACGCGAGGGAGCTGCGAAAGGCGCCGTTCACAGTCTCCCATAAAACCGCAGATGTGGGCGATAAAAACCACTGACCCTGTGAGGATAAAAGGCGGAAGTGGAAAGATTCTCTGGATAGATGTCAAAAATCAAGAACAGCCTAATACAGACATTCTGGTTGACCCGCTCACCCAGAATGATGTTTTAGATCGTCAGTCAGTACATATAAAGAGAAGTATCTGCCGACCGGAAAGGAGACAGAAGGGTTTTGCGATACCAGTAAGTATAGATAATTTTGGTGTAGAAGATGTTGTGATACCGAAGGGTACTATTGTTGCCAGTGGTCAGGAAATTTTTGAGGAAATAACAGGAGCTGAGAAGCAGCGAAATAAAGATAAGAAAGGAAGGAAAGGAAAGAAATGTTCAGTTAGAGAAGTGCGATATGTCGCGTCGACGATAAGGAGTCAGTTAGCAGAGAAGTTAGGTCATTTAAACAGTGAGGAGAAAAGGATGTTGCAGCCGGTATTAGAGGAATTTTCGTGGTTGTTTGAAGAGAGGCAGTTTCTACCGGCTACGGATTTGGTTCAGCACGAAATTCCGACCGGAGAAGCTCGGCCAATTGCACAAAAACCTTACCGTATACCATATCATTTGCAGTCTGTAGTTGAAGATACGATTCAGCAGCAATTAGCTGCAGGAATCATACAACCCTCCTCGAGTGCGTGGGCGTCTCCCGTGGTCGTTGTGCCAAAGAAATCAGTAAATGGGGAGAAAGCCTATCGCCTATGTGTCGATATGCGGGCAGTAAATCGGGTAACGACACCAGACACATATCCGTTACCGCGCATTGATGAAACATTGGACCGATTGGGCAACTGTAAGTATTTTACCACCCTTGATTTGCGTTCTGGGTACCATCAGATCCCTGTTGCACCCCAGGACCGCCATAAAACTGCTTTTGTTGTACCTACAGGATTGTATGAATTTGTAAGGATGCCATTTGGATTGAGAAACGCCCCTGCCACTTTTCAAAGATTTGCAGACTTGCTGCTGCGTGGGTTGAAACCTACAACCTGCTTGGTGTATTTAGATGACATTATTATTTTTTCTAAAACGATAAAAGAACATGCAGAAACACTGAGGGACGTTTTGCAAAGGTTAAAAGGAGCTCATTTGAGTGTAAAATTAGAAAAGTGTGCTTTCGCCCAGTCACAAGTACAATATTTAGGTCATATAATAAGTGGAGAAGGTGTCAAACCGGACCCCCGTTTGACCACCGCAGTAAAGGAATTCCCAACACCGACAAATGTCAAAGAACTACAGTCATTTTTAGGCCTTGCAAACTACTACAGACGTTTCGTGAATAATTATGCCACCCTTGCTAAGCCCCTGACTAATTTATTGAAAAAAGGAGTTAGTTTTATTTGGACCAAAGAATGTGATAAAGCTATGCAACAAATTCAACATGTTTTAACTAGAGCCCCTGTACTAGCGTACCCGGATTTTGAAAAACCATTCATACTGTCAGTGGACGCCTCAGATTATGCTGTAGGAGCCATCCTGTCACAAGAGATAGATGGCGAAGAACGACCAATTGGTTATGCGTCTCGACAGCTTAATAAAGCAGAGTCAAATTACAGCACAACTGAGAAGGAACTACTAGCACTCATGTTTGGTGTAACTTATTTCCGATGTTATTTGTATGGGAGAAAATTCACTGTCATCACTGATCACGCCGCGTTACAGTGGATGTTGAGCTTAAAAGACCCTAGTAGTAGGCTAACTCGTTGGGCTTTGAAATTGAGCGAATTTGAGTATGAGGTGAAACACAAACCGGGCAAGTTACATCAGAACGCCGACGCATTAAGCCGAAAGGTCAGAGTGATCGTAGCTAATGACGTTTCTATTGAAGAATTAAGGGAGGCACAGCAAAGAGACGTCGAATGTCAGAAATATGTGGCTTTGCCTGAATTTTCCGTTGAAGATGGAATTTTATATCGAAAGACCCACTTGGGTAAACAGACAGTAATCCCGAAAGAATTACGTTCCAAGATTATCGCACAGTGTCACGATAGCCTGCAGGCATGTCATAACGGCCTTCGCGCCACAAACTGCCGAATAGCCGCCCGTTATTTCTGGGCAGGAAGACGGAAAGACGTGCAAAAGTACATACAAAATTGTCTACCTTGTGTTAAGAGGTCCTTACCACCTCGAACGAAAGTGCCTTTACAGCAGGTACCAGAAGCCACTTATCCCTGGGCAGTAGTAGCAGCAGATATTGTCGGTCATTTCCCTGTGAGCCCCCAAAATAATCGGTATATTCTGTCCCTTATAGATCATTTCTCTAGGTTCTTGATTCTCATTCCTATACCAGATATGTCCGCTGAAACAGTAGCGCGTGCTTTTGTCACCCATTTAGTGTTACCATACGGAAGCCCTGAAGCTGTACTCACAGACCAGGGTACGAATTTCATGTCTGCGGTATTTACCGAAGTTTGTCGGTTACTGCGAATTAAAAAGTGGCGAACGACACCGTTCCACCCAAAAGCAAACGGTCGCCTGGAACGAGTCCACCGCACCGTTATGCGCATGCTGTCTTACTATGTTAATAAACATCACTCTGACTGGGACAAGTATGTTCAATACGTCACGTCAGCATATAACAGCCGTGTCCATGAAGCTACAGGGTACTCACCTTATGAAGCAGTATATGGCCGCCCTATGAATTCGCCTTTTGAAATTGACAAACTGCCCCCTGGAATTAAATCCAAAGATGTGAAAGGTCTAGCTCGACGTCTAAAATCCATTTGGAAAAAAGTAAGAGGGAACAATGCCCGAGCCACCGCCCAACAGTTAAAGAGAAGTAATCAAAAAGCAACAATGCCTGAGTACAAGGTAGGAGACCTAGTTATGTTGAGCAATCCAGTAGTAAAAAAGGGAAGAACCAAAAAGTTTACACCTACTTATGAAGGACCGTACCGTATCATCCGGCTTACTTCACCAGTAAATGCGGAAATTCAGTTAGCGGAACGCACAGTGATCGTTCATTCTGACAGATTGAAACAGTATAAAGGACCCGAGCCACCCCCACCTAACAGTGAAACTGGGCCTATTACGCCAGTAGTTCCACCCAAAAAAGCAAGAAAGAAGGTAATACAACCGCCTAGACAGCAACGTAGATATGCTCTAAGGTCAAACCCCTATGATTTGCGTTCCTGAAAGTAGGTCTGGAATGGTATGTAAACAGTTGGCAAAGTCCTGCATGCAGCAAGAGAATTAATTGACGGAAAACACCGTAGTTACTATACATTTAATTAAATTGTGCATGTTAGTTATAAGTAGACATAAGAATTGGCAACTGTTGGTAACTGGTAATAGAATTTATGACGTCACATGTTAATGGAAGTGACTGAAGTTATGTGATCATTTTGTCTTGTCATTTAACGTCTCCAGTCATGTTATCGTAGCGGTCGAGAATTAAAACCACAAACATTCTTTAATCATGGAATTAAGGGGAAAGTTGTTCTTGTCAAAAGAACACGTAGAGAAAGACTCAGTTAATCTTGTATATTTCAAAGGGATTCACATTTCACTTGTTAATTTAGTGAATAGTGCACGAACACAGGTATTAAAGCTTTACCATAAAAACATGATACTAATACGCCTTCGTAACTGCCAGTAGATCAGTGACTACATGCAGCCGTCTACCTGTACTTTGAAAGACGCCCTATTACCTGTATGTTTTGCTAAATGATCACACAACGATAATAACAAGAATAAATACGTCCAAGTTAAACAACAAATAGGCTACTCTAAAGTAAAAGGAGTCTTCCTGAAGTGCTATTTTATTGATTTCATGATGCGATGTTGAACAGACAACGAGGTAAGTTTTTTGGTACCATGTATTTCTGTATATTAAATGCCACGGAAGGAGTGCGTAAATACCTCCACTGTGGTCTACAGCTGTTCACATGCGCCGAGTCCCGCCCCTCCCTGTCAGCTGGCGACGCGGCCCCCTCCCCTCCCCATCCACCGGCCTGCCGAGAGAGCGGCCATTGCAGATCCCCCTTCCCCACCCACCGCCTCTGTC
This sequence comes from Schistocerca americana, assembly GCF_021461395.2. Taxonomy (NCBI): domain Eukaryota; kingdom Metazoa; phylum Arthropoda; class Insecta; order Orthoptera; family Acrididae; genus Schistocerca; species Schistocerca americana. The sequence continues at coordinate 96,587,510 of NC_060129.1, read as the reverse complement.
CTTGGTGCGTGCAGCATCTGCACCTCTCCCCTCGCCCCACCTCACCCCAATACCTACGCCCTGCAGGCCACGTGCCTCAGCCACGCTACACATTCGTACATTCGTACGTTGCAGTTTAAACAGCAAACCTAAAGGGATAGTTATAGAAATAAAATCACCAGCTTAATATTGCCCTACAGATTTTATTAGTCTTATCTAAAGACGGGAATCTATGTGTATTGTCTATTTAAATTTTCAGTATGGAACAAAAATCGTGAGAGAGAACTTTTCCTGGTACGCATTGTCTAAGCCATCAGGATTAGAAAACATCGGAATTTCAGATCGATCTCCGGCTATGTTGTATGACCACCACGGTTAATAAACGGATCTATATGGCGTCAAGAAAGCCGGCACTTGCCGCTATATCTGTCCTGTAAACGACCGCTGTGTGGGAAACGCGTTAGCCAAGGAGTTGGGTTTGGAATGCCATCGCAAAATACAGTTTATCTAGAAGCCTAACACCTGCCAGTTACCTAAATTTTAGAAGAACAGAGTGTTTAAGTAAAAGAATTGGAACCCGGTAGTTTTGTGACCTCTAGCGATTGAAGTTATTAGAGTCCCTTAGAAAAGAACATCCTCCATGCATAACTGTCGTGAACAACATAAGATAACTCTGGAAGGAAATTTTGTGACTGTACCGAGAGGTTAACTCCACGCGTAGTAAGAGGACGGACCCAGCATGAACGCCAGTTATGCTGCCGAGCCAGTGAAACCGGACGCAGCCGTAGTATCAGCTGTGCTGTCAGCAACTTACAATCTCACGAGCGCGACGCGTGTCGCACCTTAGCACCTCAAGCTGCACTGAATCTCAACACAGAAATTCTTAACCATTATATAACGAACCCTTTGAATAACCTTGCGCACATTTTCAATAGTAAGGAACATACTTTGCTCCCTACACACTCTTTATATGACAGATGAACTCTAATTTTATTAAAAACCAAAGCACCGACAGGTAAGTCATATCGACGTCTTCGAGATGCAACTAGCTTCGTCGAGCCGCCAATATTGATTATATGGAAGCAGGTAAGTGAGAGAATGAACAAAAGGAACAACCAATACACACCGGAACGATTGGTTGGGTGACTGATGATCGTCAATATTTGCAAATACAAATCAACACAGGAAACGGTTTATCGCACGTTTAATAATTTTTGGGCTGTTCATTGAAGGAGACATAAAATCATTTTTCATCAGAATCTTGTTACAGGAAGTATTAACGTGACATTACACTATTCCACAGCATTACACATAACATTGCCATGACTTAACGACAGTTTTCTTCTAGGTAAAAGTACCAAACACTATTAGTTGGTATGAAGACACAAACGAGAGCATAAAGGAATACCAAGGGATGCTTACATTCATTTTGCTACGAAATGTAACTGGAGAGTAAGGAAGTTTTGTTTGAAGGAAATAATATTTTAAACTTTTGCTTTTGTTACGGTTTTGCCACCGCTTATATCACTATGACGAGTTGCCAATTACTTATGTCAAATTGCTTGTGTCTAATTGATTACGTCCAATTACATATGTCTAATTACTTGTGTCCAATTACTTAAGTCCATGTATTATCTTATTGTTGTTCATTTTGACTGTTTTATTACTAACTATTTAGAGAATTTTGCTAAAGTTTTGCCAGCACCAGTAATTTAGTATTTGTATCAGCCTAGTGTTTCCATGTGTCGCTGTGTTACTATACTGATGAGGATAATAATTTTGTAGGATTTCAAGCATGCTAGAGTAAGTTCCCGAGTACTGCCAATTATCTGGTTAATAATAATGATGTCTTAGGTGGTAAATTGTTTTAGAAGAGTAGTTTAGGATGTAACCATGCCTTATTTTGATTTGTATTTGAATGTTTATCTGGAGGGACATACCACATGCACCACCCGCAAGGGCACGTACCTTACGTGACGCGGCTGGCACCCGCGCGGTCCCTTAGCTGTCTGTGTCGTTCCTTCACTTTTCCGTTTCGCGGCACAGTCCATCCTACTCACTTTGATCTGTCAACTTTCAACAGACACAATACTATTCAGCCCAGACTTTGATCTTCCATCTCGAAGAAGAGTTCACGAGAACAGTGTTCCGTGCTCTCTGACGACAGCTGATCAGGCAACATCAGACGCTTACTGCGTCTAGCCCGCAGCTAAACGCCAGTAAGCGGAAATCTCTGTTCAAAACCTTGAGCCTTCTTTGTTTCCCCATTTTATTTTCCGAAGGAATACCGACTATTGAAGTAGTAGCATTTAACTGTATGACGTGTCCCAGGACACTGCGATACAAGCAAGGATAGACGGAGTTTTAAGCAACCAGCTGGGCCCGAGGAGGCCAGCACTACGGAGTTACGAAGACGACGAATTTGGTCGCCAGTAAAGTTTTTTTTATGTGAGAGAAGTCGAGTTTGAAGAAGAAGAAGAAGTATGAAGTAGCTATCTTGGAGTCGCAGAATTGTCATTTACACAGTTAAGGAGGCGATAACGTCGTGTCAACGATGCGCCGCGCACTATACCTTCATGAAGGAAAAGTCCTTCAGAAATTACGCTCAACTTAGTTGATTCTAATTTAAATCCTTACACTTTCTGTTCCCACTACGGAAATCTCTAAATTCTCGTCGAGTTTTGTTCTTCTCGCCTCATTAGAAACAGCGATGACATCCAACGACACAATCTACGCCCCACCTGCACAAAACTGGTGTCACTTTTCTTTGTCAATCTTACTTGATATGTTCAGCAAAAATGTTGATGCATGAGAAACTTCTCATAATGTGAACGTTATTATACGTAGAGAGTCAGCCCAAAGAGGCACTTACTTTGTTTAGCGATATGGAATATGCAGCAAAATAACATGATATTTGAGTGCTTCGTTTTTATATTTTCATGTTTGAGTAAGAATTATGTTTGGGCTCAAATGGATTTCATAGGAACTTGGTTACGAACCAACTTACTGATGCATAATGTAATTTTAAACAGAACCCACTGTAACAGCTCATCTAGCTTTATGTCACGCGTAATCCCACTTCTATTTTGTTGCATTTGACAGTCGGCATTTGACAGTCATAGACCCCTCAGCTGCCGCGTGCAGCCCTGACGACGCGCTGGCTTTTGAAGTTATCTGCCGAGCGCCTTTCTGACGTAGCCTCCGCGCAGGTCTTTAGCAAACGGTTCCCGTTGGAACACCACTTATAACCTTTCATGCCACCACGCCTTACTTAGTATTCGCACCCCTTTAATTATGTTTTTTATACCTGAAAGCTCATTCATGATTCCCTTGTCAGCTAACGTTCAAGTTTTACCTAAAAAATCAAATAATCACATCCTAACGTCAATTGATGATTTGCTAAAACATGAAAAAGGACAAATTTCTTACGTTCGCCTGTTGGCACTTAAATGAATGGTAAACAGCCACAAACTAAACTCAACAATAAAGAGAAAACAAGAACCTATCAGGCATGTGCCCTCCCTTAGTTTTAAGAGTGCAATACTAATATTGGAGAAACTAGTGTAGTGTAGTGAAGTGTTCCCTTAGTGATAACTCCCTTTTCAACATGTGTTTTGAAACATGTGGACCTCCCCTCATACCCCCCTGCGCTGAGTTCCAGTGCACGGACCTGGCCACGGCCACGCCCCCTACCCGCCGGCAGCCTGTGCGCTGCCCGCTGAGGACAACACCCCACGCCGCCTCGTGCCACTCGCCCTCGCCGTGACTCATCAGTGGTGATGTGTTTATATTTTCAACTTATTCCAACAAAAGAAAAAAAAGACATTTTTACTTCAACTTAGCAACAAGAACACTTGACATGTTTGTCTAATTCACACTGCTATGTTTTGTTCTAATTTTGTTTTGATATTTTATGATGTTTTGATATTCTATGATGATTTGATGTCTTATGATGATTCTTGCATGCACACAATATTGTTGATGTAAGTCCCCTTGCGACCCTTAGGAGGTCTTTAGAGTCTCTATACCCTCCCATAGACTAAGACCCCTGCCGTCTTCCGTGAGGGCCATTCTTAATCAAGTAATGTTTACTTTGCTTTACAAGCTAAATTTGTTTACATTCAAATAATAATTACATTGAGCGAATTCACATACGTTCTCCGCTCCCACGGAAGGGGGAGAAATGTAAAGGATGAGCCAGACAATAGGAGATTTTACTTTATTATATGAGCCTCCAACTAGTAACTTCATTACTCCATTACGGCCAAGCCACGGCCGGCAGTGTTAGCGGCCTGTAAATTCTTTCGTCCCACGGTCTAGTAACAGGAAGTCAGCACCGAGAAAGGGCACCTTGTTCACGCGCCTCTCTCGTGTGCTGACGAGGTAACGCCGTCCCAGGCGTCGCTTAGCAGGCAACGCTCTGGAAAGTTCCATGCCGCCCGCACGGTTTGCTCGGTCCTGACCAATCAGGGTGGAGGAAGCCGCGTGGTGCGTCGAATATACCCGGCCGCTCGTCGCCGGGCCCGCTCTCTTGCATTCTTGCTCACCCGCGAGTCGGATGCGCGCCCTGTGGCACTGAACATCTCCCGCTTCTCCCGGTGCTGCGGCACTGTGGACTTAGTTTTGGCAGACAACCACTTTCGGTAGCTTCGCGAACAATGTTCGCCAAATTGTAAGCTCTGGCTCACCCTCACCTCCCTAGGCCTATGTAGCCCCTTTCATCATGCTTTAGCCAATAAATGGCCTTTCTCTAAAAATTACTCTATTATTCCATAACGCCCACCGCCTGCCCATACCCGCCATCCTGTACAGACGAAATTGTTCTGGAGGGCAATGTCTATTAATGTAATTAGATCACTCCTCGAGAAAGGAATTGGGAAGATTTTGATTTGCCATATGGTGAGTAGAGTCTACTGTTGCATTGTGGTGTTGTAAGGAAATATCACTCTCTTCTGACTAACAAGTGACATTTTCAGATTCATACAGTAGCAATGTGTACTGGAGCGATGCTGAGCCCACAACAATGAATGTGATGAGCAGGAACAAGAAGACGCTGGTTGTGCTGTTGAGAAGCATGGAGGCTGACTCATCACTGAGTGTAGACTTTGTCCCAGATCAGGGGTTGTATGAGATGTGAGGATAATCCAGTCTCAGTATTAAGAGCTGTCCACAATACAGTTTGCTTTGTCTGCTTGTAAATGTGAAAATGACTAAACACATGAACTGTTGGCCAGTATGAACCTTCACTTGGATAGTAAGTGTTTCTATATATGGTTATGGGCAGTTCTGATTTTGTCTCCTTGAAGGCAGTTTCTGATCAGAAGTTCAAAACTTTATCCTTATCTTGAGTGAATTTGTTTTGTTATCTGGCAGTAGCAAACTCTTTTCACTGACTTGGGCAGCTGCCTGAATACTACTTTACCACTTTGAATTCAGACTTAACAGGATCTAACATCGTAGAACCAGAACACCTTCATTTTGTCCTCTTTATAGAGCATACAAGAACACGTTCTCAGAGATGCAGAGGTGTTTTGTGACGTTCTCAATTTTCTACCAGTTAATAAATTTAGACTTGTTTCAGGGACTGGTATTAATGATGGCAGTGTATTACTACAGGTTGCAATAGAAACTCCTAATCTAGAGGTTCTAAATGTTCCTCAAAGCTGTAATTAATTCAGCCTGGTGTGAAATTACCAGTTTACATTATATACTTTCTAAACTGTCCTCTCAATGTAACTTGTATCTTAGATGTTGCTCACTCAGCATTGTAAAATTTTCCCCTACATAATGCTACACTATTAGTGATTTGCATTCTTTTGATTACTAGTTATGTCAGAGGTATGAATCAACAGGATTTGTATTATTGCCAGGACATTCCTTTTTGGAAAGGACACACACAGCATTAAAGTTGTTAATGTATTTTATGTGCTTGCTGTGACAATGTTATAGTGCTCTCAATCATAAGTGCAATAATGGCCTAACATACTAGTCTGCTATAAATGTCCATTTGGATTTATATGCTTGGCAATGACACAGGCAACTTAAAACCTTACTAGCTTTATGTTTGTTCTGCAGATTGCAACCGGAGTGTGTGATGGTTTTTTTTAGCCTGTATTCTTACCTCTGGGGTTTGTGCAATTGTTTCAAATACAGCAACTGTGGCTTTACTATACCAGTTTGCCCCCTACAGTGTAAAAATACGTAGCACTTGGTGTATAGTACTCACTAAAATAGCAATGCTGTTGTTTGTTCATGTACAACACATGAGAATAAAACCTAACACTCAGCTGTAGGTTTAGAGATGATGTGCCCTCATCTGGCATTTCGTGTTTAAATAAACAGGCTACTTGTCCTTGATTAAAGTAAGATGTGTGAAATCCCATCTACAGTCCTCATCTGACTCAAAATTTAAAACTTAGGTTAGCAGTACACTGTTGAAGCCCAACACACTAACACTGCTCATTCATGAATGTCCTTACTTCAGAAGAGTGTGTGTCCATCAATCACTCCACATCACATGATTTAAGAGGGCTGATTAATAGACAGACTAATTTTGTTCACAGATGTTTATTACTCCATTCAAATGGTAGCATCTTTTCCAAAGTACTTCCCTCCTACTGAAATGCACTATTCATAGCATCTCTGCCAGTGCTCAAACACACAGTGCAGACCATTTTTTGTCAGGTCCTTGAGAATCCTCACTTCTTAAGCATTGCTCACTTCTTCAGAGCTGCTTAGAGTTCTGAAATAAAAAGTCTCAAAGTTTTGCCTTCAGTGAAAGGAATTAAAAAGAAAATCACAGGGTGCAAGACTGCGGCTATAATGTGGATGCAGCACACAGGTAATGTTGAACTGAACCAGAAACTGCAAGACTCGATCTGTGACATGAGGCTGCACATTGTCATGAAGTTGTCATCCAGTCTGAGAAACTTCTGGTCTTTTCTTGCAGTGTTCTCCATCAGTTCAGCCAATACTGATGTGCAGTATGCTGCTGTAACAGTATTGTGATGGACCTGCATGCTGGTAAATCATTGCAGAACTTCCCTGCTATCTTTTGGTGTTCGAAAACTGAGCAATTTCCACAGTGCGCTGGCTCATTTCCCTTAAAGATCGTAATGATGCATCCAAAATATGACTCGTCACCAGTGATATTAGATTCCAAACACAGATCCTCTCCATCAGCAAAGAGATGCAGCACCTCATGGCCTACCTCTACTGACACAGCATTTTGTTTGAAGACATGACACCCAACAGGTACAAGCATGGGTCATAGGGATATGATCCTGCACAATTGTGAAGACACTGCTATATGAAATTTTTAACACTGCTTTGAGTTTACATAATGTTACCTGCTGATCCTTATGGGCAACTGCAGCAGAACCAAAAACATTGATCCCGGATTTTTTAACAAAGACAAGGTGGCCTTAAAGTTCTTCAACTATTTAAACACTACTTTGAAATATGGCACAACTTTGACTGCAACTGTTACACTACTCTGTGCATTTACACTGTAAGCTTTCTGGAGCTTGTGTATGTGTTGGTGGCTGTAGGTTTAAGCAAACACAGAATTTTATTGCTCCATGTTGCTCCTCCTTCATTGTTTGGTGTGTGTGAAATGCAAAGAGTGTCCACAAAATAGAGCATTACTACCAACTTCCTGTTGAGTGTGTGCTGCCACCTATGCGGCCTTATACATAAAACTCTGCTCTTTCCAATTCATGATACAGACTGAAAAGTCACAGAAGCAACAGGAAAGAACGTCTTTGTGTAACAGACCTTGTAGAAAAGTCATAACTGTTGTATGCCAAGTAGAGCAACTGATGTAGCACTCTGCATTAAAGGAAAATATAAAGTGCTGGAAGTCTCTAAAACCTATTTTGTGAACAGAGTGTTGCAGAACTGTCTTGTGTAGATTGACCATGATACTAAACTTCAGCTTGAACCCATTACCTGATTTGGGTTATGTGGTTTCATCCACACAAAGAGAAATTGTACAGATTCCTAATGATAGTTTTCCACCTGTATTTTGTGGAATGGAGGTATTGGTGAGCAATCTGTAGCATGTGCTATTGTATTGTTATTCAACTGTCTGTTTTGGTATATTTTGAAATGTAGATGCCAAATGATTTGGCAGGCAATGACTGAAAAAATTTGAAGCAGACTGCCTTAAATGATTTGTAGGTTTTAAAGTTTTTAGAGTTTACTAGCTTTTGGTGAGAATGCTGAACATGCTATAAAAATAAGAAATTGACTTTAATAACATGGACTGTCTGGTGTTCTGATGCAGGTAGATATTCATGGCATTTGGTTCATTTTCACATGTGGACATGGTCAAAATCCTGGTGGACAGTTCTGGACAGCAGGCCCACGTGCTGAGGGAAGTGTCGGGGCCCTACGTGTCTCTGTGGTAAGACAGCAGCCTGGACCGAGTCTTTGTGGCAGATATGGGGATGAACACCATAGGAAGTCTTGCCTCTGATTGTAATAATTGCTAAACTGTTATTTTAGCTGCATATATTACTCATGAAACTATTCTGCATGTGCAAAATGTTTTCCACTACTTACAGCATTCGGTTGCAGTGACCAGTATGTAGAACGGTAATAGACTTGGATGCTGTGTTGAAATTACTGGTTATTTGTTCATCAGTGAGGTTTGTTTTGCCTAATTCAAAGCATCTTCAGATTTTCTGATATGTTTTAAGTTATGGATACCAGTAAAACATCACCATGAAGAAAATTTATTTTTGTTGATTTTGTATCATACATATCTTGCTTATCAACATCAGCCAATCTGAAAATGCCTGGAATTAAGCAAGCTGTGAGTCACTGATGAATAAAGAAACAGTAATTTCAGCATCACAGCCAAGACTGCTTTCTTCTCTTGTTCTACTGTGTAAAACTGAGCATATCTTAACTGTAAATTTTGTGCATTGAGTCTAGGTGTTTTTGTGACTGAACTTCAGTCACATCTACACCCATGCTCTGCAAACCATTGCTAGTAAATGCAGGGTAGAAAGTATGCCTAATTGTTCAACTTTAGCTACTTCCTGTAGCATTTTGATGCAGTGTTTGGATGGATGATTACTTAAGCACCTCTGCACATATTGTAATAAATAATCCAGTTCTTGTGGCCATCATTGGAGAAATACGTAGAGGACTGTGATGCATTCTTCAATTTGTCAGCACTCATTCTTGAAATTTCTTAATCAGGGTTTGTGGGATAGCTGGCTTCTCAAAGATCTTCCAGTTTTTCATCATCTTTGAGATGCTCTTGGGTGATAAAAGTAAACCTGTAACTGTTCATGCTGCCCTTCTTTGTGTTATGTTAATATCCTGCTAGTGCTGTTTAGTATGGGCCCCACACATTTGAACAATATCATAGAATGTTTCTCAAGTGTTCATAAGCAGTCATTTAAGGGACAGGGCCAGTTTCAAGATACAGGGAAAGCAGTGTGTGTTAATACTATTCCATGTCCAAAAAAGTATACTGTATACTGCAATGGTTAGATAAAAATGCTGTATATTCAGTGCTGTATATCTAGTGCTTTTGATACTTGTGTCTCTCATTGTTATGCTTGACAAGGTTGGAAAAAATCTGTTACTCTGAAAGTCGTACACTGTGATGCGATTGTTAGTGTTGCCTTAATGTTGCACTGAGTAGAACTTAACTGTTCCTCATAATGAGATGTTTGATATGGCAATGTCTGGGCATATGGTGTTCATTTTAATGCAGCTGGAGAGACAATCCATTGGCCTTAAAATTGTTGCATGCAGAAACTCTTGTACATGAATAGTGAAGTCTGCTGCTGTAATGGTGACCCATGGCTCCCTTGTCTTTGACCTGAGGTGTCAACAATGTTTCCACCATATCCGAAAAAATGTTTTCTTAATGTAGACTTAAAAAGTCAAAGTATAGTGACATCCTGGTCCATATAATATGAAATGAGTTCCTTTGTGACCCTTGCACATAATGAAGGTTGTTCTTGGGTATGGAAATGTCATTTCTTCTGTATGAGCTGCAACAGGTCACACACCTGTCAGAAAATAACACTATGGAGCAATGCACAGATTTTGTACATTATTCCAATAAAGCACTGAAGGCTGCAACTTGCTGCTCTCAGGTAATTAAAACACATTTCCGTATCATTAAACTTTCAAATATTTATTGTCACTTGCATTGTTAACCTCAGTACTGGTTCAGCTGACATATTACAGATACATTTCATTGACAACTGCTATCACTGCTCAAGCAACTGAGCAGTTGTTTGCTCTCCCATGTCTGGCACGTGAGTTGTTTGACACTGCCTGAAACAAAGGCAGGTTTATCCAAATGGAGTAGGGGTTTTTTCATGTGGTCCTACTAAAGGAGTATCTATAAGCATCTCTCAGTTGCCCTTTCTGTAAGAACTGATGCACTCACACTCATGGCATTCCTAAAGAATGTTACTGTATCGGCTCAGTGTAAATGTGTTGGGTTCATAACTGAAACAGTGAAATAACCCACATTGCAATAAAGCCAAAAATGCTTCTCCTAGACTTCAGTGTGGATATACCTGTGAAAGAACTATTTACTTGCACATTTGTAAAATTTCAGTAGTGGACAGGGACTTAAGATATGCTTAAATTGATGTCATGTAAGTCATATGTATTGTAGTGGCTGGGAAGGTTTGTGTGCACTTTCCATGTGACAACAGGTGGACGGCTGCAGTAAAGAACCAGTAGTATCAGGCTCTGGGACTGTGGTTCATCTGTCTAAAGACTTCTCAAGGGCCTACATGCAGTGAGCACAAGCTTTCTGATACCAGGGAACTTGGACCCTTCATACAAAGAAAGCTGTGCTCAGACCTGCACCATTTACTAATGTTAACTTAGTGCTGTGTTCCTAACAAAAATAGGACGTGCCTAAAGATCCTGTTACTTGAAGTATCACTCACTGCTGCACATGTGGATTAGCCTTTTAGTATTGCCTATTCTTGGCATGCCTGTTTTCATCCTTACTTTGATGTAATTTTTGTAATTCCATATATGTAGCAGAGGTCCCACAACTGAAATAAACATCAGAGTAGATCGCAAAAAAGTTAATTAAGCAGTGGTGTCAAAACTGTATGGAAGGCTCTTTCTCTGATGTCCTACAGGAAGTATATCACCTCGATGTTGGTTACATTTGAAAGTTCTCAAAATTTCCTGATGTTCTTGCCCTTCTAGCAGTGGGCTTGCAATGTCACAGGGCCATTTCTTAATGTACAAAATATTCATATATTTCATGTAGGATTTGAAATTTTTCATTTGAAATTAGCCTTTGCTTCATTGTCTCTAATGCTCTGACAAAATTGTTTCCTGTTAATTTAGGAAGTCATTTTTCTTGATAATCTTCTAGAAACCAACGAAATGTTTTTGAAATGCTCTTCTGAAATAACTTTCTCTGACTCCTTCATTTGAGCACCTGGCATTTCCTTAAATTGTTCAATGGCTTCTATTGACCTCATAATTGGCCTATATTATGGAATACAGCAATGTCCTTTCAGAGGTACTGAGAAAATACTAATCTACAAAAAACACCAGAAAGAAGTGCATTGTTGCACAGAAACTTGGGGTTTTATAGTGTTTTCTGCAAGCTGTTTAACTCTTCCCCCATACTTCATTTTTACTCACCTCACTTGAACATCTGTTCAAATTTATTCATAGTGACATTTTCAAACTACTGATAATGCTACATTTGAATTTAAATTATTTTTGATATACTGTGAAAAATTTTCCACATTGCTAGATTTCTTGTTTTTAGATTCTTATAGTGCATTGAGAAGCAATAATTTTCCTATGTTCAATAATTGCTTTTCCCAAAAACTACATAGTCATAATTTTTATCTACAGTGTTCAAATACTAAAATGCAGTTATTTCCACAATCCATTAAAACAGTTTTGGAGGCTTTGTTTTTATGTTTATTAAATGCATACTTCTATTTAACTAACCAAGTTTAAAGCATACTTTCTCTAAACTTTCTGGGTGATTTTCAGAATTGTGCACACTGTTCTCCCATAAAACAGTACCTACATTTCTTAGTTGTACAGTTCGGAGTTAAACTTCTTTACCTACAGTATCTTGGACCCTCTAAGTCTGTTATCTTCTATTTAATAGCTAAAATGTAGTAGACGAGTATTTTGCATATTTATAGTTTTTGTAATTCTTGCACCTATAAATAAGGATCATGCAGAAAGTATAAGTCACCACACAGTTGTCAATATACAAATCTATCAGAGTTGGGACCTAACAATGAACTTACATACAATCTGTTTCTTCCTGTAATTTGTCAGTGCCCTAGAATGAAATAGCAAACATTTAGTGTTCAGAGAGTTTTAAGCTGGTATTCACTATGCAATCTATCTAAGCCTTATAATGCCTGTGTCAACACTTTAAAAACCATGTTAAGCATCTCAGATCATGTGAAGTGCTGATCTTTGGTATTTTAGCTGGAAAGTACTCTACACAATCCAGTCTTAGGATTAAAGCGCTGATGAATGAAAGTGGACTTGTGATAAGCCACTGGATGGTCAACAAACCTCTCAAGTAACTAAAAAGTTTCAAGATTAACAACAAGAACTACAAAATGTGAAAAGTTAGCGATATTACAACATGAAGCAGAAACATTCTGCAGTATCCATGAATTTTAAGAAATTATCTTACTAGGATCATTTTGTATAATTTTCCAGAACACTGAAACTTATGCATGTACATTCCTCTTACCTGTAATATTCAACACAGAGTAGTTTCCACTTTTCCAGTATGTAGACAGATGATAGTGTCCTGTGTAGTGTCATAGATGCATTTAAACATTTGCTAAGTCTCAGCCAAGTTGTTATATCAAAGTCCACTGTTAATTTTTAAAGTTATCCTTAGAATCAACACTTTGTGTTTAGTGTACTTAAAAAAACTGCCTGGGCTCATGGCTTTTGCCTGTTAGTGGCTACTACACTTTGCACACTTGCTAAATGCTGCAACTTCTCCTGGAAATCCCCATAAAAATGAAGCAAAACATATACCACATGTGTAAATTTCCAGTATAAAGAAAGCACAAAACTGTATTTCTGTGATGAAAACCATAGCTGATACAACAAGTAACTATAAAACCTGCAACTCAATGATATTTGTATTAAAAATGTAAACAAAATGTATTTTATTATCAAATTTCATTAAAATTAGAAAAGGAATTGGTTCAAAGACTGTCTACTACTTTTGGACCTTCTGTTTAAGAATTAAGTCGCTTAGCTGTTGCGACATGCTAGGTATTTGACGTACATATTTGCTTCTGTAATATATGGTCAAAAGTGAATTTCTTCTGTTCCTGTTCAAAATCTCTCACTCTCTGTGGAAATATTTAAGTGAAAAATGATTTAAAGTAAAGTCTGTAGAAGATTGCCCATCTGGCTTTCTTTTGTTGTAATGGTGCACAAGCAGCCATTGCTAAATATTTAATTAGATATTAAAAATTGGATTCACCCTAAAGTTAACATTATAAATACTTTAAATATTGATAATTTTCAAGCATAAATGTAAACGATATTTGTGAGCATGCAGAATATATGAATATATATGTAATAAATATCCTTTATGTTTTTCCCCAACAATCCTGACCACATTTTACATTAAAATCAAAACATCTTAATATGAAAGAGGGGGCAAATAATAAGCCTCTGTTTTATGATGGGATTTATGGAACAGTGTTAAAGTAAATGAATGGAATGAATACTGCACAAGCTCCAGTAAGTAACATGATCGACGAAAATTCATGACAACTCACTGCTTCCTGACACTAATGTTGCATTCTCTAATACTGTAATCTAACTTCACTCTTACCTGATATTTAAGCTATAAGAAGACATCAGTAAAATAAAAACATTTCCTGCTTCTGTACACTGATATTACATCCTTAACTACGGAACATTAAATGTCAGGTGTTAGTCATCTACAATGATATTTTGCAGTAAGTAGTTGAGATATTTATTTTTAGTCATTGTGTCTTCCATTTGCCGTATTTACAATCTGATTAACAGCTTTAATCATTATTCATGGCATGGAAGGATGGGATGAGTATTGTTTCAATTTTCTTGTCAGTAAAGAGGTAGTTACTGAAGCAAACAGATCTGTTTACTTCTGTGATTCTGTGTGTAACTTCCCTGTTTTCAGTCCTGATGTATTACTTTTTAAGTGATAAGTGTATAAAATGTCCTCATGATTGAAAGGTGTCATTTTTCAGTATGAAACAGTATAGCATATGATTTCAGTGAGTTAGTCTCAGCTGCAGAAAACTGATGGCACAGTTCAAAGAATGTGAAACTGGTAACAGTACACTTGCACCATATACAAACTGTACCACCCAAACAGGTGGTGTTGAAGATACAAGCTAATCATATTAAATAATTCCTTGATATTTAGAGTCTCAAAATATCTGCATATCCCATTCGTTTCAACAACAGTACACACATAATTTCTGACAAAATGTGAGTGGGTGTGCAAAGACAACAAGCTGGAGTGTTCAGTGTGGAAAGACATGCAGAATGTAAGAATGAGTAAATCTTAGGAAGTGTCCATCTCTAAAGAGTAGTGTATTTTGGTTGGTCCAATCTGTGGAAGTAAACAAGCTCAGTTGACACCACTGATTAAATTCATAAACATAGGAATTCCAAAGTCCATTTAACTGCATTAAGACAAAGAAAAAAGAATGTTGTAAAGGACCTTGTAGCTGAACAGCAGAAAGAAATTTTTTAAGAGTACAAGAAATGTTTCACACAGCACATTTTGTAGCTAAAGTTTTAACCATGTTTGGTCTTCCAAAACCTTGTAGATTTGCAAATTGAAAATAGTCTCCAAGTGGGAAAAGCACTATTGGCTCCACAGTTTACTATGCAGAGACTGCATTGCAGAAACTGAGGAGGAAGTTCTGTTCACAATATCAAAGAATTCCAATATGTGACAATGTACATAATTCCCTGAACTTCAGAAAAGATAGGCAGAAAGAATAGACCCTGAACTTCTAAAATTTCTCTCTAAGTATGGTTTCTCTTTCAGGTATTTCAATGACAACTGGAGCATGTAGTGATGGTTTTAGCGTAATGCTAGACAAAAATTTTAGTGTTTCATAATTATTTAAGCACAAGTACAACAAGCTATTCAAATGGCATTGTGCCAGTCCATTGAATTGATTAAAACAAGAAATTTCCTGTAAATATTGTGTACGTGTTATTGACAAAATCAGAAAAGGAAAAATTAAATTGTTGCCAAAAGTGCCATAAAAAATAGTAAGATGGTCCCACCTTGCTCTTACAGTTTCTGTTAACAGCATGTGACATCTGCACGAGTATAAAAACTTACATTATGAAACCCAAATAGGAATGCATAATTGACATGGAAATTACACAGACTTAGCAGCATTCTGGTTGTGAATTGCATGATTCATCCTTCATTTGCCATTGCTGTTAAGCACAAACATTAAAAAACAAATGTGTGGATTTACACAAAAAATAAATCTAATAATCTTTAGTTTCCTCGAGATTCTCTGAAAGATTTTATCAACTATGCATAGTTTTGTACAGTAAATCCTTCTGATCTTAGTTGAATTGTCTCAAAGGGTGATGCTGTAAGGCAGCATAGAGTGAAAGTTTGCTATCAGTCAGATTTCTGGCCCAAGGAATATTTAGTGGGGAAGGGCACAAGTTCCACTCGTAGAAGCACATTATAGTGGAGTGTGAACATCTGCAGGTCTTCAAGAAGCTCTCAAGGTCAATGACATCAGTAACTGCTTTGGGGCAGGATCTGTTGTGGGCTATCCATGGCAAGTGCAGCTTGTATAGGGACAACAAATTCGATGGTGCTTCCAAAGTGGAGAAGATTGACCTTAGTAAGTGTGCCATGTAGTGGATGCCGGTGTAACATTTTATCTTGCCATGGCTGTAACAAGTTTCATTGACACAGACATAGTAGTTCCAGAGAAAAATGTATTTAAAGCTAAAAGGGTCATACTTTTGGATAAAATGGGTTTAAAATTTCTGATAAAATACGTTCAGCCTACATTCAAAGTTGAAACTTGCCAGGTCAATAGCTGTCACTGTTGTGGATTTCTGTATCACCGGCCACTGTGGTTGAGCAGTTCTAGGCACTTCAGTCCGGAACCACTCTGCTCCTACGGTTGCAGATTCGAATTCTGCCTCGGGCACGGATGTGTGTGATATCCTTGGGTTAGTTAGGTTTAAGTAGTTCTAAGTCTAGGGGACTGATGACCTCAGATGTTAATTCCCGTAGTGCTTAAAGCCATTACAACCATTTCTGTATCCTCCAGCTTAAATTTGGAGATATTCTTCAAAATTCTGGTTTTAGCATTTTGAGGGCACTTTCCTCAGCTTCCTGCACCTTCAGCTGATCAAATGACATATGCATTTGTGATGTTCACCCCAGGTTCTATGCCCATACTTGCGAAACCTTTCAGCTTGCTGTCTAACCCCATTGTTGAAACACATCACTGCAGCCATGATACCAGATTTTTTGGGTCTGAGGCCCACAAACACTGTTACAGGCAAGCATTCCCAGACACAGTTATTGAAACTTTCATTGGGAATGAGTTCTCCCACACTTACTATTATCAAGCAAGTTTTTGTTAGCCACGTATCTATGATAGGTTTTATAACATTTGCTATTGACACTGGTTAGTGGGTGTTTCTGTCCGTATTCACTGGCAGTTACGCTAGTTCTCTTATACGTGGCAACTAGGGGCCTCTGGACAGAGAGAATGACAGAGGTCCTCTGTTAACAGCAGCAGGAACTGCTGTAAACTTCAGTTAGCATGAAATATGGGCCCCTCACAAGACTTCATGCATGTGTATGATTTACAAAAACACTACATTCTTGGTACAATTTATTGTAATAATAATTATAATAACTAAACATCATATGACTTATTGATGGCTAAGCATGGAATATACTTCTGTTAAAACTTGCAGTACCCTGTTTCAGGATAACAGTGCACTGAAAAATTCAGAAATGTCATGATTATTGCTAAATGTCATTAATAATATATCAATTTAAGCATTCAAAAGGTGCTATGATAACACAGGAAACTAATATCACATGATGAGGTGCTAACATAATGCATAATGTTGTATTCATGAAGTTGATGTAGGTTCTTTTCCCGTTACATGAAAATATTTTATTCTTCGAGTTAAAACGTTCTGGGCCTTTATTAGGAATGTACTAAAGTATGTTCTGCAATATTAAATGTTATTTGTCTGTCCATCTTATTTGAGAAAAGGTGATGAAATAAATATTTGGCAATTTCAGAGTGTGGGGTTAGGTTGGAACCTCAGGACAAAAATGACACTGAGCACTACGGGACTTAATATCTGAGGTCATCAGTCCCCTAGACTTAGAACTACCTAAACCTACTAATCTAAGGACATCACACACATCCATGCCCGATTCAGGATTCAAACCTGTGATGGTAGCAGCAGCGCGGTTCTGGACTGAAGCACCTAAAACTGCCCGGCCACAATGGCCTGCACCTGAGCACAGTTTAAATTGGAGCGAGTGAAGAAGAATACAAGTTTTATTGCTTTTTCTTAGTTAATATGAAGTAGATCAGAGCTCCTGCAGTTGTCAGTATTGAGTGTGATGTCATATTTGCAGAAAGTCTTTTGAAACGAGTGCTACCTTATTTCGAATCCTAAGAGTAAAACAAAATCAGTGCTGTAATGCTTCTCAGGTGTTATCTACACTCACTTAGCACCAGGGTGACCAACTTGCAAAGCAGGGCTCAAGGAACAGACATTCACATATTCTGGTTCAGGAATGAATGGGGTATAACTAAACATGATGAATAAATTTATTTTTTCAGTTTTCTATTTTATGGATCCCTTAATTGTGGTTATTTTCACATAAAGTTCGGTGGATGCTATTCTTGAAACTGTCATCTTGTTTGCACAACTCATTTATCTGGCATATTCAAAGATGAAATCCCATACAAACAATTTTACTGTATCCTCACTGGTCAGTGAGTATTTATGAAAAACTGTAGAGTTATAGATTTGTATTGTTTCTAACTGCATAGAAACTGTAATCTTGCTTCCTCAGTGGCGTTAATAGTGTACAACCTACTTTTTGGCAGAGTTGTTGCTTCCATTTTTGGGCACAACACTTTGATGGTTTCTGGGAGATTGGTTGTTTTGTGTACTTGCCACCTGGACTCCAACTAGACTGAACTATTGAACAGACGATACAGTCAAAAGCAAGAATACCTGAGAAAGAAGAGACAGAGACTGTGAAGTTCAAATTAAATTTCCCAGAAACTTTACTTGGTGTAAGAAGAACACAATAAACAGATGTATGTTGGCTCATCTGTAGATACCTGAAAATATCTGAGAAAATGACAGTTGTAGACGTAATTTAGATGTCATTAAGCACACTTGTCTGAGCCACAGTAGTGACACAGTAGCGAGTACTGCAGCCTGTTTTGCACCCTGTGATCAAAATCAGATTTTTTTCTTTACTTCTTCATTTCTCCCCATGTCCATGAGATGTTCCCAAATGTGATAACCATTTGCGTAGTAAAAGAGTTACATTAATTGTAAAATTACAACTGGGTTTGTGTCACGAATTTATTATACAGGGTGCTCATTATAAGTGATGACATTGAAATATCTCGAACTACATATTGGATCAAAAAAGTTACAATTCCAGTTTGTTTGAGAAGGAACATCCATCAATACCACACTTGATCTGCCACCCTTTGGCATGTGGGTGGCAGGGACCAACTTTGCAATAAACTGGGGTTCCCACTGAATATTTCAGATTAAGATTCTAAAGCAAAATCTACATACATTTTGTTTCAAGCAATTTCTTCATTTTCCCACTGACAGTGATATAACTGAACGGATAAAAATGTGTACAGCCACAATTTATATCATGCTACTCAGTGGCCCTTGGATTTTCGATGGCTCATAGGGCTCGACCTTGATGCTGTAGGTTTAGGAGACTTCTAATTGGAAACCCCATTCTCAGCATTGTATTCCTCAGACATAATGAACAAAGGACTACTTGATGCACCTCCATGGCTGTGTAGCAAACTAAGACATATTGTAACAGGCAGTAACAACCAGTTACTCAGTTTTCACTGAGAAGTTTCAAACAATTTTCTTCTTCCTCAAATTCATTCACCAGACAAACATGGCCAATGCTGTTTCAGTATACACTGAAACATATTTGTGGAGTAAACTTATGTGGGTGAGAGTAGATAAATAGAAAACAAAACTACAAGTAAGTGGGGTTTCAAACATAGGGCACAAAGTGTGAAGCTGTGATGCTAGCCACTGTGCCACCGCTTCAGTTGTATTACTTATGCACTAAAAGGCACATAAAGTTCCTGAAACTTTGACTGTTGTTTACTCGAAACAGTAGAGTGTCTACAGGTAAGTAAAGTGTTCGCTTATTTTGACCCCTCTTCAACTGAATGAAGTTTCTGGGAAATCTGGGCATGGCACTTGCTATGTTCCCCTCATTAGGTAGAAGCTATCCTTTGTAATAGTGATGAACTAGGTCTTCAAAATCTGGATGCATATTACATTTCATGTGAATGTTGCATCTCATAGCTGTGGCAGACTGCCTGAACAGGTAAGGAAAGGTGCGAGGAACACCAGTGATATATCTGACTAAAACAGAGCAAAACAGCTGTCACCAGGCACTGCCTCAAATATAATTGTGAAATGAAATATGAAACTAGTATGCTGGTGTGAACAGTCATAAGAACAGCATACTTTATATATTGAAATAAAGACATCAGAAAACCTATTACACTAGACAGGGAGATCCATTTAAATAATGCTTGGTATATGGCAATCAGTGCCCATAACATTTTCCAGAGTTATAAATTCTGAATTTGCAGTTGACAGGATTAAAAAAAAACATATCCATCAAATGGTATAGTATGGTTCAGGAGTGTAACTCGGCTACAAGTAAGTGAGAGACTAAACAATACTTCAGTCTGGTTCAAGCAGTGAGAACACAACAGCAAAACTCTGAGCACCTGAAAGACAACTAGGTCTATCAATGAAATACTGTGCGCAAAATGGAAGCACAATTAATCATAAAAAATTGGTACCTAGAAACATATTTGCTCAATTTTGTTTTGCTTACTTTGTTTTACTCACATTTTGTCAGTTGTGGCTTCCTCTTACCAACAAATTTAATGACACTGTCATCACAGGTGCTCACTGAGCAAGTTTTGGCATTGCTCGCTGTGCTTTTACTGTGTCAAATGGAATGTGGCTGTCTGTAAGTGTTCCAGTTCCAGCTATGCCCAGGTTCATGGTTTGCTTTGTTGAGTAATACATTAGAGCTAATTATACTTAATTGTCCGAATGATACGCAGAAATTATTTTCATGTCTCCCCTTTTTGTTTGGAAGTGCACTTGGCTGTGATAATAAAACTTGTGGCTTTCTTGATTAACACATGCTATACTGATATCAAAATATCAGGTTGAAAACTCTATCAGGATTGATACACTTCCACCAACAAAAATAATGTTCAATTCTGAAAGTTGGTGAGGTGGAACTAAAGTCTTACAAACTTAACCAGCCCTGTGTTCTTGTTTGAATCTAGGGTTTCCAAAGTAAAATGTTGGTTTGAAAGTCTTATCAGGAAGACAAATGCAGAAATCCAATTATCGTATAAACAGATAGATAAAAAATTGACTCACCAAGCAGTGGCAGGGGAACACACACACACAAGGATTTACTTTTACAAGCTTTTGGAGCCAGTGGCTCCTTCTTCAGGCAGAAGGGTTGAAGGGGAAGGAAGAAGGGTGAAGGAAAAGTACTGGAGAGGTTTATAGAAGGGGTATAGTTCAGAAAAGTCACCCAGTACCCAAGGTGAGGGGAGATACATTGGACAGGATGAAAAGGAAATACTTAATGTTGGGGACTGCAACGGACAAGACTCGAAAACCTGAGAGCTTAAAGATGGAAGACAGGGTAATATGCAGACAGATTACTGCTTAATCATCATCCATGACTTAATAAGACTAAAAAGTCAACTGCAATGTACGTAACAGAGGTGGAGAGGGCAGTGAAAAAATGACGGGTCAGACAACGAAAGGTGTAGAAAACTAAAATGGAGTGAAGCAAAGAGCAGTTACAGTGAAAAAATGCTGAGACAGAAGAAATTAACATAAATTAAGGCCCGGCAGGTGATGAGAACCAAGTACATCTGCAGAGTTCTGAGAAACTGATGTCTGGAGGAAGAATTCAGATGGTGCGTGTGGTGAAGCAGGTCCCCAGATCACGAATGTCATGTTGTAGAGCATGCTCTGCAACAGGATATTGTAAGTTGCCAGTATACACCTATGCCCATTCATCGTAATTGATAATTTGGTGGTAGTCTTGCTGATGTAGAAGACATTGTTTACTTAACAGCTGGTATATGACATGTTTCTCAGGTGGCTCTCCCTTTGATAGTGTATGCTTTGCCTTGCCTTGTCTTGAGAAGAAAAGGCTTTCTGATTACGAGATGTGCTGATGTTGTATGCTTGGCTAAACCAGTGTAACGAGTTCTATATGGGGGGTACGCTTAATAACAGGTGGGTCACTCAGGCTCATGCACTCTCAGTGCTCCGTGACGTGTGATCCAGTAGCCAGTACTGAGAGAGAATTGCAGACAGAAAAACAATTTCTCACATCTCTCATTTTGTTCAATTCTAAGTATCTTATTTGCAGGGAACAAGATGTTTTGCAAGAATTAGTAACTGAAATATTCGAAAGGAAAACATGAATCACTAATATCACTGACAACAACATTTTTAATACACAAACATAACTGTACTGTTTGTAACTCATAGTTATTGCTTAAGCATGTGGCTACAGTGCATATTTTGCACACTACTCTAGGTCACACATACTGAGATAATATAGTGAGGCCAGTGACGAAAGTTAACTTAGGATGCTGATACAGGAAACTTCACTCAAAGTTGCTATACGGGGGTCACTCCAAAAGAAATGCACCCCATTTTTTTAATATCCATCTTTTATTCTACATGTTTGAAAGTTTTACATTGTGTAGATACATCCTTTAGCAACAATATTTTCTTTTCTCCACATTATTTCCATCCCTATCAACTGCCTTGCACCATCTTGGAACCAGCACCTGTATACCCGCACAGTTAAATTCTGGACCAACCTGTTAGAGCCACTGTTTGGCAGCGTGCATGAGGGAGTCATCATCTTCAAACCTTGTTCCATGAAGAGAGTCTTCCACTTTCCCAAAGACATGATAGTCACATGGAGCCAGATCAGGACTGTAAGGCAGGTGTTTCAGTGTTTTCCCTCCCAGTTTTGTGATCACTTCCACAGTTTTTTGACTGACGTGGTCGTGCATTGTTGTGCAACAGCAAAACATGCTGCTTTTGCCGATGTGGTCAAACATGACTCAATCAAGCTTGAAGTTTCTTTAGTGTCATCACATATGCACCAAAATTTATGGTGGTTCCACTCGGCATGATGTCCACAAGCAAGAGTCCTTTGGAATCGAGAAATACCATAGCCATAATTTTTCCAGCAGAAGGTGTGGTTTTGAATTTTTTTTTCTTAGTTGAATTTGCATGATGCCACTCCATTGATTGCCTCTTCATCTCTGGTGAAAAATGATGGAGTCATGTTTCATCACCTGTCACAATTCTTCCAAGAAATTCATCTCCACCATTCTCGTACTGTTCCAAAAGTTCACTGCATACCATTTTTCTTGTTTCTTTGTGATCCACTGTCAATGTCCTGGGAACCCACCTGGCACAAACCTTTTTTAACGCCAACACTTTCAGTATTCTGCAAACACTTCCTTCCCCTATCCCAACATAGCATGACAATTCGTTCACTGTGATGTGTCTGTCAGCAGTCGCCAATTCATTAATTCTCTGCACACTGTCTGGAGTGTGTGTAGTACGAGGCCTGCCGCTGCGAGGACAATCCTCAATATTGCTGTGCCCGCTTTCATCACGGCTAACTGTACTGCGATTGACAGCAGCATCTCTGTACGCCTTTTTCAACCTCTTGTGGATGTTTCCCACTGTCTCGTTTTCACAGCACAGGAATTCTATGACAGCACGTTTCTTCTGACGTACGTCAAGTGTAGCAGCCATCTTGAAGACATTCTGTGACGGCGCCACTCACGGGAACAGGTTGAACTGAGTTTGAAAACAAGCAAGAAACTTTCACACATGCAGAATGAAAACTGTAATTTTACAAAAATAGTGTGCATTTCTTTTGGAGTGACCCTTGTAGCTGGCACAGTCCAGAGATTTCTTTTATCCAAGCACACTTCATAACACTGTACTCGGCTAATTTATCCAAAAATCTAATGTAGTTGAATGTTTTCATTCTGACATGCATATATTTTCTTTTTGATTTTCCAAAATCTTTGTTGTATGTGAGCTGCAAAGGATGCCATTTTGCATTCACAATGTGAAGTATTTTCTGCACAAAAAGAAGCAAAAATAATTTATAACTCTGAGACTATAGCAAATCTCTCTGGTGACAAAAGTAAGTCCGTTTGTCAATAGTACACTGCTAATTTTGCATCAATGCGACATATCCCTGCTGTAATTCCTAACACAATTTCAGTGTTTTAGAAATTGAGTGAGCTGCATCATTGTAGGTGTTTTGAGGCATTATGAGTAACATCTTGGACAAACCTTGCTTCAGGATTGTGATCTTACTGATTCGGCAAGTATTCTTCATATGAACTATCATCACCAAATCATTTCCTTTTCCAAAATTCACGTGAAATAAAATTCTCAATTTCTCCCACAGCTTTTTATCCAATGGAAGCACCAAGGGTCAGGAGTATATTTTTCACATTGCCAGTCAGCAGACGTGGATAAAGCTGCACACATTGCAAGAGAGTTTTACAGGTCAATTAAGTTCTTCAGAAACATGTTGTTGTTGTGGTGGTCTTCAGTGCAGAAACTGGTTTGATGCAGCTTTCCATGCTACTCTATCCTGTGCAAGCTTCTTCATCTTCAAGTAATTAGTGCAACCTACATCATTCTGAATCTGCTTAGCCTATTCATCTCTTGGTCCCTCTCTATGATTTTCACCCTTGATGCTCAGATTGTGTCCTATCAATAGAGTTCTTCTCCTAATCAAGTTGTGCCACAAATTCCTCTTCTCCCCAAGTCCGTTCAGTCCCTCCCTGTTAGTTACATGATCTACCCATCCAATCTTCATCATTCTTCTGTAGCACCACATGTCAAAAGCTCTTCTTGTCCACAGTATTTATCATCCATGTTTAATTTTCACACATGGCTACACTCCATACAAAAACTTTCAGAAATGACTTCCTGACATTTAAATATATACTCAATGTTAACAAATTTCTCTTCTTCAGAAACAGTTTCCTTGACATAGCGGGTTTACATATTATACCCTCTCTACTTTGACTATCATCAGTTATTTTGCTCCCCAAATAGCAAAACTTGCCTACTACTTTAAGTTTCTCATTTCCTACTTTAATTCCCTCAGCATCACCTCATTTAATTCAACTACATTCCATTATCCTCGTTTTGCTTTTGTTGATGTTCACCTTATATCCTCCTGTGAAGCCACTGTCCATTCCATTCAACTGCTCTTCCAAGTGCTTTGCCATCCCTGACAGAATTACAATGTCATCAGCAAACCTCAGTTTTTATTTATTCTCCATAGATTTTAATTCCTACTCCAAATTTTTCTTTTGTTTCCTTTAGTACTTGCTCAATATACAGACTAAATAACATCAGATATAGGCTACAACCCTGTCTCACTCAATTCTCAACCTCTGCTTCCCTTTCATGTTCCTTGACTCTTATAACTGCCATTTGGTTTCTGTGCAAACTGTAAATAGCCTTTTGCTCCCTGTATTTTACCCCTGCCGCCTCCAAAATTTGAAAGAGAGTACTCCAGTCAACATTGTCGAAAGCTATCTCAAAGTCTACAAATGACAGAAGCATAGGTAGGATCAGTATTGCCTCACATGTTCTATCATTTGTACCAAATCCAGACTGATCTTCCCCGAGGTCAGCTTCTACGAGTTTTTCCATTCGTCTGTAATGAATTCACGTCAGTATTTTGCAGTTGTGACCTATTAAACTGATAGTTCAGTAATTTTCACGCCTGTCAACACCTGCTCTTATTGGGATTGGAATTTTTATATTCTTCTGAAAATCTGTGGGATTTCACCTGTCTCATACATCTTGCTCACCAGATGGTAGAGTTTTGTCACGGACCACTGTCTATTCCCAGGGTCTTGTTTTAACTTAGATCTTTCAGTGCTCTGACAAATTCTTCATGTAGTATCATATCCCCCACTTCATCTTCACCTACATCCTCTTCATCTTCCATAATATTGTCCTCAAGTACATCACCCTTTTATAGACCCTCTACATACTCTTACCACCTTTCAGCTTTCCATTCTTTGCTTAGGACTGGTTTTCCATCTGAGCTCTTGATATTCATACAGGTGGTTCTCTTTCCTCCGAAAATCTCTTTATTTTTTCTGTAGGCAGTATCTATCTCAGCCCCTAGTGATATATATTTCCACATCCTTGCATTTGTCCTTTAGCCATCCCTGCTTAGCCATTTGGCACTGTATCTCATTTTTGAGTCGTTTGCATTCCTTTTTACCTGCTTCATTTACTGCATTTTTATATTTTCTTCTTTCATCAATTAACTTCAATATCTCCTCTGTTACCCGAGGATTTCTACTAGCCCTCACCTTTTTACCTCATTGATCCTCTGCAGCCTTCACTATTTCTTCTCTCAAAGCTACCCATTCTTCTTCTACTGTATTTCTTTGCCCTGTTTTTGTCAATTGTTCCAATGCTCTCCCTGAAACTCTCTCCAACCTCTGGTTCTTTCAGCTTACTGAGGTCCCATCTCCTTAAGTTCTTATCTTTTTGCAGTTTCTTAGTTTTAATCTACAGTTCATAACCAATAAATTGTGGTCAGTCCACATCTGCCCCTGGAAATGTCTTACAGTTTAAAATGTGGTTCCTAAATCTCTGTCTTGCCATTCGATAATCTATCTGAAACCTGTCAGTATCTCCACACCTCTTCCATGTATACAACATTCTTTCAAGGTTCTTAAACCAAGTGTTAGCAATGATTAAGTTATGCTTTGTGCAAAATTCTACCAGGCAACTTCCTCTTTCAGTCCCATACTTCACCCCCCCCCCCCCTCCTCCCCAAGTCTATATTCACCTACTACTTTCCCTTCTCTTACTTTTCCTTCTATTGAATGACTCCCCCATGACTATTAAATGTTTGACTCCTCTCACTATGTGAATAATCTCTTTTATCTCATCATACATTTCTTCAATCTCTTTGTCATCAACAGAGCTAGTTGGCACATAAACTTGTACTACTGTGGTAGGCGTGGGCTTCATACCTATCTTGGCTTGAATAATGCATTCACTATGCTGTTTGTAGTAGCTTGTGCATGCTCCTATTTTTTTCTTCATTATTAAATCTACTCCTGCATTACCTCTATTTGATTTTGTATTTATAACCGTGTATCTACCTGACCAAAAGTCTTGTGCCTCCTGTCACCTAACTTCACTAATTCCCACTATACATCACAGTAACCTATCCATTTCCCTTTTTAAATATTCTAATCTACCTGCCCTATTAAGAAATCTGACATTCCATGCTCTGATCCATAGAACACGAGTTTTCTTTCTCCTGATGACATCCTCCTGAGTAGTCCCCTCCCGGAGGTCCAAATGGGGGACTATTTTACCTCTGGAATATTTTACCCAATAGGACACCATCATACAGTAAAGCTGCATGCACTTGGGAATAATTATGGCTGTAGTTTCCCCTTGCTTTCAGCCATTCACAGTACCAGCACAGTGAGGCTGTTTTGGTTGATGTTACAAGGCCAGATCAGTCAATCATACAGACTGTTTCCCCTGCAACTACTGAAAAAACTGCTGCCTATCTTCGGGAACCACATGTTTGTCTGACCTCTCAACAGATACCCCTACATGGTGGTTGCACCTACGGAATGGCTATCAGTATCGCTGAGGCACACAAGCCTCCCCACCAATGGTCAGGTCCATGGTTCATGGGGGGCAGGAACAGATATATACCATGAATGTATGGCATTAAAGATAAAAATAGTAATACAGTTTTTCCAAGTACAGCTGATGTGGAACTCTGGGTGAAGTAGGCCTACTTTGAGGACATTTTAAATGTTAAAGCTGGAAGTACAGTAATGGATCGACAACATAAATTACAAAATGTAGATTCCTTAGATCCACAACTACAATGGAGGAGACGTCAGATGTGATGAAAATATTAGAAACAACCAAGCTCCAGAAGGGAGGAGATTCACTTGTGAAGCAAATACACAAACTTGTGACCAACAATTTTAATGAAGAAAGAATGCCAGCTCCGTTGAAAGAAGGGGTCATAGTATCACTCCATAAAAAGGTCAATAAACAAAAATGGACACATTATAGATGAATCTTATTAATTATTACAGCTTAAAAAGTGTTCCTCAAAATTCTGCAGAAAATACTGCAACCATATTTAAAAGAGGTAACAGATGACACACAAGTGGGACTTCGAGAAGATCGATCCACCACTGATCGCATATTTATAACATAAGAGTCCATATGAAAATATTGAATTCTTGAAGTCAACTGAAATGATTGCAGCCTCATTGCCACGGAAAGAGGTAGCATAACCAGTACTATCATTGTTTGCAAGAACCGCATCATACACGTTCGTTCCAGGAACAGCACAGTTTTGGTAAGGACTAACGGCAATCTCCATAAATCCGCTTCAAGCGCCTGGAATAGCAGCGACCTGAAATTGTGTACTCTGCATTTAATGAGGTGATAGGCCGCCAGGTGGCGCTCCTAACAGTAGCTGTTCCTTCTGGTATTAATACAACAAGGAGACTCCAGTAGCTCTTAACAAACACCGATGCCCTCGTGCAGCTAGTTGGCTATCGCAGCAAAAGTGCCTTTTAAAATATCAAAGAACTTCACATAAAAGTGTCGTAGCCCAGAGACTTGCCCCTAGGGCTAGCTTTAATCACGTCGGACACACCGTCCACTGTAAACAATTGATTCAAAAGTAATCTCCCGTTCCTCGTTAATTCACGTGTAATTTCTCGTAAAAAGGAGTGAAGGGCAGCGTCATGCAGAGGCCTGCGCTGAAAAAGCGTCGGAAAGTGGTGGAAAAATTCTGTCTGGAAGTCCTGTTTATTTCTCGTTTTACGCCGGCGTTCGTAATCCATTCCTTTACAGAAAGTTTGCCGCTCCGTAATCGCTCCCATTTTAAATGATACATGGATAGTGGCTCAGTCAGCGTAGGATCGAAACGCCTGCTACGTATCATTCAACGGCAGGCCGCTGTGGCCGAGAGGTCCTAGGCACTTCAGTCTGGAACCGCGCTGCTGCTATGGTCGCAGGTTCGAATCCTGCCCAGTGTATGGAAGTATGTGAAGTCCTTAGGTTAGTTAGGTTTAACTAGTTCTTAGTCTAGGGGTCTGATGACCTCATATGTTGAGTCCCATAGTGCTTTGAACCATTTGAACTTTCCGACACAATGTGTTCAAAATTTTTCACTTAATTCGTCGTAAGGCCGGGAGGAGTTCTGGACGGTCGGTAACTTTGAAAGTGAAATGTTTTAAAAAGTATTGATAAAATGCAACCGTCGACTTTTACCAGTGGCCTCTGTCACGACTGTAACTGATTAAAAGATTCCGTACGGCAGGTCTGGCACGGGAGAGCCACCATTCAAGTTCAGAAGGCGCTTGTAAACGGCCCTGCCGCAGTTCTTGCCAAGTTGAACGCGCGTGTTCCACGAGGCATGTGTCGCCTGTAATGCTTGTGTTTAACTTCCATATCGAATGTTTGCGTTTAGGACGTGCATACGGGACGTGTAAGGTACACAAATAGCCACAATGATTCGAAAAGATGGTCCGAATGATTTCCGCCTGGACGTTTTGAGCCATTAATTCCGTTGAAATGTAAATTCTATCCAGTCTACTGTGTCCACCATGATAAAATTGCGTCAACCCTCTGTCGTTTGGATGAAAAACACTCCACATATCGATAAGGCGATAAATGTCAAAGTTTGCAGTTCAGAACACTTATTGGTTCGTGGTTCCTGATCTTCATCACGTAACACGCAGTTACAATCACCGCTAACGATCATTTTACGGCACTTTCTATAGAATAGTTGACACAGGTCACCACTAAAAAAAGAACTCCTCAAAACGTTTGCTCTCCGTTCCAGAAGGAGCCAAACATCCATGAACAGCGCCTATTACGCGGAGGGGGTCCGACAGCCGATCAGTTCCAGTCATTCCACCAGGAAGGAGGTACATAGTTAGTGTTGTCTGTAGTTCAACCATGCCTAGACGGCCAATACCGCTGTTCGATCGCGTGCGCATTGTTTCTTTGTGCCTGGAAGGCCTCTCAACAAGGGAAGTGTCCAGGTGTCTCAGAGTGAACCAAAGCGACGTTGTTTGGACACGGAGGAGGTACAGAGAGACGGGAACTGTAGATGGCGCCACGCTCACGCCGCCCGAGGGCTGCTACTGCAGTGAATGACCGCTACCTACGGATTATGGCTCGGAGGAACCCTGACAGCAACGCTAGCATCCTGAATAATACTTTTCGTGCAGCCACAGGACGTCGTGTTACGACTCAAACTGTGCGCAATAGGCCGCATGGTGCGCCACTTCACTCCCGACGTCCACGGCGAGATCCATCTTTGCAACCACGACACCACGCAGCGCGCGACAGATTGGCCGAGGACATGCCGAATGGATCTCTCAGGATTGGCATCACGTTCTCTTCACCGATGAGTGTCACCTTCAACCATACAATCGTCGGAGACGTGTTTGGAGGCATCCCGGTCAGGCTGAACGTCTTAGACGCACTGTCCAGCGAGTGCACCAAGCTGGAGGTTCCCTGCTGTTTTGGGGTGGCATTATGTGGGGCCGACGTACGCCGCTGGTGGTCCTGGAAGGTGCTATAACGGCTGTACGACACGTGAACGCCATCCTTCGACCGATATTGAAACCGTATCGGCAGTATATTGGCGAGGCATTCGTCTTCACGGACGACAATTCGCGCCCCCATCGTGCACATCTTGTGAATGACTTCCTTCAGGATAACGACATCGCTCGACTAGAGTGGCCCTATATAACATGCCTGGGATAAACTGAAAATGGCTTGTTATGGACGACCTGACCCACCAACCACTCTGAGGGATCTACGCCAAATCGCCGTTGAGGAGTGGGACAATCTGGACCAACAGTGCCTTAATGCACTTGTGAATAATATGCCACGACAAATACAGGCATGCATCAATGCAAGAGGACGTGCTACTGGGTATTAGAGGTACCGGCGTGTACAGCAAACTGGACCACCACCTCTGAAGGGCTCGCTGTATGGTGGTACAACATGCAATGTCTGGTTATCATGAGCAACAAAAAGGGCGAAAATGATGTTTATGTTGATTTGTATTCCAATTTTCTGTACGGGTTCCGGAGATCTCGGAACTGAGGTGAGGCAAAACTTTTTCTGATGTGTGTGTGTATATACATGTTGAACAATTAACAATGATGGACATACTGCACATTCATCTATCTACACTCCCAATCTTGTGTAAGGTACTCGCAAAGTAGTGCAGGGGTGGTTCAATGGTGACACAGAAACTGGGAAGCAGGCTGCTGCCTTATTGAAATCATGCAAAAACCTGTAAAACTGGTTGCACTATCAACTGTGGTGATTATTACAGCAAATCGACAGCGTCTTTTCTATCCAATCCCTCCAATTGTGCACTATTCATTACCACATGATGATTGACTGACATCACTTGTTTGAGATAGAGCGAGAGTCTTAGTGGGAGCAGCAGCCTGTGATCACGTACATGACATCAGTATGACGCATCAACTGAAATGGGACACCTAGACATCTGCTGCCACATCACTGTGAAAGATGGCTTTAAATGTAGAGGTCATCAGTCAGTCAGCTGTTTGGAAATGCTCCATAATGCCACAAAACAAAATAGGCGATGTCTTCCACATATTTTTTTGTCAATAAGAAACACCGCCTCTGTCTTTTATTTCAATCATCCTGAGTGTATTGTGGAAGCAGCAGAAGCACAATTTACACCATGCGATGTCCAGTTTTCTGCGGGAGCCGATGGATCGAGATGTGTTAATGTCAGTTTAGCATCTACCATAGACATGGAAATTGTGGTGGAAAAAAACAAAGTGATGGCTGTGTATGTAGCTGTATTCATCCATGGCTTGGATGTGATACAGCGGGGAAAAACCAACGACACAGGGACCCTGTCTTGTGATTGGCAGTCCGAGGGACACGGTCCCCCTGCAGTACAGGTGACGAAACTTTACACATAACCTCGGTCATGAGCCACCTGCTACAATGAGCCAACACCTGTATGTTTAGTAGGATCGCCACGTATGATCAGTGCCAGCACCAGAAGACGGGGACAAGGTGTAAGAGTCCACGACTAAGGAGTTTA
Source organism: Schistocerca americana (assembly GCF_021461395.2). Classification (NCBI taxonomy): domain Eukaryota; kingdom Metazoa; phylum Arthropoda; class Insecta; order Orthoptera; family Acrididae; genus Schistocerca; species Schistocerca americana. The sequence goes on along the minus strand of NC_060129.1, from coordinate 96,555,958 downwards.
TTGCTAGCGCACTCTAGCAGATGTAATTTTGATGGACTGCTCACGCGCTGCCTGCGATATGTAAGCTGTAAGAGAATCTCAGAGCAGAGGGCAGTGTGGGCAGTATGGGTGAGTGGCAGCCGGCAGTCGTGTGTATCGAGTTGGTGGGACCGGTCGTGGGGGGCGATGGCAGTGCCTGAGCGATGTAGTATAAGGTAAAAGCAGCCGCATGCATTTGTCGTTTCTTACAAATAAATTTGTACTACTGTTATATCAAGTCCCATGTAAATGTTTTTAAAAATCTTTTAATAATAATCTTTCTTATAAAATTAACTTTTGACAATCATTCATCTGAACTTAAAGAATTTACTAATTTCTCCAAACCATGGTCATCCCGATTATCGTAAAGAAAAATCAGTTGTTTCTTTTTGTACATGACAAATCTAGCGGCCAGCATTGCACTGGGCTGTGCCAGAAAAATTTATTATAGGAGCAGATATATACGCGTTATCCGGCGACTTCGTTGAGGTAAGAATTTTCAATTTATTCAGAATGATTTTTCAGGGTCATGACGCAGCATTGCTGACGTTCGGATTTACCAGTTTATGTTCACAGTCAGTTGATTAATGACAGGTATATAAGAGCCATAATTATATTGAGAGGTTAGTCATCTTTATTATTGGTAGGTTATGGAACTTGTGTATGGGGAGGTTACACTGAATTGTGAATGTTATAACTATATTTTAACTGTTGGGAGGTTACAGCGGTAATATATAATCGAGTTCTCTAATGATTGACATTAGTGGAGTTTTTATAGGTCATAGTTTTTCTGTTGGATGGTACATAATAATGAGGTGGAAGACAATGTGTGCGTGACAGACATGAATGCACCCTCAGAGATTATTTATTTATTTATTGTCAAATTATAGACCTGTTACCTGATGTTTAAAACAGGTCGTACATCTTACAATTTTTGTTCTTCATCTTTTTACAGTTTTCTCTCCTTTTGTTTTATCTACAACATTTACAAAGAATGATACTTTTCAAAATAACAATAATTTAAGGTTGAAATATAAATAAAATTTTGTTGTTTTTTAAGAAGAATATAAAAAGAAGATAGAATAGATGAGAGATTTGGTAGTACCATCACCGAATGTGACTGACGGTGAATACCTCGGAATGGTTCTTCGAGCCGTTGACCGCCAGTCACACACACACACACACACACACACACACAAACAAATGGTTATTAGTAGAGAAATAATGTTGCTTATCCTTATTTATTACTAATCCTATGTATTAACTACCTTAGGTGCCCATCCATGTACAGCATTTAGTGTTTTCTTGGCTAGATTGCCAGCACTTTTGCTTATTAACTGTCACATTTCAGCTTCCTCCTCCTGTTCCTCCTCGTTGTCACTATTTTCGTTGTCACTGTGGGTATCGCTGTCCATCCTCTGGGGATTGCTGTTACGCTGCACACAGGCATGTCTGTGATGTCGTGTCTGCATATACTCTTCATGTGTTGTTTTTGAAATACTGTTTGTCAGTGCGTTTAATTGTGCCCACTGTTCTTCGTCTCTTATTGCTGTGTATATATCTATGTCTGTATCTGTGTAATCTAAGTGTAGTGTATGTCTATTGTTCGCGTATTGCCCGCAGAAAAAGACAGTGTGTTCTGGGGAACCTTCTTCCCCGTATGTGCATATAGGTGTCTGCCTCAGACTCACGCGGTTTAAGTGCGTGGGATAAGGTCCGTGTGCGGTTAAGAAATGTACCACACCGCGGCTGGAATCGATATGTCTCATTCTCAACCGCTCCTTTATGTCAGGGAGAAAGTCGTGCAGTCTACGTCCCTTATCACTTGCATCCCATTCACCTTGCCATGTATCCAAACGGCAACTTCTAAGGTGATGTATCGTCTCTATGGGCACACCGGTTATTGTGTGTACCTTACCTGGTCTCCCCACCTTTACCCAGTACCTCGCAGCTCTGTATTTGATCTATGGGGCATATTCCGAGCACCACACACAGTGAATCCGCTGAGGTGGTACCGAAGGCTCCAGACAGCCTAAGTAGGACACTTCTCTGCCCTCGTCTGACGGATGCTTTATTGATGACCACGTTCAGCCTATGTGCCCACGTGCTAGCTGCAAAGCTGAGTACTGATTCGAAGAGTGCACGGTGGTATGTACGTATGACTGGTAGAGGTAGTCTGTACTGTTTTGAATTTAGCCTCGCCAGTTTGTGTAGTATTTTTTCTGCTTTGTCTGTTGTTAGCCTTATGTGTTCATGCAAATTCAATTTTTCATGTATGTGTACCCCAAGATAGCGCGTAATGCGTGCTCATTTGATGTTTGTGTCCCCAATTTTAAGCGAAGAATTCCTTTGGAGTGATCCTTTCAGTAAAGTATATGTTGTTTTGTTTTCGGCTATCCTGAGTTTGTTGTTGTGACACCACTGAGTAATTGTTTGTAGTATTCCACTGGCTTTCTCTTCTAACTGGGCTCTGTTGTATGCAGTGACTACAACTAATACGTCATCTGCATAGGCGACAATTCCGTCTGAGCTGTCATCCCCATCCAGAAGTTGTAGGATGGGCTCGATTGTTATGTCCCAGAAGATGGGGCCGCAGCTCGACCCTTGAGGAGAGCCTTCGGTAATTCTTTTAATTTCTTTCCGGCTGTCCATCTGGCATTCGACCACTCGGTCTTTACAGTAGTCTACAGTGATAGCGGTACCTCCAAATGTCTTAGCCTCTGAAACAGTGCTGGCCACCAAAGATTATCAAATGCTCTGGCAATGTCAATCATTATTGCCATGGCGTATTTCTGTTTTGTGGTGTTAACTATGTGCAGCACCTGGTCGATGGCATCATCTATTGATCTGCCAGATCTGAAGTCGAATACCCCTGGGAGCTCTGTGTGTTTGCAAGCGCTTACACAGTAGCTTCTTCTGAATCAGGCATATTGGCCTGTAAGTCTTTGGATCTGAAGGATCCCTGTCCGCTGATTTCTTAATAATGACTGCTTTGGAGGTTTTCCATACTGTGGGTACCCTGCCCAGCCGTAAGGCACCGTTCAGTAACGTTGTTAGGTAAGTGGTGATCTGCGGTGCTAGTTTTTTCAGTGTTTCCGAGTGGATACCATCTGGTCCAGGTGCTTTTTTGTTTTTGAGCTCTGAGATTGCTAGCGCAACCTCTTCTTGCGCAAAAGGACAGGTGACAGTTGCAGCATAGTATGGCGTGTGTAGGTTTTCTCTTAGTGTTGCATGGTATTGTGTGTCTGTATCGATAACGTCGTAAGGGAGCAGTTTATACAGCAGAAACTCCGCTGTATTCCTCCATCCCCTCGTCATCGTGCCGTCATCCTGCCGTAGCGTTCCCAGAACTAGTGGCGTTTTTATCTTCTCTGTCAGTATTTTGTATGGTTCCCGCCATATATTTTGCTCTGTTTGTGTTGTTACAAATAGCTCCCATTGTTGTCAACGCGTGTCGTATAGGGTCAGTTTCCGTTACCAACTTTAAGCCCATATAAACAAGTACTCGTCAGCATTCAATTTCTTCTTCCTTCTAGTAGTCAATACAAATGGCATACTGGGAACAAGTGTACCATATGGAACTTTAGCTAAGAGTCCTATTGTCTCAGCTATACTCCATGTTTTCCAGGCTAATATATTAGCATCTGGAAACGCTTCAAGGCCACCATAATCACAGTGATTGCCCCACACTACAGCAAGTGTACACGTACTACCTCCAAACTGAGCTTGTACATCACATGTGAAGTTCAGGCGGAGTCCTCGAAACACATTCGGACCTCCAATCAGTTGTTGCTTATGAACTGTCCAGACAAGTCAATATCAATTGCCTTCAATGCACGACACACAGGAACGCTGTGCCGCAAGCGACGTCGCCATGCACGTCGCCGAGGCATTGCTGTGGCACGTTAATACAAGTGAACGTAGCAAGCCAACGCCCAGTGAGACCCAGAGCTATGCGTCCGCGCTCCTCGACGTTCGCAGAGCGAATGACGCTCCGCACTGCGGCACAGCTGCAGCCGGCGCGCAGACGCCGGAAGTCGCGATAAGGCGCGCCGACTTATCAGTTATGGCGCAACCGACCGGAAGTGAGTTTTCAAGCAACACGCTCCTAGTAATACTAGGAAGCGTGTTGCGCGGATTTGAATGCCCGCCACGATTCGTACTGCGCGCCACAGGCTACCCAGTCAATCAGAAGCCGCGAGGCAGCCGGCGGCCAAGTCTGCTTCAAGTCATGCCTATATGCTTCAAGTCTTATTCGTCTGTCCCTATCTGCTATCGCCCTTTGATATAATTTTCGTTTGCGTCTTGCATCTTGTTTGAGTCTCGTGAGTTCGTTGGTCCATGGTACTGGTGAGCAATTTGTGTTCTTTGCTGTCGGTATTGAAGTGTTTTGTGCATGTTGTATTACCTGTGTCAACTTGTGTGCTCTATAATCGATACTTCCATTGATGTTTTCTAGATCGTGTCGTTGGATAATTTCCGTTAATTTGTTCCAGTCTGCTTTGTGCAACAGCAAGTGTCTGGTGTGTGATTTTGTCATTGTGTTCTGAGTGTGAGTTAGTGTGTATGTTATGACATTATGATCACTACTGGTTATGTTGTCGTGTGCAGTCCAGTTTGTTACGTATGTCATTGCTGCATTATTTGCCAGCGTGAAGTCGATATTACTGCTCGTACCATCGAACCCCGATAGATGTACATCTCCTGCAGATTGCAGTATCTGTATGTAGTTTGGAGACACACCTCAATGCACTGGCAAAATCCTTGTCCTTCTTCCACACCCTGTATGATGTGGAGTCTTCCTAATTTTCCCACCATGGAGCACCACCGTAACTGCTCGTACTATCTCTCTTACCGTCTCGTGTTGCAGAGGCAAGCTTCCTTTGGCGCTGGCCTTACACATTGTACCTGGCCGGTGCAGCTACCCCAACATCCTTGCTTTTCCACCGAGTGGTCAGAACGCACACATTGACGCAGCTCTCCGTGTTTCTGCAGGGGATGCAGAAGGTCTTCAATATAGCGCTGTCCAGCTTCCATTTGGACGATCAGTTGGATGAAGCTGCAGACACTGAGGAGCAGCTACAGGAGGCAGAGGGGCTGTCTGGGAAACGGCGCTGGGGGTCCTCCTTAGCAGAAGGGTTCGGAAAAGGTGACTCATTTCCAGATATGAGAGTGGCACGACTATGATCCACCACTGACTGTAATCATTAAAGGGATGCAAAGCAAGTATGTGGTCGGCTCATTCCAAATCGCAGTCAGCATTTCTACCAGAAGGCTCAACGCTGTCAGCGACTCCTGTGTGTGCTTGTAGACCGAGGACCGCTTTCTGTGCAGCGTGACGGTAACGTAGTCATTGTGACCGTGTTTTCAACGGCACAGTCCTTACACGAAATGTGTGTTCTGGGCTGTAGAGTCCCTCTGTGGTCAGCTTCATACCTCGCTTCTCAGTAGTGTTCCTCAGAAAGAGCACCGCCTTCCCTCCACGGATTCCCATTTGACCTACCTGCTGAGTGTAATCCGACTGCTGAAAAAAATATTACTCGCCATGAAAAGTGACTCTCATGCTCAATTTAACTAGGTAGCCTATCAATTTTATATCAGTGACATGCTGCCTATTGAGTAGAAGAGAAGGCTAGGGCATCATCGAATGATCATTGATGGGCGTTTATTTTTTACGTTGTGGCAAAACCTTTTGTTCAAATGTTTGTGAAATCTTACGGGACTTAATTGCTAAGGTCATCAGTCCCTAAGCTTACACACTACTTAACCTAAATTATCCTAAGGACAAACACACGCACCCATGCCCGAGGGAGGACTCGAACCTCCGCCGGGACAAGCCGCACAGTCCATGACTACAGCGCCCGAGACCGCTCGGCTAATCTCGCGCTCAATGCCTTTTAATGAAAATTGAATCTACCACCTACAAAGGACGAGACAAGCTCTCGCAATTTGTTTCGTAAATGGTAGTATGACGTACTCTCGCACTGGTAAAACTGGAGTTGCCATAGTGTGCAAAACATCTACAACCTCTTGAATTATAGCTTCTTGTTCTCGAACATAAAATGATGGTTTTTTTTTCGACATGTGAGCCAATATTGTGAAAGATTGTACTCTCTGACGTGTCTAAAATGTCTCTGCGCATCTGATCAAGAGCAGACGGCCGGGACACTTCGCTTCAGCTTCGCACCTCAGGGCAAAGTTATGTATTACTCTTGTTGCTAAAGTAAAGGTGATTTTAATTCACACTGCAGCACCGAGAGATTTTCACCTTTTCCTGCGCCTACCCGCACGTACAAGCATCAGTTTGTTTACATTGGAAAATGTCGAACACAGACAACGATGCGCTTGCTGTTACAGCCCTTTTGCTTGTTTTACGGAAAAAAACAAAAGAGGAAACGCGATATGTGGAGTAAAGAGTGGCTTGAGAAACGAAACTCGTGTTCTCATACAAATTTACCGAGTGAATTGGAGGTGTATCCTCGTGATTGGCACAATCACCTCAGGATGAATGAGGAAACGTATTTGAATCGTTTGTCCCTCGCCTTTGATTAAGATGCAGGACACAGTCATGAGGGAGGCTATAACACCACACGAAAGGCTAACAGCAAAATTACGATTTCTCGCGACAGGAAGGAGTTATGGAGGCCTCAAATACACGTCTGTAATTTCACCACAAGCACCAAGTGTGATAGTGCCTGAAACCTGCCGTGCTATTCATGAGGTGTTCAAAAGTAATTTCTTAAAGGTTAGTGAAACACTCGTTTTCTCATTATGAAGTTTTTCTCTGACCACTGAACGTATTTTTGATTTATGTACTTCAACTTCTTGGAGGCAATACCTTATTGAGCCCAAAGTGTTTACAGTCCCTACTCTATAAATATTGTAGTACTTATTCACGCCAAATTACTGCACATGTTTTGGACTTGAAAACATTTCATATGCTAGAAAACTGTTTTCCATTAGTACATTCGTGGCAACAATATATCAGTTAGCTATCTCCGTACCTCTTGCTTTTGTTTCGAATGGTTGTTGCCGTACCATACAGCATAGTTTTATTTTATGGGCGTTCGACGACAGTGCAGCTGTTCTCTGTACCTCTTGCTTCACTTTGAAATGGTTGTTGTAGTAGCGAACTGCATTACTTCATTTGGTAGGCCTTTGATGACAGTGAATTCAACTGGAAAGTTGCAGATCATTCACTGCAAATATCTTGGCATTTCAAAGCGAAACTCGAATACTGAAATAATACTGTACGTCATTACTTATTACTAACGCTCGTTTTTCTTTTGACACTGCCTGCAGTTACGCAAATCGTTACATATAGGAAAAATAATGTTTTAAGGCTGGGTTATAGCTAATCAGAAGGACAACGTAACTTTCTAAAATTGTTAAAATTTACATTTTACTCTAAAAGCACAGATGAACTTCAATTCAATGAATGGTATTTTATTTTAATTTTTTCTAGTACAAAATGAATAACTTTACATATTAAATGTCACTGGCATTACTGACAAATGATGGAAGTGACTCTGAACCGCTTCCGCCCACTGTCGCACAGTAATCGCTGCACGGCAGAAAGTGGAGTCTGCGCTCGCCACGCTGGCTGGGCGGCCGGGCTTCAACTGGCCCATTTCAGCCGCGAACAGCGAACCATTTGTAATTTTTTTTCTGCCACCAGTCTTTGTTTGTGGTCCAATACGTCCCTCACTTTAGCAGCAACCGATTTCCCAAGAACTTCATCGCGGTCCTCATCTTTCTTTTCTTTTTGTCTTTGGAAATGTTCGCTAATAACTCCCAGAACAAGGTACCCCTTGTTTTACTATTTGGTCTACTCTGTTTACTTTTTGAAAGAAAAACTTCTGGTGACCCTCCATTACTAGTAGATGGGACAGTGAAAATTTCATGTCGCTGTGAGTGAGGTAGAGGCTCTACTTGCACTTCCAACTCTTCCTCCATGTGCTGTCATATGGGGAGTGGTACTGTTGTAATTTCATTCTGCAAATAATACTGAACACTCATGAACATTGAAAATGGAAAGAAGTAGCTACATTACACAAAATAATCTTTTCTATAAAACAGTAAGGAACAATGCATGCAGTGTTGGAAATCAAACGAGATTACAGCTATAATGTAAATATAGTAATAGGGGCAAATATTACCTTCATGTATACAAGTATGTTTCATGTGAGGGTAGGTGAGGGTGGGGGAGAGGTCACGCAGATGTCTTTATGGTCACAAAAAAATTTAACAGATGTAAGAATACTATACAGTACTTTTCATAATAATGTAATTTTAAGCTAACATGTTTAAAATTGGGGTTTTACATTTTTCCGGTTCCTGAAAGAGTGGATCAACGGGCCAGTATTGCAAAGGATTTTGAAAGAAGGTGGAATTTTCCACATTGTCTTGGAAGTGTAGATGGAAAGCGTGTAGAGATTGTACCTCCAGCAGGAAGTGGATCATTTTATTTCATTTACAAACATACACACAGTATGGTCCTACTTGCAATAGCAGATGTAAATTAGAGATTTATTCCATTCGATTTTGGCACAAATGGCTGAATATCTGATGGCGGTGTTCTTCGGAATACTGAATTTTTTAGGAGACTACAAACTAACACCCTCAAAATTCCAAAAGAGAAAAAAAGTTGCGAACAGTTCACGAAAACTACCATATGTATTTGTAGGGGATGATGCATTTCCTTTCAGGCTCATATGCTGAAACCATTCCAGCAGAGTGACTTTAACTGCACGGAAAAGAAAATTTACAACTACAGATTATGCAAAGCTCGGCCCATTGTTGAGAATGTATTTGGGATCTTGGCAGCACGCTTTAGGATTTTCCACACAGCTATTAATTTGGAAGTCGGGCGTGTCGATAAGGTGGTAATAGCAACTGTTGCTTTACATAATTATTTAATGACTACTGTGATTCACACTTATGTCCCATGTGATTCTCTTGATTTGGAGGATTAGATTAGGTTAGATTAGTACTTGTTCCATAGATCATGAATACGTCACTTTGTAATGATGTGGAACATTTCAGATTAATAAAAGGTGTCTATACAAGATATTACATTAGACAAAATATTACATGACACTCAATATTTTTAATTTTTTTGTGGGGGTTGGGGAAATTACCCACTTACTATATCCAAAAACTCATCTAATGAGTATAAGGATTTGCCATTAATAAATGCTTTTAATTTCCTTTTAAATGCTATATGGCTATCTGTCAGACTTTTGATGCTATTAGGTAAGTGGCCAAAGACTTTTGTGGCAGCACAATTTACCCCCTTCTGAGCCAAAGTTAGATTTAACCTTGAGTAGTGAAGATCATCCTATCTCCTAGTGTTGTAGCCATGTACACTGCTATTACTTATGAATTTGTTCAGATTGTTAACAACAAATTTCATAAGTGAATATATATATTTTGAGGCTACAGTGAAGATCTCTAGCTCTTTAAATAAGTGTCTGCAGGATGATCTCCAGCAATTATTCTGATTGCACGCTTTTGTGAAATGAACACTCTTTTACTCAATGATGAGTTACCCCAGAATATGATGCCATATGAAAGCAGAGAATGAAAATAGGCGTGGTAAGCCAATTTACTCAGATCTCCAAAATTTGCAATGACCCTAACAGCATAAGTAGCTGCACTCAAACGTTGCAGCAGATCGTCAGTGTGTTTTTTCCAGTTCAACCCCTCATCAGTATATACACCTAGAAAGTTTTAATATTGTACCTTAGCTACCGATTTCTGATCGAAGTCTACATTTATTAATGGGATCATTCCATGTAGTGTGTGGAACTGTATATGCTGTGTTTTGTCAAAGTTAAATGAGAGCCCATTTGCAGAGAACCACTTAATGATTTTCTGAAAAACGTCGTTTACAATTTAACCAGTTAATTCTTGTCTGTTAGGTTTGATAGCTATACTTGTATCATCGGCAAAAAGTACCAGCTTTGCATTTTCGTGAATATAGAATGGCAAGTCATTAATATATATTAGGAACAGCAGAGGACCCAAGACCGAACCTTGCAGCACCCCATTCTCGATTGTTCCCCAGTTTAAGAAATCACCAGTTTTTTTGCATATTAAGCGAACTGTTTATTTCAACTTTCTACACTCTTCCAGTTAGGTATGATTTAAACCATTTGAGCACTGTCCCATTCGTAACACAGTACTTGAGCTTATCTAGAAGTATTCCATGATTTACACAATCAAAAGCCTTTGATAGATCATAAAAAATCCCAACGAGTGACTTCCGGTTACTAAGAGCATTTAATATTTCATTAGTGAAAGTATATATAGCATTTTACATTGAAAAACCAAACTGACATTTTGTTGAAACTTTATTTTTACAAAGGTGTGAAGCTAATCTACAATACATTACTTTTTCAAGAATTTTGGATAAGGCAGTCAGAAGAGAGATTGGGCAGTATTTGTTGACATCAGATGTATCCCCTTTCTTTGCAGTGGTTTAACAATGGCACACTACAGTCTATCTGGGAAAATACCCTGCTTCAGAGAGCTATAACATATGTGGCTAAGAATCCCACTTATTTCTCGGGAACAAGCTTTTATTATCCTGCTGGAAATGTCATCAATTCCACGTGAGCTTTTATTCTTGAGAGAGTTTATCATCTTCCTAATTTCAGAAGGAGAGATGGGTGGAATTTTAATTGTATCAAATGGTGTGGGTAAGGTCTGTTCCATTAACTGCCTTGCTTCTTCTAATGAACATTTAGATCCTATTTTCTCTACAACATTTAAAAACGTTCATAACGTTTTCGACTTCCAGCTTGTTTATCATGTTTCCATTGGCTAAGATGGTGATGCCGTCATCCTGTACTCTAGGTTGCCCTGTCTCCCTTGTAATAATATTCCAAATTGTTTTGATTTTGTTATCAGAGGTATTAATCTCAGACATGATGCACATGCTTCTGGACTTTTTAATAACCTTTCTTAATGTAGCACAGTAGTTTTTATATTTGGTTGTTTCTAGGTGATTACTCTTTCTTGTTGTTAGATACAGTTCCCTTTTGTGGTTACAAGATATTTTTATTCGTTTAGTAAGCCAAAGTTTTTTGCATGGTTTCTTATAATTAGATTTAACTACTTTCTTGGGGAAACAGTTTTCAAATTCTCTTACAAGTGTATCATGAAATAAGTTATATTTTAAATTAGCATCGGGTTCCTTGCACACCTCAGGACATAGAACATGGCTTGTTCCATAATGGCTTCAGATGAGAGGAATCCAGTATGCTACCGTTGCAAAGGTCTACTGTGGGATACATTCCACTTGATGCGAAATATGTGAGAGTGAAATTTATGAACTACTTTGTGAATGAGGGTCAAGTTGCTTGGCAACATAATTTTGTGCATTAGCAGTAAAGAAAAATGTAAAAGAAAACAATGAGTATTGCAGTACAGTGCAAAGAAATAAAAGCATAGGCATAAATCTTAATTGTAACAGTGCTACCGTAACTAAATACCACTACCAACAAGCTGTGCGTGGCTCGTGTTCGCGCCATATCTCACTTGACCTGTTTTTCCTGTACTACCGCCTCGTTATGTTAATTTCAGTTACTGGCGTGACTGAGTTGCCGCCTTGCCTGACCGCGAGCGGCAGCAGCGGCGCTTACCGACACAAGCCCTGGCGTATTATCTCGGCTGGCTGCCGTTACTTGCCGGGGCTAGTTGGGGTCTGCCGGCGAGTTGGGGGGCGCCAGCTGCGCAGTCGGGAGCTGGCAGTCTGCGACTCGGGAGCTGGGTGGGGGCGCGACAGCAGGCAGGTGCGGCCAGCCGTGACCCCAGGACCCGAGTGCGGACCGCCCGGGCCGGCCATCGGTCGGTCGGTCGGTCCCCTCGTCGGACGACGTGTCCGACGACCGGCGGTCGGTTACGGGTTGGCTGTGTGTGCCGACCCGTGATTGGTCCTCGTCCTTGCACTGCCACTGCTGGTAGCACTGTCTAGTTCTGTGATTCTAGCCGATTTTTAAATTAACGTTGTTGGCACATAACACCTTCAGCATTTTGAAAGTTTTAATGCTGTCGAATGTTAGGTGTTGGGCCTTCAGCCGATTTTGAGTTTGAGTTGTTTTGCTTTTAAGGCATTCAGCCTAGTTGAAAAATCTACTTCACATAAGGCCTTGGTAAAAATAATTTTTTTTAAGTTTTATCGAATTTTAAGTGTTGGGCCTTCAGCCATTTGAATTTAACTTGTTTGGTCTTGAAGTCTCTTGATTCTTTGGGCCTTCAGCCTAACTAAAGAACCTTTACTATTACTCTTGCCCTTTAAATTTCTCTTTCAGTTGAGTTGCCCAATTTAGATATTAAAAAAACAATTCCTTAGCCTCAAGTGTTGGGCTTTCAGCCCACTTGAAGTCAAATTGTTTCAGCTGAAAATCTCAAATTCGTTGGGCCTTCAGCCTGAATAAACTATTGTAACATGAGGCTTGCCTTTTAAATTTATGATCATGTTAGCGTTTTAAGTTATTGCCCTTCAGCTGTTTTTGAAATTAAAACGGCTGTCAGCCGGTACTTGACTCCCAAAATTTACAGCTGTGTGTGTTAAGAAAATTTTTTGTTGTGCTCTTGTAATGTTTGATCAAACAACAATAAAGTTGCATGTTCGAGTGTAGCTGACAGCCGCTTCTTTTGGCCCCTTTCCACAACTGGAACCACCTGTCCTGTGCTGCGGGTTAAGCAGAGCGTTCCACAGCCTGTCTCACTCATCTCTATTCCTCGTAAATTACTCGAAGGGCATCTCGGTGTCTCTTGTTCATTTAAGGAGCTGGAAAGATCAAAGTACCACAGGACAGGCCCGTAGACGTGGTCTGCTGTAGCCCCTCATTTGTAAGTGCTGCCACGTTTCCTTTCTTCTCGTCTGTAATTCGTTCGTAATGTATTAATCTTCTTAACAACAGTATCTTCAGTTGCTGATGGCTCTGTTTCTTTGTACTTTGTGAGAAGCACCTCGTATGTCGCGTCTCTCTTCGTTTTATTGTGATGTTCTTTACTTCTTATATTCCATAAACGTGAGTGTCTTTCGTGGCACCTAATAAATTCCTCCGTCATTTCCCGCACTGACATCAGAATGAAGAAGAAAACGACGCAAAATCTAAATAAACGCGCGCTCTCCACAGCCTGGGTCCGAATGACAGACGCGTGCATGCCCAACCCTCCCTACTCTCGGCACACACGAGCAACCACGGACACGCTTGCAGGCTCACACAACCACGCGTAATCGAAATTCGGTCAAGCGTCAAGCTGCTTGTGCAAGCCCGACGCTTGCGCTAATTTCCCCTGCACACGGCCAAGTTAGCTTGCCCCGAGTGTGGTTGTCAAACATGCAGTAGCGTGCGTGGGGGGGGGGGGGCTCTACAGAGACGCTCGACAGACCCGAGCATTTTACGGCAAGAGTCGGAAGACATACCACTTCACCCCCTCACACGTCTCGCCAAATGAGCACACCGAAAAATTCGAGGAGTTAAGAGCCAATACTACCGACCATCATTATTCCAGCAACCCTTCTGTAATTTTGTAATCATACAGTGAACGATATTCCTGTATATGTATTCGCAATACGTTACAGTTTTTCGTGTTGAGGGTCCGCTGCGACTCCCTGCACCAAACTCTGGATCCTGTGCAGGCCCTCCTGCATCCTGCTAAGGTTTTCTACTGTCGCCACAACAGCAAAAGCCTGACGGAACTTCTGACGTCATCTACTACGTCATATATATACAGGGTGGTCTATTGACAGTGACCGGACCAAATATCTCACGAAATACGCCTCAAACGAAAAAACTACAAACAACGAAACACGTCTACCTTGAAGGGGCAAACCAGATGACGCTATGGTTGGCCTGGTAGATGGCGCTGCCATAGGTCAAACGGATGTCAACTGCGTCTTTTTTTTAAATAGGAACCCCCATTTTTATTACATATTCGTGCAGTACGTAAAGAAATGTGAATGTTTTAGTTGGACCACTTTTTTCGCTTTGTGGTAGATAGCACTGTAATAGTCACAAACATATGGCTCACAATTTTAGATGAACAATTGGTAACAGGTACGTTTTTTAAATTAAAATACAGAACGCAGGTACGTTTCAACATTTCATTTCCGTTGTTCCAATGTGATACATGTTCCTTTGTAAACTTATCATTTCAGAGAACACATGCTGTTACAGCGTGATTACCTGTAAATACCACATTAATGCAATAAATGCTCAAAATGGTGTCCGTCAACCTCAATGCATTTCGCAATACGTGTAACGACATTCCTCTCAACAGCGAGTAGTTCGCCTTCTTAATGTTAGCACATGCATTGACAATTCGCTGACACAAGTTCTCAGGCGTTGTCGGTGGATCACGATAGCAAATATCCTTCAACTTTCCCCACAAAAAGAAATGCGGGGACGTCAGATCCGCTGAACGTGCGGGCCATGGTATGGTGCTTCGACGACCAATCCACCTGTCGTGAAATATATATCCTATTCAATACCGCTTCAACCACACGCGAGGTATGGAATGCCTTTCGTAAGACAACGAAAAATTTTGGATGAAAAGTAGATACTTTTGTCCCATAGTGGGCAATGATTTTGGAAGAAGGCTTAGAGATGCGAATCGCGCCGATTTCTGGAACAACTTTATGATGTCCACTAGTTAAATAAGGCGGATGGCTCAGTTTTGAAGAGGAGATACGGATTACAATTCTTTATTCGTTTCACATAGTGATCAAGAAAACTAACAAGGGAATGTTCCAATAAGACAAGTCGAAACCTAGCCCTCACATTTTTTACACAGGAAGAAGGCAACGAAAGAAATGCACTTTGAAAATATTAGCTGCTAAGAGGCACTGCAAATATTTAGAAAAATCGTTGAAAATCGCCAAATGCGTTGCGCGCCAGGCAGCGATAGAAATGTACACCCATACTGATGCTGTAGCAGCTGCGCATGCGCAACACAGCCGACATCGGCGGTACATTTATAAACAGGAAACACGACACAACCCGACTGTAATTTGTAAAGGACATCTCAGGTAACCTTTCCTTGATAGTTTTTCAGACACTATAGTACACTGTTACTATTCTCTGGAATTAGCCAGTCAAGAAAAATTTATTACAAATTATCAGTTCCACTTTGCAGTATTGGGAGCTACTGACAATACAGATGAAGCTGATTTAATATTTAGTGCGCTTTCGTAAGGCATGCCTACTAACGGAACGTTTTTTTCTTCCTGTTTCACAATAATGTGGATTCGAATTAACGTTCTCCATTTAGCAATGATGAAATATGAACAACGTGGCTTCCAGCCGAAATCACCTACTTCTCCTGAGGATGTGCATATTTGTCATTTGCTAGTTGATTTCCTTGACATTCATTCGAATGATGTCGACATTTCGTTTGAAACTGTGGATACGTCAGAAGAAATACGAAATAACGGTGACGATTCCGTGAACTGTGGTTGGGACGACGTCTGCAGTGCCAGTAACAGTTGTGAAGGAGAATACCTCCCAAGTCTGAAAACAACACACGTACTGCAACAGCTTTCAGCGACAAAGAGAAAGCAGCGAAGTATAGATTAGACGAAGGACGGGGAAACGCTCGAAGTTACTCAGTGTGCGAAGGCGTTTCCGTTTCGTACAATCGCAGTGTGAACGGTAGAAGTGGAAGAAGGAATTACAGGAAGTGAGGAATGTGCGCCAAACGGAGGCCCGAAACCAGCTGAGTGGAAAAACTGTCGGGGAGATGGAGGACTGGCCGTGGGAGGCTGTGCGCCGTCAGCGACGGAGGTGTGCGGGGCTGCAGCCGGCTCTGGGCCTTTGTCCGGCCGGCTACGCAGCTTCCACACAAAGGATGGGGCCCCTCCACGCCCACACCAACGTGGTGACCAAACCAAAAGTTCTACTGTCACCTCTGTAAACATGTTAGTTTTTGAATCAGGCGTCACAGGATGCGGGCTGCGATGTTATCCATGCGTCTGAGTAAGGCTACTCATTAACATGGTCCTTCAGGAGATAGAAGTGGTCGAAAAGGGTAGCGGTTGTAAGGGCAGAGGAAAAAAAGTGTCAAGGCAAGAGCCAAGGGAAAAAAACCTCTGCGACAGTAGGACGGGTAGTAAGGGCAGTAGCGGCTTGCTAGCTGCGACAGAGCATGCAAGGTGCGGTTATGTTAGTTCGACGCAGCTTCCTGAAGTCGCACAGAACAGGAGGCCGCAGAGCCGCCGAGTTTACGTCACGTGACCGTGTGGAGCAGCTGCCAGTGGCGGGCAGTGCTGCACTGGAATTCGCGGCTGACTTGGAGGCAAAACCTGCCGCCGTCGCCGCAACTGGCGTTTATAGCGCTGATCAGTCGGGTTTGGTGAGAGAACTGCGTGCGCCCCGCTGTTTATCGTGTCGGGGTGGAAAAGAGATGGAGGCGGCTGCCCACTCAGTGAATGCAGTGACACATTCTTGTGCGATAATGCCGGTGGTAAGTGCGGGTGGTTTACTGTGTCTGCAGCTGTACATCTGTCTGCGAGAACCGCAACACAAATTAGGGACCAAAAATAGAAAATGAACTGTCAAGTGGGAAAGATCTTGTGTTCAATGCATCAAAATCTGTAAAGATGGGAAAGAATAATTTTCAACATTTCGTTCGAAACGTATTCCTCCCAGCTGCAGAAACCAATTCATTGCTTTTGCTGGATTCATGGTCTGGACATAACGACGCCTCTGTTTTTGTGCAGGGCGACGAAAAATCTGTGGATGTGATGTGGATTCCGCCTGGAACCACTAGTGCGATTCGACCTCTCGATAAAGGATGTTTTCGACAGTGGAAAGTATTTTATCAGGAAATTACCAGACAACATCATTTCCGATACCTCTCTCTCGTTTCAGGTTTATCAGCGGAAGAGTATTCTTAAGCTACCGTCATTTGTCCATCGCCAGTTGTCTTGGCCACACTTTACGAATTAGATCAGTCACACCTGGAATGAAGCGCAATATGCAGAACAATGCCCGGGACCACTTCTGACTCCATCCCAGTCCTGTCTAAATAATACTAGTGGTCGCTGCATCAATGTTTCCTTTGTGCGGTGTCCCTGGTTCAAGAAAAAGGTTTGCTCTTGTCATTCAACAGACAGTCTGTATTTTTGTGACGACTACAAAGAATAAACAAATAACTGTTCCACTCATAGTCGCCAGCCGGTGTGGCTGTGCTGTCTAGGCGCTTCAGTATGGAAAAGCGTGACCGCTGCGGTCGCAGGTTCGAATCCTGCCTCGGGCATGGATGTGTGTTATGTCCTTAGGTTAGTTAGGCTTAAGTAGTTCTAAGTTCTAGGGGACTGATGAGCACAGATGTTAAGTCCCATAGTGCTGAGAGCCATTCGAACCATTTCACTGATAGTCAAATGTACAACATTCGATCATGATTGCAAGGAATGGCCTATAGGAAATGTTATAAAATGTGGTACTGCAAGACACATTTCAGTGCAAGTTACAAGTCCTCATTGATGGAAGTCGCCTGCCACATCAGACACTGCCATGATTTTATTGTCTCTGCTAGCCACTGATACACGTCCAGGAATGCAACAGTCGGTATGAAGTTATTCAGACAGTTGTCTGCACAGTTCAAAGCAGGTTTCCACAGTGGTAGACGGGCTGACGAGCACGAGCGGGAGAGAACCCGCCCGGCAGGCCTCTTGCAGGTCTCTCTGGTGGCCGCACTGCAGCTGCTGGCGCTTCCCTGGCCCTCCACTGTCACCAGATCGCAAAGTGGACACCTGCGGTTTGACGTGGAATCCCAACCACGTGTCTTTCGTGGCCACTCCAACGTCTGAGGAAGTGCATGCTCGGTTAAAAATCACAGTGGAAGCAGTTGTGCTCCGAACGGGATTTGATGCCGCTCTCTCTTGATCATGAAGCGGGCAGTTTCCCACTACAGCATTTATGTTTTAGAGAAAAAAAGGAACAAAAAGGAATATGACCATTAGACGTCACAAACCTCAGTGGAAACGCTAGCTGTGTCGCCCGCTCTTCAGATGATGCTCGATGTCGGTAATTGGCGTTCTGTTTATAAATTTTCCCTCAGTGGTAGTGAGAAGCCGGGGAAAGACGGCAGCCGACATACGAGGAAAATTTTGGACCAGTGCTAACGAGAGATGGAGATGCAATTCCGTTGCAAAGTGCATGATCTCCGCGCGTGTCACGCTTCCGTACAAATTGAGACACTTAAATTCCTGCTTTCCCGCGCCATTCTGGATACTCCGTCAAGAACAGTGTGCTTGACACGCAAAATAATCCTCACTGAATTGCAAAGTTACACGTCGTGGCTGTAGCAGGACGGAGCTGTATCCTGTGTGCCGAGTATTAGCTCCGGAGAGTAGAAACCAGTGAAACAGCGTTCATAGGCAGTTCTCCTCCGTACAGACGATTCCAGCCGTATACAAGAGAACGGCCTCCCTCCAGGACGACAACGCGCCAGCAGCGGGCCCCGCATGGAGGCGGCGTCGGCGCCGCCCCCGACTGGAGGCGGACCACGGCTTCGGCGGCAGCTGCCTCTGCGTAGCACAGACTTACAGACTTGATGGTCTCTTATGAAGGAGACTGACTATTCTGAATGCCGCCCGTTGCATGCGACACATACCTATGTTGAGTAATAGTAATTGTGTTTTGCAACGAAACTCATTCCTATGAGTTAGTTGTTTGTCTCTTTGTCTAGCGAACCGAGTATGTAGGATTCCTAGACAGAACGTGAGCCAGGCTTCAGGTGTAGAGATGGGGGATCCGCTCTTGAACTAATTCATAGAGTTGAATCTTTCAAAGGAGTGAACAGTCAGTGATTCATAAAAAAAGAACGGTAGCTCCAAACGTTTCCCACAGCAGAGAGAGAGAGAGAGAGAGAGAGAGAGAGAGAGAGAGAGAGAGAGAGAGAGCATATCAGCAGCGCCTCTGCTGGTCAGAGCACAGTGCACGCCACACAACACAGCCAGCGCCGGCCTCTGCCCTGCTTCTACCTTGGCTGCCTGCATTGTGCAGTGCCCCATTGGATTTTGTGTTTCACATATGCCGTGCCGTCTCTGTGCGTCGTCTGGCGCAGCTTAACTTCGCATCGCACTCTGTCGGCGATCGTTTCAGTCGCACGTCCTGCCCTCTGGGCAGTTGATGCAAGCAACAGGACAGAGAGCCACCTAGCGGATAACATAGGAACTACTTGCAACAACCTGCTCGCAAGGGAACGGACGATTTGTCTCGGAGCGGGTGAGTTCACCGCTCCCCCCACCCTCGGAACTCGCCCGCTCAACACTCACCCCACCATCTCGACTCTAGCCAGAGCATTGAGCTAAGCGACTCAGGTGTCACTCTGGTCTCTGCGGTCTCAGCTCACGCAGTAATACAGCTCGCGGCTCGACCTGCTCGACTCAGCGCCTCTGCATCGGAGTTGGTCCCTACTGGATATTGTTCTTCGTAGTAATACCGCTATGTATATTACATTATTATGTTATATATACATCAATTGTTTTTATTTTATTTTTATTTGTTTAAACTGATTAGATTAGGTTCCTGATGACTCCTCTTACTATAGGATTTTTATTATGGACACTCGAATTTACGCTTTAATTACGAGCAAACCGATAAATGTATCGCAAAATGTGATACACCAATATTTTCCTTGTTTTATTCTGCGTAAGGCTATATGCAGCACTTTCGTTTTACAGTCAAATTTATATATTTTTTTTCTTATTCTGGTATGGATTTTGCGATTTTAGGCGTCTTCGGAAGGAAACGTTCACTTTAAAAATATATGGCTTGCGATGTATTTGTATGAGGTTAATGAAATTTTAATACATTATAGCCAAATATATTGTTAATGTAAATCTCAAGTTACAACATTTTCCGATCACCCAAAAAACCACGATAGTGCAAAATAAATCAATAATCAAAAACTTTGTCATATCGTGGAAATTTCAATAAACAATACAAAATTCTTACCCATTATCTGTGTTACTTCAAAATAGGATCAAATAATATCAAGATACAGGTATAGTACTGGAATAAACCAAGTTTAAAGGGCAATGTGCCTTCCATTTATTTTCTATTGTAAATGAGTGGTGAGTCATGAAAAAGAGCTGATTCATTTCAGGGAGAAAACAGTTCTGATCCAATCTCTGAAAAGAACAGTTTTGCCCATCTCTATTCAGGTGCTTAAAATTGGTGTCTGTTAACTCCGGACAATCCCGCTGCGCGGCGCTGCATGTCTGATTCTGGGAATCGCGCGCTAGGCGGGCAGGGCTGTACAAACCGCTGTCATAAGCCGCTCTCGGCGCGGCAAAAATGTGTGCACCGTAACTCCAACATTTTTTTTACAAAATACTTGCAGTGCTCCTCAGCAGTTAAAAGTTTGGCAATCCATTTCTTTCGTTGTTTTCTTCCTCTGTAAAAACTTTCAGAGTAGATTTCGACATGACTTACTGGACTACTCCATTGTATGTGACAGTTTTAATATACACCCTGAACACGGAGCAGACTGCAGCAGAATTTCGAGATGGAAGACGTTACAGCAGTGGTGACCTGCAGCCGGAACACGTCACGTGACCGGCCTGTCGAGGCAGGAACAGAGCGGGAAAAAAAGTACACGTTTGGCGCTTCTAACCCGGAGCGTAAGAAACGGTCTGACAGGTGTGCGTCAATTGTGTGTCTTCAACTATATTATAACAAAAGGTAGACACAATAGAATCGAAAAGTCTTTGTTTCGTCATAAAAGGGTGAATCTTTCAGGGTACTAAATGTATTATATAGGTGAGAAGAACAGGAGGACAAGCTCGGAGATAAACTCTTCACGGTTGTCCGTGTTGTGACGTCACCAAAGTCTGTCGTGGAGAGAGCACTTCCGCTATCCGTACTTACTGGTACAACGTCGCAAAAAACCTGCAGAAATACTCAATAAGTCTTTCAAAAGATTTTTCTCTACAGGGTGCACGGCAGCAAAACATTTTCGTAATGCTATCAGAAAGATGGTGACTGAAATTTCGGATAACATCTCATCGCACGGAAAAGCGCCATTGTTTTAATCTCTGCCACCCCATCTGCGGTATCGTATCCGTGACACTCCCCCACTACTTCGCGATAGTGAAGAAGAACTCTGAAAATGACCAACTGTTGCTCGATATAGTCTGGAGTTGGTTATTACAACGTTTACAATCTCCCTGCCGCACGGTTACACAAGAATATGTCAGTAGGATTGCAAAAGATGGGAGGTAAACTACACAGTGATCTAAAACGGCGTGTCGAGATTCCAGAAGCACTACGGCTGGTCCCGTGTAGCGAAATGACGAGAAGAAGGCATCAGAACCGCACAACGCACAAGGCGGGGTCCTCAAACAAAACTTATTTTCTCATCTGAGGGGAAAATGAAAAATTTCCGCAGCAGGTATTGCGAGCTACGTAAGTGAACAAGGAGGTTGGAATGCACACTAGCACGCAACCAAACCGACAGCGGAAACTGGTGTAATGAAAAGAAGTGTTACAAGCTCACCGCCTCACACCTAGCTGTTTTGTGCCCAAAAAGCCACACTGATGCGGTATCTGACTGCCAAGTAGCAAATTTAAGGCATTTGGAGAAGACGGTAGGAAGGCGAATGACGTGTGAAAAAGTTTCATTGGTGAGGTATTTGATTTTTTAAAACGGGCTCCTTCAAACCACGCACTTAGTATAGGACATTTCGTGAACAGAAAGTACTAGGAAGACAAGGGACGCGTCAAACGGTTTATCTTTTCAGAGCCTAAGCTGTTTTGCGCATAAAAGGATGCGTCGGTGTGATATTTAGCCGGCCGTTGTGGCCGAGCGGTTCTAGGCGCTCTAGTTCGGAGTCGCGCGACTGCTGTGGTCGCAGGTTCGATTTCTGCATCGGCCATGGATGTATGTGATGTCCTTAGGTTAGTTAGGGTTAAGTACTCTACGGAACTGATGACCTCAGATGTTAAGTCCCATAGTGCTCACAGCCATTTTTTTAACTTAATGCAAACAGGTGTGACGTCACACTCCTCGGCAGCAGTTTATTGTTATGAGGTACTCCACAGTCTTCGTCCTAAAGCCTTTGACACATTTTGTCGTTTATCAGTTCTTACCAGTCAAACTTACGAAAGTTTGACTGCAGACTAAAACAATGAAAAATTCGCGGCATTTAAAATATTCCAGATTTTTCCTAGTTTTCTTCCGATACAAAAAATTCCCGGGTTTCTCCCGGATTTCCCACTTGTCCCTGATCGCATACACCGTGAAGACGCAATCGATACCTTCAGTGCGCGATAACAATGGGATCTTTTTGATACAGCGCCACGAAGGCAGAGTTACCAAACCGTTTTCCGAATTTCTTTCACAGGAGAAGACGAAGTAAACATTCCAGAACTCGAATCGAGGACAACTGCCAATATGAGTAATTCAGAAGCAGAAATTCTTGGTGCAGCAAAACAGCTTAAAACACAAGGAAGTCAATGCCTCCGGTCCAGATTGTATACCAATCTGTTACTCTCACAGTATGCTGATACAACAGCTCCACACTTAGCAACCATATACAACCGCTCGCTGGCAGAAAGCCCTCCGTACCCAGCAGAATGCAAAGTTGCGCAAGTCACATCAATAGCCAAGGAACGGGATAAGAGTAATCCACTGAATAACAGACCCACATCGCTAACCTCGGTTTGCAGTAGTGTTTTGGAACATATACTGCGCTCGAACACCATGAACCACCTCGATTTATTGACAAATAGCCAGCACGGAATAAGAAGATAACGCTCTTGTAAAACAAAACCAGCTCTTCATTCCCACGAACTAATGAGTCCTATTGACAAGAGACGTCAATTTGATTACATAGTTTTTAGGTTTCCATATCGCTTCTGACACCGTCCCTTCTAGTTAAATTGCGCACCTGTGGAGTTGTGTGACTGGATTCGTGATTTGACGTTAGAAAAGTCACAATTGGTAGAAACCGCCGGAAGGTCATCGAGTGAAACAGAAGTAACGCCTGGTGTTGCCCAAAGTAAGTGTTAAGAGGCCCTCTGCTGTTGCTGGTCTCTGTACACCACTTACGAGACAATCTGAGCAGTGCTCTTAGATAGTGTCTAGCTGGTGCAGCCACTTACCGTTATGCAATGTCATCAGATGACCAAAACGAATTGCAAAATGATTTACACAAGATATCAGAATGGTGCAAGAAGTGGCAATTGACTATGAATCATGGAAAGTGTGAAGTCGTCCACATGAGCATGACAAAGAAACCACAAACACGATAAATCACAAAAATCTGAGGGATATAAATTCAGCTAAATACTTAGGGATTAAAGTTGTTAATACCTTAAATTGCAACGATGACATGGATAATGTTGCGCAGATAGCAAGCTAGAGACTACGATTTACTGACAGAAGAAGTAGAGGACGTGGCAGGTACACTAAAGAGACCGCCTACACTACACTTGTACGCCCTCTTCTCGAGTACTGTTGTGCAGTGTGGGACCCGCCTCAGACAGGATTCACAGAAGCGATCGAAAAAGTTCAAAGAAGGGCAGGTCGTATTACCGCGAAATGGGTGAGACAGCGCTACGGATACGATACAGCAATTAAAGTGACAGCCGTCAAAACGAAGCCGTTTCTTGCTACGGTAGAACCTTCCCATGCAATTTCAATCGCCAGCTTTCTCCTCAGAGTATGGTAATATTTTTTTGGCGCCCACCTACACCGGTAGAAGTGATCTTCATAATGAATTAGGACAAGTCAGAGCTCGCACAGGGAAATGTAAGTGTTTGTTTCTCCCACAACTGTTCGAGAGTGAAACGGTAGGGGAGTAGCTTAAAGGTGGTTCTATCAACCCTCCGCCAGTCACCTAAGTGTGAATTGCAGAGTAATCATGTAGATGTAGATTTCGAATGAGCGGATATGGATCTGCACGGCCCCCCTTACACTGGAAATGAGCCACACTCTCAGAAAGAATGTTACCACGCGCTTGTCGCTACTTCACACGCACTTCAGCTGCCACCTTTCTGTTTAGGAGCGCGCAGTCTGTTTTCCGACTAATCGTCCAGTCACCTATGTTTATTGCTTACGTTATTCGCAGTCTGCTCCGAAGTATTTAACGGGTTCGTCTGCCGTCATCTGAGCACATTTATCGAAATGAAAGATATCGCATCCTCCAGCCACGCCACAGCAACCTCTAATGTAACAAATACGAGTCACAGACCGGGGACATCGAGTACATCAATTACCACGTTATGTGTTTTACGGCGAAGCCTTCCAAGCTTAGGAGTCTACTGCAAGTAGCGGAAACCGGTAAATACACCTGTTGGACATGAATAATAGTGGTAAATGAAATGAATGGTACTTATTCTCAGTAATTCCTGTCGTTCCCATCGCTAGTGGAACCAACACGACAATATCAGTCAGCTTTTAGAGTAATTTACCCGAGATTTTGGGGGCAAAGCGTGCCGAAGTCAGGTTCCTGATACAGAGAATAATGTTTACCCGATGTCTTACTCACATTGTGGGAAAGTGTATTTGCTGCTTCTTAACGGTCACGCATTTTCTTTGGCCTCCAGGATTCTCACCTGTTTTTTTTGTTTTGTTTTGTGTTTTTACTCCTAATTCAGGGTCTATACACGTACAAGGAAAAAAATTCCCGGATATTTCAGATATCCCGTTTAATAAAATATACTTCTTCCAGAGCGAAAATACGCTTTTTCCGTGCTAAGTGACTGTAGGTTTCCCGTAGATTTTCCCTCAGAACTGTAAAACTTATCAATCCTTTGAATGATTTACGTTTTATCACTGGCGTGGAACTTCCTGGAAAAAATGGAACGGGGAGAGAAGTTTTTTCACGGCCTTTCATTTGCGGCAACATGTAGGCCTACGCTGCATATTTTCGTATTACGAAACTATAAATTCGAATTGCACCAAACACGGCACCCTAGTTTCTGGAGCTTTGAAATCGAGATTGCGATGTCATGGCACGTGACTTGGCCAGCCGATGACAGCAGACATTCAGAGCATAGGACACGTTATGTGGTAAGCCAACAGCAATCACTTACGTAGGGCGAACACACAAATAGGAAAAGTTAGGGGTTAACATTAAAATATGTAGTGTAGCAACAAGAAAAGCCAAGCTTTCACATACAATATCGACGTTAATTGCGTGTGTTATACTTAAGGTACGTCGCACAAATTTGCCAGTAAATTTAAAATACTGACGTAAATGTCTGGTCTTCAGGGCTCGAAATTCTTCTACGTGGTTGGTCCTGAAAGTGTTCAGTTTTAAGCGAGAGTCAAACGCTCTGTGATTTAAGGAATTCAGCCCACTTTCCCACACGCAACATAATTCATCCTGCATAGAAGCATATTTACTTTGAAAGTAACACTTTTCAAACCACCATTGGCAAAACTATCCCCAGACTGTCACAAACATCTTCGGCTTAGCAGTAGCCAGAGAGCGCCAGAAAACAGGCATTACTGCGCGTGCGCAGCTGCAGTGACGTAGGAAGGCAGCATGTTTGTGTGTATAATGCATAAAGAGGTGTTACATTACGCCACAAAAGAAACAGGACGTCAGAGGATACTCCGAGTGCATCGGAATTTCGTAAACTTTACTAACGTGAATACTTCGGTCTGAAGTGCACACTGTCCAGATTCGCAATTAAGTAGGTCCCACCTGACATTAAGCTTTTCGGTGTGGTTTTTGCGGCGTAAGTTTTTTTTGAGTAGCAGTACTGTAGCATCTCATCTTTTTTTTCTTTATGACATCATGCCATACATGGCAGAACATGAAAACGTGCACTTTACATTCAACGAACAGCTGTGGAACGAAACACTTCGTTTCAAATAAATTGACTGCCTCAGCGAGAATAGTAACGCCAAATTTCTCTAGCAAACTGGCAACAATAACTTCATCGTTCTGCAGAGGGATTAATGCTTGACTGCCAAAAACTTTGAAATAAAATCCAGAAAACTGAAACTAATAATGTATTTTTGCCTTCACTAAATATGTGAATGTATTTTAATACGCTTGATAGCTCCTGGCCACAGAAATACGTTTTGTGTTACATTAGACGTGGGAGCTGTATATGAAGAGGAAGCAGCCAAATCACTGAACGCAAACACGGGTCACGTGGACAGAATTCCCCCCTTTCTCTACAACTCGGATAGCTCTGCGCATGAGCGAATGCGGCAGCCAAGGCGCGCGATACAGCTAACGGCCGGAGCAGTCCGAGCAGCGGTGGGCGGTGGAAGGTACTGCTCGCAGGCGAGTCAACTGCGCATGCGCAACAGCCCGCTGGCGACTGCTCAGATGATCCTGACGTGACGTCACGCTCACAGAAAGGAGTGTATTGTTACGAAGTATCACATCGTCTTCGCCCTAAGGCCTTTGACATATTTTTATCTGTATTTTCTTGTTGTAAATGGTGCATTTCCTCTGCAACTGCAGATTTATTTTTTTCTCCCCTCCCGTTTATGTTTCATTGCTGCAGTATTACTCTCCAATAGCGGGATAAAGTAGCATTCTTTGCCACAGAATCAGTTCCTACCAGCCAAAATTACAAAACTTTATCTGAAAACTGAAACGATGAAACAATTCCCGGGTTTTTCTCAGATTTCCGGTTGTCCTGGGTCGTATACACCCTGTAATTTTTCAACTTCCGTTCTTTGTACAAATATTTGCTTCTTACTTTTCTTCCAAACGTTTTTTTACGCACAAGACCCCCATTTGGTACCAAATCTCCGTACATGTTTCTGAATGTAGCCACGACTCCGAAGAAAGCAATAAACACACCGTAACTTCCCACCCAAGACTGCTACAGTTGACTATTTCCTGTACGGTGTTAGTGAGCCGACGCACCGCAATCCCTCCTGATTGTTCTCCGTACGTCTCTCGCTGATATAGCCACTTGGGCAGTTCTTGCAGCAGAACGGATAGCTATTTAGATGCAAGCAGACGATCTGTGTGTGTAATTTGGTGGTGAGAGTAGTTAACACATTTGTAGTGAATTCCAAGACGCCATCACAGTACATTTATTAAAGAATGCAGTAAAACAGTTAGCATTTAAATAGGTGAAACGGTTCACCACATGAAGTTACTAAAAATCGAGACGTGTGTGTGTGTGTGTGTGTGTGTGTGTGTGTGTGTGTCGGAGGAGTTTAAAGTCTGACATGTGCCGAGATGAAATCTTGCTCAGAGCCCAAAGGCGACATTGCAGTCGTGAAAATAACTGTTACAGTAAATGGCAAATATATACATATATCATTGAAAAACAGGTTCCCTTTTATGCAGAAAGACTAATATCTCTTGTTACCTAAACATGTTTCGGCACCTGTGTGCCATCCTGAGTGGGATCTGGTTATTGCAAGCTGTAGAAAGTGAGCATAT
The DNA here is from genome assembly GCF_021461395.2 of Schistocerca americana. Taxonomy (NCBI): domain Eukaryota; kingdom Metazoa; phylum Arthropoda; class Insecta; order Orthoptera; family Acrididae; genus Schistocerca; species Schistocerca americana. The sequence goes on along the minus strand of NC_060129.1, from coordinate 96,528,546 downwards.
TTTATGTTTTAATTGATCTAACAAAGTGAACCGTAAAGAAAATTTTTGTTCGTTTCTCTTGTTACCGTAATTTTTACATTACACAGTTTTCAAAGACTATCTGTATGGTGTCCTGGAATGATTGCTTGTCATCTGCAAACGCTGGAAATGTGAAATTTACCAGCAAGCCAACACATCTCTTGATTATTAAACGACATGATTTTGGCGTGTCAAAATATTTTGCTTACGTATTTGTTATTAATCAGGTTTTACTGGGACATTCTTCTTGCGTTCTGAGGGCACTGCACACACACACACACACACACACACACACACACACACACACACACACGACATTCTTCTTTTGCGTTCTGAGGGCACTGCACACACACACACACACACACACACACACACACACACACACACACACACATATTGTTGTTTGCTAACACCGTTTGCGTTCATTTGTTGTAGAGAGTATTTGGCGACGGATTTGAATTTTGTTTACACTCTCTCTCTCTCTCTCTCTCTCTCTCTCTCTCCCTCCCTCCCTCCCCTCCCTGTGTGTGCGTGTGTATGTGTTCCTTTTATCTCTACTAATTTGCTGGTTTAATTTCTCGATCATATGGGACTTGCCACTATTTTCCTCTCCTATATGTTTTATTGTGTGTAGCTGCTTTGTGTGATGGTGTTTGCTTACGGATGTTCCGTTCAGTCTGTGGAGTCCGAATCTGAAGTTCGTGCGCCACCGGGTGATTCGGCAGTTTGTGAACGGCGATGCTTCGTGGTTGTCGGTTTCCCAAATATTGTGAAGCCATGTGTGGTGTTTCTCTTTCGAACGGCGAGATTCAGAAAATTTAGTGTGTTTTCTGTTTCCGATCATAACCTGGTGTGAATGTGTGGGTGTGGCGGTTCCACACGTGACCACCTGCTGCGCCACAGGTGGGCCCTGGCGGCCGATGCTGGCTGAGGAGAAGTTGCAGGTCCGCCTCGCAGCCGAGTGCTGGAGGCTGGCGGGCGCGAGTCTCTCTGGCGGCCCCACGGCTGTCACTCGCCGCCAGCGCTGCTGTATTCTGCACTGTCTCCTTAGCTGCAGCGTCCCATTGAAACCTAAAATCTGGAAAAATAAGTTGTTGCTGTCGACAGGGAATGGAACCTTCCACGCTCAATCCACCCACTTCACTTTCGACGTCAACATTTTATGAGTCTTTCACATCACTTGACACTTTATATAAGAACCTCTTCTGTGCACACTGGACATGTATCTCTTCCCTCTGTGTAGCCACAAGCGATTCGCTTCAGTGTAGCACTGTTGTCAGAGAAACCGTCTTTTAAAAGCGAGTTGTAGTGTGTTTTGTTTTTGACATCCCCACTGTTCGTTCCGTCATTTTTATTAAAGGTCGTAGACTCAGGTGACGAAAGTTAGGAAATAACGACACGCTCATATACAGATGGCGACAGTATGGTAAACTGTATAATTTACATTGGCAGTCACATCTACATTTGAATTAACGTAACAGCAAGTCACTCATTAGAATCTCACCACCAGTTGGAAGCAGTTACTCGATTTGTGGGCCAAAGTAGAGAATTTTATTTTAGTTTTCGTGATAGTGTCAACTCTACGAATCTGCCTTATGTGTGACACGTTCCGTGTGCAGTGTTGTCAAGTATGTGGTGTAACTCTTGCTACCAATGTGAGGCTGCAATTAAAGGCGGCGCAAGTATTTGCGTACTGCAGATACGCAGGTACATTCAGCGTGAGATTGGAACTGAAGACACATTCTGACTGAACGACTTGTGTGCCAGTAATTCATGAGTATGGTGGAGTATATGCTGGTGTAACATAGCACCACGCATGCTAGTAGCATACAGTTTCCAGTAATGGGGTAATGTAGTGGACTGGTTCGAACAACGAACATTAATGCAGTTGTGTGATTGTGGTAGACAACCAACAATATTGCGCCATTCATGTCTTCAAACAGTTTGATTGGTAAAGTTTTGAAATGCAGGCGGTCGTGATAGAGGTCGGCTGTGTTCTTGCAAGTTGCTTGCATATGTTGTACCCCATGAGGAAGACAATCTTGGGGGAGACAAGCGGTGTTTAGTAATAGTGGAGTGTTTTTCAGTTGTTACTCAGCTCTTGCAAAAACTGATCATGAAGTATTTTACAGGCTAAATCGTCAAAAGAAGGGCTCCTCACATTAGTTTACAGGTATCTCTAGTCAGTGTCATGGTGTTACCGGAGTTGTCATGAACAGCACAAAATGGTATGTACAAATAAATGAACAAAGGATTCATTTTTGTATTCTTTATTTGAAAGACCAACACATATTATGTAACTGATCGTGCTTCCTGAATGCCGTATGTCAGCGTTGTCTCAGCTTATCCACCAGCTCCTGGTTTCCATTCAGCCTGGCGATGTCCAGGGGGGTCCAGCCAAACACATCCCGGGCCCCCCTGTCCGCCCCCGCCAGGAGGAGCTCAGCCGCCGCCTCTGCGTGGCCCACCACTGCCGCGCAGTGCAGCGGCGTCTGCCCGCACACATCCCTGGCGTTGAGGTCGGCAGAGGCGCCGACCAGCAGCCGCACCACACCAGCGTGGCCGTACTCTGCAGCCAAGTGCAGGGGCGTCCACTGCCCCCAGCTCTCCCTGGCGTCGACCTCCGCGCCGGCGCCGACGAGGCAGCTGGCCGCCGCCACGTGACCCCCGCGTGCTGCCCAGTGCAGGGCGGTCCAGCTGCTCCCCAACCCCTCCCCCCTCGACCCCACGTCCGCCCCCGCCGCCAGCAACTCGCGCAGCTGCTCCGCCGCGCCCTGCACGGCCGCCTCTATCAGCCTCCTCCCTCTCTCCTGTTGAGAGAGGCTCCTGCACAAAACATCGACTCTCTCACTCTACTACACAGACACAGACACACACACACACACACACACACACACACACACACACACACACATCGAACGAAAGAAACCGTCACTGCATCTCGTTACCAGCTGTTTTAACTTTTCCTCCTAATTCACTCCAAGGAGTGACCTCCTGTGAGCTCAGCATTCTGTTGGTAACCAATCGCTGACCTTCAGAGAAACACACCTCTAATGCTAGATTGTCTTTAGAGCAACCCCTTCCGACACTTGCGAAGAAAACACAGGCAACTAATCAGAACTCTAAGTACAGAAACACAACTTCCTCGTCTGTTAACAAAATGTAGGCCGCAACACGGACAGTATTAGTGAAAGCGAGAGCGGTGAATATTGGATCCATTGCTGGGTTTATGTATTACTCTAAATCAATTTTGTCTTCATCAAAATATTTTCCACTACATGTGAATACATTTATTCCAGTGTTTGTTCCGCTGTGTCAAACAATTGTGGAGCTTTCGTTGTGATACCCTGTAGTTCTCTCAGCGATGCATTTCAAATCTGTGTGAAAAAGACAGCCCTTTAAGGTTCGTCTTAATTTTTAGGAACAAAATGTCACATCGGGTGATCGTGCAGCCAAGGGCGTCACCACAGTATTGTTTATAGCCAAACACTCACGAGCACGCAACGAATTCTAAGCAGATGCGTTATCGCAGTGCAGAAATCATCAACTGTTCCGCCACAAATCTGGAGGTTTTTTTTTTTTTTTTTTTTTCGGATTGCGTCATGCCGCTGGCGTTGAGCTTGTAGGTTTTACTGCTTGCTGACTGTTTCACCTTGTCACAGGAATTTGTGGTGCACCAAACTGTTGAAATCTAAGAAATATTTACACCAGTCGTAAAGACTTCCCGTACTGATAGTAGATTCGACGAAATCAAAATCTAATGTCTCTGAAAGTTTGATGAATTTGACTCCGTTCGCATAGGCAAATGTAATACAAACACGATAATCCGCTTTTACATTAAACAAATAATCGCCAATTCTGCTAACACACCAATAACGTTTCCAAGATGTGACCACAGACTGAATATCCCATTTCCCTGGTCGACACATACTTTTCAGGCACGTTTACCATCACAACGACAAAAAAGTCTTGCGAATCTCAGTTACAAAAAACGCAAAATGGTGAATTCCCCGTTACTTTTGAGTACTACTCGTGTCGCAAGAGTTGTCGCGTTTCTGAGCACCCCATCGAAGCAAAGGCTTAAATTGTCCAGTACAGCTCCACTATGTTTTGTTTAAAAATCGTATCGGACGGAATGTATGCGCCAATTGTGGATGAAGTTGTACACGAACACGCATTCACACGAACAGGCATCCGCTTTCATATTTCTAACAGATACGGGAACACTGACATTTGATTCCTGTTCCCGTGTTAATGCAATTTACTCCGTAATGTGCTGTTTTTCTGGACGGGGCAGTCGCTGAGCTGGGAATGAGCGCCGCCAGGCTGTGTGGACAGACTGGGTCGCCGGGACAGCACTGTGGAGCGGAGAGGGCGCACGACTTGACGGACACACTGTACCGCGTCCAGGGCAGAGGGCGGCCAGGACAGGCTGCGCCGTCTGCAGGCGGCCCTCGCAAGCGACGCCCCCTACCGCCTGCCAGCGACTGTCCAACACATTTCAGTATGTGCTCAAAGTATTTAGTTCGTGGGTGGGAAGCCGTCAGTTACTTTGAACAAAATGTTTACTCTATTTAAAGTGTATTCCGTCTACGTACAATTGCGAGTAGTTTGTAATTTCGACCTGAGACCAGGTGTTTCACCGTCAGGAAGCAACCGCGTGCCTTCCAGCAGAGACCAGGTTGAATGTTGGACGTGCGACAGCCGTGTCTGCACATGCAGGCGGCTGCGGCGTGGCGCACGCGAGCTGCAGGAAGAGCCGAGCGTCGGCCGGGCTGCCCCCTGTACTTGGCTGACTCGCCTGCAAGGGCTGCCGCCGTCTTCTCCGATGGCCGCACGGCCGCAATTGACACACTTCGGCTGCGGAACGGCAGTCAGCGCTACACCAGGATTGTCGGTATTTTTAAAAATATGGAGTATCCAATACATCGATATTTATTAAAATCTCGATACGGACTCTCGATATCTTGAAAAAGTGTGTATCGGCGTACAAAATATCGGGACACTCCTAGGTATAAAAATAGCAGCTGCACATTGTATATAGACTGCTGGTTTTAGAGTTGTAGAAGTATCGACTTATTATTACATCTTCTGTACATCAACAAGCTAACAGGGTGTGAAACTTCCTGGAAGATTAAAACCGTGTGCCCGACCGAGACTCAAACTCGGGACCTTTGCACCTGGTAGAGCACTTGCCCGCGAAAGGCAAAGGTCCCGAGTTCGAGTCTCGGTCGGGCACAAGGTTTAATCTGCCAGGAAGTTTCATATAAACGCACACTCCGCTGCAGAGTGAAATTGTCATTCTGGTAACAGGGTCTGTACGTCGACAAGGAAAAAACTTGCCGAAATTTTCCCGGATTCCCCACTTAAAAATACACTTTTTTCCGCATCAAAATACACTTTTTCCGTGTTAAGCGACACTATACTCTTCCTCGCCACTGTAAAACTCATCAATTCTCTGATTGTTATACCAACGTAGAATTTCCTGGCCCTTTAGAAAACTAAACTCAGCGGCGAAAAAAACGTTTTGCAAGTCCTTTGATGTCGCGCATATGTTCCTATTATGGAGGTATAAAATCGGATACCACCAAACACCGCACGTCACTTTCCGATGCATTGAAATCGAGATTGCAGTGAGCTTTTGTAAGCCAGCCATAGCTCATGTCACGTGATCTCGCCAGCTGATGACGGCACACGATACGCGATGTAGTCAGCCAACAGCAACATCACTCTTAAGTAGCGCCAGGACACAAATAAGGAAAGTTGATAGTTTAAATTAATATACACATCGTTCACATTTAACATTGGTCTCAAAGAGTAACAAGCTGCAAGAGAAGCTAAGACCGCACATATAATGTTGATGATCTGTGCGCGTGTTACACTTTAAGACACATCACACTAAAGTGATAATAAAACTTTTAATAACGACCTAAATGTCTCATCTTCTGGACTCGAAATTCCTCTAAATGGCCCGTCACCGAAGAGTTGATTTTTAAATGAGAGTCAAACGCTGTATGATTTAATAAATTCATCGTACATTCTCGCACATAGTTCATCTTGCGTAAAAGCAAATTTACACTGTACGTTTTTGAAACCACCACTCGCAGTATTTTCCCACGACCTGTTAGAAATATGAGGTTCGCTTCAGCAGTTGACAGAGAGCGCCAGATGGAAGGAGTCACCACGCTTGCGCAGCTACGATGACGCAGGAGGCCCTCATGTTCGTACGTGTAAAACACTGAAAGATCTTACATCATGTCTCGAAAGAAACAAGACATCACATGATTACTGTAAGAGCACCCGGAATTCGTGCACCACACTAAAATGCACAATTCGCCTTAAAGCGCGCATTCCTAAGTCGAGATTCCGATGTAAATTTTCTTGCAGCACCAGTACTGCATTACAAATGTTCAAATGGCTCTGAGCACTATGGGACTCAACTGCTGAGGTCATTAGTCCCCTAGAACTTAGAACTAGTTAAACCTAACTAACCTAAGGACATCACAAACATCCATGCCCGAGGCAGGATTCGAACCTGCGACCGTAGCGGTCTTGCGGTTCCAGACTGCAGCGTCTTTAACTGCACGGCCACTTCGGCCGGCTACTGCATTACATCATCTTTGGTTCTTTATTATGGTATAATACCATAAGTGCACTCGATGTGCAGCGAACAGTTGAAACTAGGCAATAGTGTGAAATAAAACACTTTGTTTCAAATAAATTGACTGCCTGAGCGGAAAAGATTATTAAAAGCTAAATCTCTTTAGTGAAACTTGAAAAATAACTTCACTCTTCTGGAAATCGATTACTGCTTGACTGTCAGAAAGGTGGAAATAAAATATGAAACTAGTAACATATTTTAGCCCTCGGTAATTGTGCGAAAGTACAGGGTTATTACAAATGATTGAAGCGATTTCACAGCTCTACAATAACTTTATTATTTGAGATATTTTCACAATGCTTTGCACACACATACAAAAACTCAAAAAGTTTTTTTAGGCATTCACAAATGTTCGATATGTGCCCCTTTAGTGATTCGGCAGACATCAAGCCGATAATCAAGTTCCTCCCACACTCGGCGCAGCATGTCCCCATCAATGAGTTCAAAAGCATCGTTGATGCGAGCTCGCAGTTCTGGCACGTTTCTTGGTAGAGGAGGTTTAAACACTGAATTTTTCACACAACCCCACAGAAAGAAATCGCATGGGGTTAAGTCGGGAGAGCGTGGAGGCCATGACATGAATTGCTGATCATGATTTCCACCACGACCGATCCATCAGTTTTCCAATCTCCTGTTAAAGAAATGCCGAACATCATGATGGAAGTGCGGTGGAGCACCATCCTGTTGAAAGATGAAGTCAGCGCTGTCGGTCTCCAGTTGTGGCATGAGCCAATTTTCCGCGGGCTACGCGTGAAACTTGCCCGCACGCGTTCAACCGTTTCTTCGCTCACTGCAGGCCGACCCGTTGATTTCCCCTTACAGAGGCATCCAGAAGCTTTAAACTGCGCATACCATCGCCGAATGGAGTTAGCAGTTGGTGGATCTTTGTTGAACTTCGTCCTGAAGTGTCGTTGCACTGTTATGACTGACTGATGTGAGTGCATTTCAATCACGACATACGCATTCTCGGCTCCTGTCACCATTTTGTCTCACTGCGCTCTCGAGCGCTCTGGCGGCAGAAACCTGAAGTGCGGCTTCAGCCGAACAAAACTGAGTTTTTCTACGTATCTGCAGTGTGTCATGACCATATGTCAATGAATGGAGCTACAGTGAATTTATGAAATCGCTTCAATCATTTGTAATAGCCCTGTATTTTAATTCATTTGACAGCTCCAGGTCACAAAAATCCGTTTTGTTTTAATTTAACGTGAGAGCAATAAACGAAGAGGAAACAGTAAAACCTCTGAACGTATAGACAGGCCACGTGGAGGCGACCCACCTGCCCACCACAGCTCGGGCTGCTCTCTGCACCAGCCCCGGATCCACCACATTTCCCAAGGGCGGCGACGTCAGATGGCGGCTCCCAGCCACACTTCTGTAACCACAACAGGGAGGAGGGACTGCTCACACGCCACTCAACTGCGCATGCGCGAGAGGCAGCACGCAACTCTTCAAACGAATCCAATTCAAACAGTTGTCACGTGACGCTCATCGGAGGCAATTTGTTGTAATCGAGCACTGCACAGTCTTCCTAAAGCCTCCGACATACTTTGCTGTTGGCAGACGCTTGTATGAGCACTGTGTTTTGTTGTTGTATGTGGCGCATTTCCTTCGAAACTAAAGTTTTATTTTCGTTTCTTTTCTGTCGTTCGTGTTTTGTTGCTGCAGTATTATTCTGCAGTAGCGGGATACAGTTTTATCCTTAGTTAGAATATTAGTTCTTACCAACAAAAATCTCAAAAATTTAACTCAAAACTAAAACAATGAAAATTTCCCGCAATTCTAAACAAGTCCCGGGTTTTTCCCGGTTTCCTCACAGATAAAAAAATTCCCGGGTTTTTCGCGGATCTCCCGGGTCGCATACACCCTGAGCTAGCAGCCTGCATATCCCCTTTAGAGCAAAAATTTAAAGCAGAACGTTGGACGTTCAGGCATACCGATAAACACTTTGCTAAAAACGGTAGATGCACGCAGGTGGCACAATGAAAGGGGCCTGATGGGTCCATAGTCCGCTTCAGTCACACATCCGGTTTGTCCGGAACACTTCATGCCGGCTTCCCTGTTCTTCCATTTCTGCAAACCCCAGCGACCTACCAGCTGCATTCTCTTCACCGTGAACCACTATCACCTAGTCGATTAGATCTGAGGTCATTCATCCAAACATACTCAACAGAAACTTCCTGGCAGATTAAAATTGTGTGCCGGACCGAGACTCGAACTCGGGACATATGCCTTTCGCGGGCAAGTGCTCTACCGACTGAGCTACCCAAGCACGACTCACGCCCCGTTCTCACAGCTTTAATTCCGCCAGTACCTCGTCTCGTACCTTCCAAACTTTACAGAAGCTCTCCTGCAAACCTTGCAGAACTAGCACTCCTGAAAGAAAGGATACTGCGGGGACATGGCTTAGCCACAGCCTGGGGGTTGTTTCCAGAATGAATTCTATATACTGAACTTTTGCTATTACTGGTGACTGGCCACTGATGTAGAATTACTACACAAGACGAACGAGTGCTATATCGGAATAATGATGATGTACTTTTCACTGCGGTTCGACTTGGGTTTATTCGTATTTGGATCATAGTGGTGAAATATTGCATTAGTTTCCTTCAGCGTAGTTGTATATGCTTCACGGTCATCAGGCGTGTAGTCTTCGAATGCTACGTTTTTTTCGGGTTAGCAGTTTCATGAATTCATTGCTGGCACTGAAGACTGCTACCTTTGACAGAAATAGTGTCATTGTTAAACGTTACTTCGGAACCGCCCATGCATTGCTTTCGACTGTCAAATCTTAAGCCAAATACTGTACGATGAGACCGCGCAAGTATTTTGATACTTTCAGCCCAACATAAGGTGTTTAGTTTCTAACAGCCTTCATCTCCTCCCGGTCTTCTTCCTCAATTTGCTGCAACGCGGGCTCAAGCCTCTTACGTGTCTTTCGCGTGATCCGATCATCATCGACAAATAAACTTCTTTCGAAAGGTTATTCCTCAGTTGTAGGCGGAATAGGACTCACCTTGTCATAATTCCCTTCCGAAGGAACTAGCTCTTTCAAACTCTCCATTTTTCGCTACAGCACCAGTAACTTCTTTCTCTAAAGCACTCAGTTTATCTGTCACAGGCTGGACGCCTTTCTTATACTCCTCGTATTCTGTTATCGGCTTCGCCTTCCACTCATGGAACTAACTTTTCAGCTGTTCAAACGTCCTGTTCTTCACTTGTTTAACAAGCTTTTAATCGTACTCTGCAAATATATTTAAGGAGAAATTTTAAAAAGAAACAGGTCTCACGTTTCCTGTGAATCTTATCGTCGATAAACCGTAAGAATTTATCGGAATTCGATATCGTGAACGTCACAGCCATTGACATTCTTTTAACCTTTATATATCTTAAGTGTGCCTTTCAGCGTTTCATATTCCTCGTAATTCGGCACATTGTTGTATCTACCTCCTGAAAGAATCTTACACTCGCAATCGAGCTCTAGGTATGTTTTATATCAATTTATTGTATTTACGTGCTAGCATTTGTAATTTTGTACAAATGTCCTCCTTAGTCGCCAAGTTATATGATTCACTGGCGACATTATAGAATTAGATGGACAGAATAATCTCTCGTTCGAGGCGAAAGATGTATGTGAATTTCTCGAGTATGCAAATTCTAGACACGCCTTGAAAGATAATGTTAGAGAAAAAGATACCTCACAATAAAAAAATTGTAGTGTAGCTGCAAGCGACAAATTTTGTCAATGAAACCGGACTCTACATGTTAGTGCTGAAGTCAACAATGTCTCTCACTGTTAAATTTAGTGATTGGGTGTTTGACGAAGTCTTGCCTTCCATTAGGGCGGGCGCACAAGGGAGAACTTTTGTCGTGCAACTGCCTCGTCTTTTGCACAGAGTCTGTACAATCATATGTAAGACCACACACACAGCGACTCCCCAGAGACAACTTTTCAGTAGCTCCGGCCGCCGACAGAATGGCGAACCAACTGCCTCCGTCCTGTCCCCCCCGCAGGATACACGAGCGCGTGTGCACGGCAGACAATGCAGTTGCCATCTCTGCTGCCTGCAGTTGGAAACTTGCGAGTTTGTACACTGGCTGTTGTAAGGGACGAAGACATCGATAGTGAACTGATCGTAAATGAAGTAAAAAACAGACCTGCACTGTTCAATATAGAAACTTTGAAAGATTATTCTGACGCTAATTTGAAAAGCAAAGTGTGGGAAGAACTGTGTGTAAATGAGTACAATCTGAGGACATCCTCCACAAAAGAACGCCAAGCAGACAAGTTTTTATTTTACAGAGTTGCTTTTATTGACATACTTTCAACATTATCATCATCTTACGCTTCTTAAAAATGTTTTGTGGATAGAACAAATAAGTTTTTCAATATTGTTGAATCGTAGTGAAATCAGAGTCTATTGCACTGCCATGGAACAGATCCTCCATGGGACATATAATAGATTTTAAAATAGCTGCGTATATTGACAGCAGGTATAACTCGAGCATGGTCTATAAACTGCTGTGGACATTTGATGAGAAAATGAAGTCAACTTTACTCACTTAACCAAGTGCAAATTTTTCCAATTGGTACCTTAGTATCTAGGTATTTTGTATCAATAAGAAAAAACTAAAAATAGGCCCCCTTATTCATAATACTCTGCTAACTTGAAGCATTGCTAATTCTCACTCTGTCTTCTTCTATTGGCCTAAGTCAGAATGAAAAATAACACTCTGTAGCAGCTGTTTTAAGTTAGCTGACCATTATGAATAAGGGGGTTGATCTTAAAAGTAAGTAATTTGGCCATGGGGGTCTGAGGTAACAGTTCATTTTGGAAAAAGGGTCACTTGACCAAAACAGTTTGGGGATCCCTCTTTTATACAAAATGTAATGATTACTGTTACTAACTGGATTGCTGGATTTAGTAAATATCAAGCTAAATAAAAATGTGTAATTTAATGCAACCTACCGTAACTTAACACTGAGCCCCTCTTCGGGTGGAATCACCTGTCGTGTATTTGTATTTTGGTAGGAGGCGTGTATTTGTATTTCGGTAGGCGATGGCAGGCCCCAGATTTGGGACTAGCTCGTCAAATGACGTTACACTCGTGTGGAACTGAAGGATTTCTCTGGGTAACATCTTAGCTGTTGAAATATTAAAGTGAATTTCCCTTCCTTTAGTCTTTCAGACGTAAGTTGGCGAATCCAGTAATTCCTTTTCCGTTTTGACCTTTGTCGAATGATGACAGCACAAACCACTGCAGTCCCAAAACAATCCCTCCCTGAGCACTGCTCGGCTACACTACAGAAACCCTTGAAAACGGGTCCGCTGTCAGGAAACAGTTGCTCATCGTGTGCGAGCTCTCAAAAGCAGAAGCAACAATAAAGCAACAAAGACGGAATGGTTGCGCGACAGTAAGTCTTCCGTGTACGCCTGCCCTTAGAAAACACAGTGAGTGCAGAGTTAAAGAGATGTATTGAGGCCACATAATTCACTTCGAAAGTTTGAACAGTATTAGTGACGAGCACATTCAGAATTTACATCAATTACTACCTCATCTTGTCCCTAAAAATGAAAATTTGAAACATGTTCATACTCTCGAAATTATTTGACGATGACTGCGATTACACTTACCGGGTCATCAGAGTGCAGAGAAGAAATTTGCAAAAGCATCACGGTCAAACACCCAAATAGTGAAGAAATGCCGAGGGTCGAGTACAATGCAAATTCGATAAATTTGTACCAAAGAATGAAGGAAAACTTGATCATCGACTACCACATGAACTATTTCAATATCGAGGATGATGACTACACCAGAGACGAACTGGATAACATCAAATATCTCCGTGAGGCTAAGTTGTTAGCAGAATTTTTTAATGTGTCGAGAGCCATTAAAATTGTTGATGCAAAAAGGGCGAAACCTTCGGTGCCACGTGAAGGAAACCCCGTAGGGATTTTTTTCTTTTTCTCTCGACGATCCGCGACGTGATGGGAGCTGCTCCTTCTTGCACCTGTCGCCCGTCTTTAACTGGGGGGGGGGGGGGGGGGGCAGAACACAGGAACAGTGGCGACTCGCTAGCCTGAGGCAGACCAGGGAGCGAGGCCAAGCATTTGAAGCTTGTACGTACGGTTGGTGCGGCAATGCAGCACTTTCTGAAAGCACCTACAGTCACCTTATTTCTCGCACGAAATGTGTGGTTTTTGCCAGATAGTTGCAGCTCGTTTGAAGAGACTAAACAAAAACTTCACTTCTCTCTAATTTTCTGCTGGCATGACCGTCCCATCTGCATTTCCGTAACGAGTAAAGCAAAACATGTACTGCAGTAATTTACACGGTGCAAACGTCGGCGACATGTGTTGACGGAAGAGACCAGCTGCTGACAACGCCGCGACATCCTGCTTCCCTTAGTGTGCCACAGATTAGAACAGGGAATGCTTCGCAGCGGTTCGTGCACACAAACAGTGTCACGAAAACTAAATTAGCAGAAACACGGATTAAAAAAATATATAATGTGTAACAAAATTTTCAACACTACTATTAAACATGGAAGGAGCAACACTTTGTAACCATTTGGGAGAGTATGACAGTGGTTTTAGAAAGGGCAGAGTTTGCTCAGAACAGATTTTCAACCTACAGTCAGTAATTCGTCACAGATTTACAAAGTCCAAAGATATAGTTGTAACATTTGTATATTTTAAAAATGCATTTGACTCGATTGATAGGGCAACGCTTGATGAAGAGTGAACAGAGAATTTGCCATCAAATCTAAATCAGCAAACCTTATTCGTTGAAACGCTCACAAACACCACATCAAAAGTAAATTTTCGGGATGATATATCGAAGGCATTCGACATAAAAACAGGTGGAAGGCAAGGTAATGGCTTGTTTCCACTCTCCTTAACTGTGCACTAGAGAAAACAGTAAGAGAGTGGAAACAAAAACTGAAAGAGCAGAAGCCATCACCGATCAGACTGGGAACTAAAACCAAAGGCATTGAAATTCATTGCTTAGCATTTGCGAATGATTTTGCCATCCTTTTTGAAAATCTAACAAATTCTGGAATACAAATCAGTCTCTTGGAAGAAATAGCAAACAAAGCAGGTTGAATATCTAGAAAAACTTTATGACAAATATAAAAAATGCTCTGGAATCCCTAGCAGCAGATAAAGATGGTAAATAAATTTAAATATTTGAGAAATTATGCAACAAAATGGCTTAGAAAAATTTGTTTTAGAAGAAAGAGTACATAAAATGGAGAGCACTTGTGAAATAACAAGCAATATCTGCAACAAAAGGTGCCTGTCTAAAAATTTAAAGATACGGCACTACAATACTATAGTAAAACCAGAGTTTCTTTATGGAAATGAATGTTTAGTACTGAACTACAAAGTATACAAAATTGAAGTCCTAGAAAGAAATTCGAAAAATATTTGGGCACCAAAAAATACAGAGGTATGGAAATTAAGAAGTAATGAAGAAGTTTATCGCAACATTGGAAACATAAATGGAACACTACAAAAGAGGCGACTGCTATTTTTTGGACACTTACAGAGAATGAACAGCAACAGGTTAACCAAACAGATTTTTAGATATCTTTGGGACAAGAAGTCAACAATAGCCTGGACTCAAGAAGTTAGGATAGATATGGAAAGAAACAACATGAGTGAGAAAGACTCAAAGAAAGGTAATCCCGTGTAACAAATGAAAGCTGTCAGAAAGGCTATACACGCAGCTATAAATGCAGTAAGAAAATTGCCCAATTACAAGTAAGGGGACAAAATGAAAACAGTTGCTGAAAATGATTTTAATCATGCAATTTCATCGAAAAGGAGTTTAAAAGGCAACGCTTCACAGCTCTTGACCAGATTGAAATAATAATAACATCCAATGATCCAATGAAAATGTAAACACAAACACCAAATTTTACTTTGAGGTCTACGAAATAGGTCGAGGTAAAGGTTCAAAGGGAAACAAAAATAGTAAATATTACTAAAGATATAATTGGCAAGACAAGTATAAACAAAATAACCAACAACGATAGCCTGTGCGGTCCTCGAGCAATGATCACTAGAAACACACTTGTGCGAGGAACTGACATATAATGACGCTCTCTACACTAGGAAAGGGAGAGCTCCGCAGGAAGAATTAGCAAAAGAGTTGTGAGCGAGACTCAAAGAACTTTGAAGGTTAGGTTTCAGTCTTGACGATATCGACGATGCAGCAGCTTTTTTTGAATGTTCAGGTTAAAGTTGTTTCAGCTGTCAATTTTAACACAGTTATGCATTCCTCTGGCGGCGAAAAGGGAGCAACACTATTTGTGCTTAAATAATGACCACCACAATGGCATCAAAAATATGAAGAGTTTTTTAGGCAGAATGTCTATTGCAAGACGTGTGATGAATCCTGCAATCAGAAGGACAAATACTTCTGCAAAAAAGATAAAGGAAATGTGTGCAACTTGCGTGGTAAGACCAAAGCATGAACGTAAACAGCCAAGGATTTAATGCAGAAAGTGCAAGACACACAGTAGTCTCGATAGTTCAAGGTAAACGGGACCGGAACCACCTCGAACTATCAAAAACTCTGACGATCGAAATTTAAATGGGAGAAAGAAATATTATAATATTGTAAGTAATACAACTCAACAGAATGAGATTTTCACTCTGCAGCGGAGTGTGCGGAGTGTTTCGCAGGAAAGCTTCTGTAAAGTTTGGAAGGTAGGAGACGAGGTACTGGCAGAAGTAAAGCTGTGAGTACCGGGCATGAGTCGTGCTTCGGTAGCTCAGTTGGTAGAGCACTTGCCCGCAAAAGGCAAAGGTCCCGAGTTCGAGTCTCGGTCGGGCACACAGTTTTAATCTGCCAGGAAGTTTCATATCAGCGCACACTCCGCTGCAGCGTGAAAATCTCATTCTGGAAACATCCCCCAGGCTGTGGCTAAGCCATGTCTCCGCAATATCCTTTCTTTCAGGAGTGTTAGTTCTGCAAGTTTCGCAGGAGAGCTTCTGTCAAGTTTGGAAGGTAGGAGACGAGGTACGGGCAGAAGTAAAGCTGTGAGTACCGGGCGTGAGTCGTGCTTCGGTAGCTCAGTTGGTAGAGCACTTGCCTGCGAAAGGCAAAGGTCCCGAGTTCGAGTCTCGGTCGGGCACACAGTTTTAATCTGCCAGGAAGTTTCATATCAGCGCACACTCCGCTGCAGAGTGAAAATCTCATTCTGGAAACATCCCCCAGGCTGTGGCTAAGCCATGTCTCCGCAATATCCTTTCTTTCAGGAGTGCTAGTTCTGCAAGTTTCGCAGGAGAGCTTCTGTAAAGTTTGGAAGGTAGGAGACGAGGTACTGGCAGAAGTAAAGCTGTGAGTACCGGGCGTGAGTCGTGCTTCGGTAGCTCAGTTGGTAGAGCACTTGCCCGTGAAAGGCAAAGGTCCCGAGTTCGAGTCTCGGTCGGGCACACAGTTTTAATCTGCCAGGAAGTTTCAATACAACTCAAATTTGAACTTAATTAAAATCAAATATTTACACACGTATTTGCATTGGCAGAATAACAATAATTATTTATTTAGCCAAGTAATAGTGAAGTGTCTGCGACGTTTGCTCGCGGCAGTGTGACACCATCGGTGTCGCCTCAGGCTGCTGTTCCATGTAGCATATGGCGGCCTCGAGGGCAGCGCAGCCATCGATGTGACTCACCACCGGTGCAGCCGCTGCCTCGTCACCCTCGCACTGCCGTCGAATGTTAGCCGTGTCAATTACAGAAGAGTGTCACTTCCAACCGTTGGTCCGAATTTAACCACTCGCCTCCTTCCACCTCTTCTGCCTCTTCACACCCTGGCAATCCACTGATTAAATTACACAATGGTTGATCGTCCTCATCTGCTGAATTTTCAGTTTCTGTGTCTAGCATACTTTCCTATAGAATTTTCCTCTACAACTTATAAATTGTGTGACTATTTCGCTCCAAGATTCGCTAATCCAGTACACGACATCCTTCAAAGTCACTTTCTTCAAAGCTCCTACAATGCTTTCGTTGTCTTCGGAATGCAGCATTGACTGTAGCAATCGCAGTCGATACTTTTTTTTAGACATTCCAGAACGCCCTGATCCGTGGGCTGAATGGGGCAGGTGACGTTTGGTGGGAAAAACAAGGCGCGGATATCGTCGCACTGCAGTTCTCCTGCACTCGGATATGAGGACGCAGTATCCATGAGCGAAATTGCTTTTCATGGCAGTCCCCTTCCTTTTAAAAAATTCTTGCAGTGAGGTACAAATGAGTTAAAAAACCAGTTCTTGAAGATTTCCTGATTCATCCAGGCATTACTCAACCGGAAGAGCCGAGATGGATACAGTCTTGGATACTCTTGGCTTGGCAAACTTCCCAATCACAACTAGTTTCAGTTTGTGGTTTTCAGTTGCATTTGAAGCTGCCATAACTGTGAGCCGCTCTTTGCTTTTTTTGTGCCCAGGAGCTACGAGAAGCAAGTGTTCTCGCTGGTAACATTTTAAAATTTAGCCCAGTTTCGTCAGTTATGATTTTTTTAAACTCTACGATAAATTTTGGAACGGCCTGAGCGTCACCGGAGAGTTTTTCCTCCACATACGTCTAGTTGACGCACTCCATACCTTTTCTTCCACTTGTCGAGCCAACCCACACTAGCAGCGAACTTATCTCCTTCTTGCAGCTGATTTCTGATAAACAAACCTTTTTCTTGCAAGATTGGGCCGGAAATCAGAGGACCCTTCTGTCTCTGTTGGGTAAACCTCATGAACAATGACACACTTGTTTTTTTGCAGTGACATCTTTATACTTCGACTGAGATTCATGTGAGCACTTCTGTGAAGAAAACTGCTCCTATTTAAGTCTTTCTTGGCCGGTCAGCAACCATTAACTTCAGCTACCCCATATCCGAGAGCAAGTTTTTTTATTGTTTCTCCTTAGTGCTTCTAATCTTAGATGCAAAGGCACAAATTTCCTCTTTTTTGCTATAGCACTCATCTTTGTAAAGTGTACAACGGAACACACTGTACAGTACAGGTACTGGGAACTACAGCGGCGTATGAACTCTCCAGTTTTGATCGATAGCAGCCGGGGTATTTCGTGCCATACTGACGACAGATGTTCGTGCAACAGGTCAGCGAGCTAATCGTCGGTGTTGGTTGCTTTGTCGTCTGCTTTGTCACTGACCTGTACTCTCCCTTTCATTATTTATCATGTCAGTAAAGAAAAGAAAGATCATTGCAACCTATTTTTTTTCTTTTTTATTAAAGAGGCTCGGATTATTGGGAACTCGCACTATCGAGACTACTGTATTGTTTTGGTAAAGAGTGTATGGGTAATCACAAGTGAGCATGTGAAAAGATTTTCGAGTGCGAAAAATGTAAAAAAAATAAGGCAGAAGCAGACTCGGCAGACAACTCTGGCTTCTCTGATTGCCAAAATTGCGCTGATGAGCATGTGAAGTTAAGTGAAAACAAATGCTACATGCAAAGGAGAAAAAGACGTGGTGGTTACTGCAATAACAAATATACTTGCAATGGGAGTGGCACTAAAAAATTTAAAAATGCACTTACAAAGAGAGGTACTACTTTCCCGATTTCGAAGCAGAACAAGATACAGGCATACACAAGCCAAACTTTGTGGCTGTGCACGACTTCAAAGGAAACATACGAATTTAGGAACAATGAACTTTGCGAATGGTTGCTGTCACAGAGTAACAGGGGCTATACGTGAATAGCACACAATACACAAACTTATGATACGTACTTTATTTTACAGTATTGTGTAAATAACGGAATTAATATCAAAACAATTTACTAAGGAACGAAAATTATAGTGCTAAAAATACCTTCCCTAAGGCTCAGAATAACTGACAGCATAAACCTTACCGTATTCACTTGAAACTAATCTAAGCCGCACTCGAAAAATGAGACTAAATAAACAAAAAAAAAAAAATTCTGAATCTAAGCTGCACCTGAAATTTGAGGTTCTAAATTCAAGGGGAGAGAAAAGTCTTAGACCACTCTAACGTGAGAGACAATTTAGGTCGAATGGATGAAGATACAGCTACAGTAGTTTGGTCCGAGTCGTAAGCTTAACAATTAAACTTTATCAAGTAGCCATTTATATGTCAATTAATCAAAATGACAGTCACATTATTTATTTTGTCGCCAACCGCAATGGGGTCATCTTCAGGGCAATTTACACTGTAAAGCTATATCAGTAAGTAATCATGTACAAGCAATCGCTGCTATCTCCAGGCAACTATGTTCTATAAACATTCATTGCTGTGTGTCAGGCATTACACGGGTACCCTTCCTTTCTCACGTGCTTCGTCTGGTTTCAATCGATTGCTTATTTTTCTTTGATCTGATGAGTACTGTTCTCTTTGTTATAAGTGTTTAAGTCACTCTAAGCTGAAAATGCATTACTGTACTGTGTCATGCATTGTTTGTCGCATACTGACAATGAGTGTTTACAACCAGTCGCCACTTGCAGCATGGCTTGCTTTTATACGCGCTACCGTGGCTTACAATTTAAAGAAAAAAGAGAGAGAGGAATTGTCTCATAAGGGAAACACTGGCAAGGGACTGCTATTTGCTGTCAATTACACTGCTGCTTTGTTTGATAATGACCAACAAGAACCAAATAATAGACAGCGTATGAGAGATGATGTTCTGAACTAGAGTCTAGCGAAAATTTTTCTCCGTCTGAAAATCTTTGCACACGCCTCTTTAGTGCATCACATTCTGCACAGAAATTAAAGTCATCTTAGATTTAAAAATCTAGTCAGTTGCTGTGCTTCATTTCTCATTATCACTATTCAACGTAAGAATAATACGAATATAAACATGACATGATATGTATATTCTTCCGCATTTGCTGTTGTCTCACTCGAGTTTCGTAGTTTATTAGGCAGACAAAATTTAAATGAGACAGCAGCAAACACAAAAGAATACATCGCATAATTTTTACATTCTTCTACCTTTTCTTTTAATTTATTTACGGACGCACAGGTTTTGGCGCCAGTATTCATCTTTGTGCCTGCACAGCATGCCTGTGTAGCGCTACATATATTTGACGGCAGAAGTTAGTTGTGGCGGCACCTACAAATATTTTTCACAACTTCCGCTTACTTTGCACTCGATTCTAAGCCGCAGGCGGTTTTTTGAATTACAAAAACCGGAAAAAAGTACGGGTTAGATCCCAGTAAATATGGTATCCAAGGAAATCGCGACGTTTTCCAAGACATTCAGTCTGAAAGAGCTGAAAAAAGGTTACTTTCCACACTTCTTCAATAATCAAATCAAAATTATGTAGGGCGACTTCCAGCAAACAAGTACTACGGTGTTGACATTGTGATATGTAAGGCTAGAAAAGCATTCTTAGAATGGCACGCTCAGGAAGTGGGTGAAAATTACGTTTGACTTCCAGAAGGGATTTTCCGAATATTTCCATCCTGACGACATATTGCGCCGCAGCTGCCTTGAATTTAGGAGATATTTCCTGGAAATCAGAAACATTGATCCTTTCCAGTACATAATAATGTCTGGTGTTTGTATGGCTATTTGCAGGTCATAATACATTGAACCTACTTGCTGCAGTCAAACATCAAAAGAAGGAAATGTTCAGCAAAGAGTAAATTGTGTGGTTAAATTCGTTTTCTAATGTACAAAATGCATTGAACGGTGGAGAAGTTACAAAATGTGGCGCAAATGTTGACAGCTAGAACGCAAACACAAAAACAGTTTACCAGTATCACAATTGCTTCTGGCACGGCTGTCCAGTGTGTTATTCGCCCAATACTATCGACAACGGTCAACAATGAAACCATGGATCTCTTAGACCTCACACAAAAGTCAAGGAACGCCGGTTGTAACTGTGTCGAAATATGGAGCTGTAAGTGGAATAATTCAAAAGAGAACGTAAATGTCATAGAACCCCTGAACCCTAGAGATGTCTTTTTCGGCGCAAGAACAAACGCTGCTAAATTCAAGGTTTCAGGCAAGAAGCTGCGATATATAGACATGGGCAGGCTATATCCGACAGCGATGTTTTACGACGATTATCTGTTGGTCATCCCGTACAGATACTGAGGCCACAAAAATATGACGACGAATGATTTCGTTTCGTTAAATGCAAAGTGCTTGTGCTTCACGGCTTGTACCACTCTGTGCTTCCTGTTGAGCAGGAAAGCTTTTGTTTGCTCTACATTTGAAAAGTGTAGAAGAAAAGCCTGATAGTAGTTGCAACCGTAGTGACTATGAGCGAGCATTTGTACGAACTTTGACAACTTTAGAGCTCAACAAAGCCATACAGGAAATTTACGAGATGTGGCACTTTGAATGGGAAAGTAATTGACTGTTCACAAACTACGTAAAAACCTTCATGAAGGTCAAACTGGAAACTAGTCCTTGGGAAGGTAATTAGAAGTCTAAAGAAGAATACGGTCGAACTATCGAGGGCAAGCAAGACATCATGCACGACATTAACAATACTGAACCGAACGATGGCAAGCGGGCTGTGGCCAAAATATACAATTCCCTCTGGGGAAAATTCGGACAGAGACAGAACTTGTCACAAACAGAATTTATAGACAACATTGAGCAATGGTACGAGCTCTTACACAAAATAAAAGGGAGACAACTAACATCATACCGATCAACGAAGATATAACACAGGTCTGAAAAAAAATATTTTTTGGAAGTTGCTTGAAATTTGATAACTGACAGATGTACTTTTCAACGACAATTTAAAAAATGCAATCCAATTTTTTTCAATCAAGTCAGATTTTCTCACAAAAAAGGAGTATTTTTAGGTATAGCAACAATAAAATTTTATTTTATTTATAAATAAGTTCTGAACTATATTTCCCGCACACTTCCACTTCTCTTTAATCTCACAAGTCATTATAATAATGCTTTCGCTTTCTGTCAAAGCTCCTCTTATTGCTTCTCCAGCTGTGGGCTCATTGAGGATCATTTACTTTTTATCATCCAGTAGTAGTCCGCTATCATGTTGACGTTCAGTCTTCCTTGATATATTCTTTCCATTCCTTGGATGTCTTGATGGAATCTCTTCGCCCTACTCTTCACTTACATCACCAAGGTTTGCAGGGTAGTAGTCAAGATGCAAGTGGAGAAAATGAACTTTAAAGCTCACGTTACAGCCCGCTTCTTAAAGTAATGTCTGCGACTATTGTCTTTTAGTTTGGATCTCTCATGTTTCATAGGAAACCTGTAACACCTAATTTAAAAGATGTCCATGCTGTCTTTTCTTATGTTTCCATTTTGTCCACAAACTTGGGATCTGTCATTAGTTTCCTAATGTCTGGTCTGACAGAGATTCCTTCCTTTAGCTTTGCCTCGGATGAGCCAGGAAACTCTCCACAAAGCTATCTGAAGCATTCCCCTTCTTTTGGCAATGTCTTAAATTGTTTCATCAGTCCCAACTTAATGTTAAGTGGTGGAAGTAACACCTTTTTGGGATCCACAAGGCTTTTCCTATCAGCGTTCTTAACCCTTACTTGTAAGGTTTTTCTGAAGGGCCAACCTTTTTTGATGTAGTATTGCTTTCTATCTCTACTTTCCCATTCAAAGAGAAAGCAAGGGAACTTTGTATAGCCCTTTGCTGACCAAACGGCATTGAAATCACTTTTAAATCAGCACGTAATGTCCATTTGTGGTCTGAATAGCAGTGTTTGCTTGAAGCCAGTTCAAGGCCTGCGTAACATTGTTTTAAGTAAACCGAGTGTCCAACTGGTATAGAAGCGTACTTATTGCCGTTGTGTGGAAGTACTGCTTTAAGGCTTTTTTTTGTTTTGAAGAATCAATAAAAAGTCTCCACTCATCAGGAGCATATTCTATTTTGAAACGTGCCATAAGTCCAGGGGGAACATCACTGCAAAACACCATGTCACCTTCTTGAGGGAAGAAAGATACAAACTCTTTTTCCCTCGATCGATACGAAGAAAAGGATCTACCTGGTGCCAATATATGTTTATCTTTCAATCTAGATCCTAAAACGTCTGCCGATTTTATAGAAAGGCCTAGGTCTAAATCGTTCAGCTCAGTTTGTGAGAACGGAATGGGATCGGTTGTGCCAGAATCATTGCAATCTCTGTCTTCTTGCATTGCAACAACAAAAATAGCAGTCTTCACTATGATTTTTGGGCTCCTCCAAACCATTGGTATTCCATAATGTACCAACTGCTTTTTACGTTGAAACCATTGCCTCAGTTCTTCAACACACACTGGACAAACTGTGTGGGGCCCAAGGCTTATCTTGATCACCTAACTTTATACCGAAATAGGCGAAATATACCTTTTCAACAAAATCGGAAATGTTTGTTTGTTGCTTTTTAACGGTATAGTTACCACAAATGTAGCACAAGCGATGTGCCGAATTTATATATCCTCTGGTAGCCACTGTCCATAGAACAACTTCACAGCACAAGGAAACAGTCACTAGTTTAAAGCACCACCACCAACAACAACAACATCACGTGAACATCACAGAGTGAAGAGGTACTGTGAACTGGAGGACAACAGCAGAAGCTCACTGCTCGGTGATGGCGGGGGAAGGGGCAGTGCAGCAGACAGGCACTGACATGAAAATGCTGCTGGTTTCTCCTGATTACTCTTTTATTTTGCGTACATCTAGTATAAAAATGGCTAAGTAACAGTTTACGGAGATCCTAAAAACCAAAATTCAAACTCACTAGAGTGCTGAGATATCGAAAAAAGCTCAAACTAGAGAAGCTGTTTCTGAAACAACTGTACCTGATGGAATTTTTTTCACTAATTTTCCTGAAATCATACCTGTGTAATCCAAGTTATATATCAGTACAATGTCTAAGATCGTACAAGTACCAACCTATTTGTGTCCACCTTCACCACTTCCAACACTAGAATGAGGCCGTACGATATGCTCGATAGATTAGGTGATAAAATTGTGTCCTACGACACAGACACTCTTGTTTATATCGACGATGGTACGAATACTGTAGAAACAGGTTGCACGCTTTGTGAATCGACTGACGAGTTTGGTAAAGATGATTACGGTATTGAATGGACAGGAACAGGACCAAAAAGTTGTGCATACAAAACGTACAGAGGTAAACAGACTACCAAAATTACAAGGCTTCACTCTTAACTACCGTGGTGCTAAAGGTTTTGAATATGGAAACAATGGCCGAGCTGGTACATGGTTCACAAGACAAAGTCATAATAACCAACGATATGATAACAACACACAAGAAAACAAAGAACTTTGTAAGTACAGCTGTAGGTAAGGAATTTAACTGTAACTACGATACGCTTATGGCTTTAGAAGAGAATACACAATAACCGATACACTTCCCTGGGTGTTATTTAATAATGAAATAAAATCTACATGTATAAATAGAATACAGCTATGCTTTCCGCGAGATTACAGAATGCATTGATGATACTGATTGTTGGTACAGATTGTTGCTGGATGATAAAATAGAGATAACTGAAGAGACACCTATCAACCAGTAAATAATTGAGGTGACTTGTAAGCACATCAGAACTGTCTGATTTTCAAGGGTGGACACCCTCTAAAATTTTGACGTGTCGTTGCAGAAAGTCGTTGCAAAAATGCGCTCGCAAGAAAGTGGTAGCTAAACAGCGACCACGAAAAAGTGCCAGCCGAGCGACGACTGAGCGCTGCCTGGAAATCTCAAGAAGTGGCCACAAAAAAGTGGACGCAAAATGTCGTTGCAGAAAGGTGGCTGCCGTCTTTCCGTCTAAAAGATGCGGGTTTGTGCCATACCGCTGCCCTTAAAGTTGCCAAGGTTTCCCAAAAAAGTGGCTGCCAAACAGGGGCTGCCATCTTCTGCTCTGCGCAAAAAGACTTGTTCAAAGGGACGACCACTTTTACGCAAAATGTTTTAAAATGTGCAGTGGGAAGATGCGGAAAATTCTCATGCAGAAACTAAGTAAATATTTTTACGAGTAAAACATGTGGAAATGATGAAAATAGTCTTGTCGATACAGTTTTCGTTAAGACCAACAGCGAATTTTTAAAAAGAAAATTGGAAATATTTAACAGAAAATTTACGTGGAAATTTTATAAGACAAAAATATTTTTACAAAAAAATATGTGGAAACGTTTTTTCAGAAAAAACCACGTCGCAATATTTCTCCAGAAAAAAACCACGTCGAAATATTTCTCCAGAAAAAAAACCACGTCGAAATATTTCTCCAGAAAAAAAACCACGTCGAAATATTTCTCCAGAAAAAAAAAAAAAACACATCGAAATATTTCTCCAGAAAAAAAAACCACGTCGAAATATTTCTCCAGGAAAAAAAAACCACGTCGAAATATTTCTCCAGAAAAAAACCCACGTCGAAATATTTCTCCAGAAAAAAAACCACGTCGAAATATTTCTCCAGAAAAAAACCACGTCGAAATATTTCTCCAGAAAAAAAACTACGTCGAAATATTTTCAAGTCAAAAACACGTCGAAATATTTTGTCAGAAAAAAAAAAACGTCGAAATATTTTCAAGTCAAAAACACGCCGAAATATTTTCAAGTCAAAAACACGCCGAAATATTTTCAAGTCAAAAACACGCCGAAATATTTTCAAGTCAAAAACACGCCGAAATATTTTCAAGTCAAAAACACGCCGAAATATTTTCAAGTCAAAAACATGTGGTGTCCCATACCAACGCCTATACTAATGGCATAGTTTGAAAGAGTGCTACGAAACGGAAAGAAATCAGGTAACGAAATTTCAAATAAAGCGTTAACTCGACAATGCACAGTGAACTGCAGGTTTGTAGATGAGACAAACTTGTCCCATCATTCAGTAAGGAATTTGTTTTTAACATCAACCATCCGCGATCTGAAGATAAAGTGGTTAAAAGAGGGGATAAGAGGGAATTGTAAGTTCCAGGAGAGGTATATCAAGATTAACTACTATCAGTGCAGATTAAAACTGCGTGCCGGACCGAGACTAACTTGGGAACTTTTCCTTTCACTGAGAACTGCTCTACCATGAGCTACCCAAACACGACTCGCACCTCATCCTCACAGCTTTACTTCCGCCAGTACCTCGACCTCGTCTCCTACCTTCCAAATTCTGCACACTCCTCTGCAGAGTGAAAATCTCACTCTGGTAGTATCAATGCCTTAACGCAGCAGTACACAATTATGTCGAGTGAGTCTGGTCGGTAAATTGGTTGCAAATCTATTTATTGTGCTGCGAGAAGTTGGAGGAGCTCTGCCCCCCTACGATTCTTTCTCGTGTGCGCCATCTTGCAAGGGCACTAGGTAATAGTTACCTCAAAGCAAACGAGAGCAGGAAAATAGGCATAAGAGAACTACAGCTGTAGTATGAGCACTGCTTCTGACCAATGGCTGGTTAAAGCAAGTTTCTTTGGTCGTTCCTGGTCTGCGTATAAAAATCATACTCCCTCAGAGCAAACTATCCCTCCTGAAAGGAGTGCGACATTGTGATTTATATCATTGGAAAATTCAGCCTCTAGATGTTTTGTTTGTTCTGTGCCTATAAAACGTATTATCGCATTATCTGAACGTGCACCTCGAAGGAAGACCAGTTCCACGGTAAGGTCCACGACAGTGTTCACCTTCGATCTTGATGGTGCAAACCTATGTGACCACTGGGACGCGCTGTTTTTCATTTGGTGCTCGTTGTTCAAGTTAATTATCTGTCCTGAACATTTCTCTAATGTCGACGATGTGTATTTTGTTAAGTGTAATACGTGTGTCTCATAGGAGGTTTATATCTGTACGTCTTTGACACTCACTTTCTGTAGCCCTCCTCATGAAGATCATCAAATATTAGCAGCTAATATTTATCCCCATCACAACTGTTAATACTATCCAATGAGCCTCACTGAAGACTGAATTTGTGATCTCGTACTCAAGAGGTTCCGTGTGAGAACTTCGACACAGCTGTATACTCATTCACGTGACGTGTAGGTTTCGTTGAATAGCAATGCACTGACACCGTGGCTCCGAACCCACTTCCTTCGGAACTAATTTCTAAGATACGTAAACACCATCAACAGCAGCAGTTACATTAAACACACCTATTAAATGAAGAAATAATTTTTCCTGACAACTGTAAGCTCAGCTTTAGCGGAAATTTCAAAAATGCTTAAATTAGATGTTTTTAGTGTAACATTTGGTTGACGCGGCACCGAGTGTACAAGTCGGCAGCACTCACCGCAGGCGAGAGACGGCCGCGTCGTCTGGAGGCGGCGGAGTGTGGCCGGCAGCCGCGGCAGGAGAGCGTCCGGGGTCGCCGAGTGGCCGAGTGGCGGTGCTGGGACTGCTGGAGCCACAGCCCGCGCTGCAAACAGGGGGCGGCTGTTCAGAGTGGGGCGCAAACCACAGCCCGAACGTAGGGGACAGCGACTGTGCTGCACTGACAGCACGACTGCCGGGCAGAGTTTTGGAAGCAGTTGAAGTCAGCTAGCTGTGACTCGCTTCTGAGGTTATTTGGAACATAATGTATGGAAGTGGAATATCACTAACAGGGGGGTGAGGGGGGGGGGGGGACATAGGGGAAACAATCCGTCAAGTTCAGTTTTCAACTTACGAGGGTCGTTCATTAAGTAATGCCCCACTTTCTTTTTCCTCATAATGTAAGAGTCAGAATTTGGTCACATACATCGACACGTCTTGCCCGTGTCCACTGTAAGACTGACACTCTCCTCCTCTTCAAAGTTTGTTCCCCGTAGAAAATCTTTAAGCGGCCCAAAGAGATGGAAGTCCGAGGGTGCCAGGTCCGGACTGTAGCGTGGATGGGGCAATGCATTCCCGGGCTCTCGGACTTGTGTGCGGGCGTGCATTATTGTAATAGAGCAAGATTTCTGCTGGATTCTTGTCCGATTGAACACGTCGGTAACGGTTCTCGTGTGAGTCTTCTGATATGGCCCTGAATTGATGGTTGACCCTCTTCCCATCACACCCACAGAAATGACGCCATCACAATCCCTGTCACCGTGACTTTTCTGGCAGAGGCGTTCGTCTCTAATTTCTTCTTTTCTCACGAATGAGGGCGATTCCACTCCATGGACTGCCTTTTTGTTTCTGCCACAAAGTGGTGCTCCCAGCTTTCGTCCCCCGTAACAATCCGTGTGAGAGAAAGCCGTCTCCGCCGGTCTCAAAACGCTCTAATAGTTAAGATGAAATGGCCCTTCTTTGAATCGTGTAGCCCGCTGTGAGCGTTAATCGAATCCATCAGGAGCACCACTATCTGAATAGCCGAGGGTCCTGATCATTGCAGACGACCTTCCAATTCTGACCGACAACTTTAGAGCCAATTGTCAAGTTTTGATGCACCGGTCAGCACGAATAATGGCATCCACACGATTCAGCATGTCTGGAGCAGCGGCTGTGGCAGGACGTCCCAAGTGTGGCTGATCGTGGAGCTTGTTTCTGCATTTCCTGAGTGTGCAACTTTCTTCACCCGTTGCCCAACTGTGCTATCAACTGCAGAACTGCAGCATTGCCACGCACTGAACACAAACGTTTATGGATGTTCACAACGGTTTCTTTTCCTGCGCACAAAAACTCAATAACAGCATACTGCTTGTAATGGAACTCATGTGTAGACGCCATTTTGACGCTGTACTACTGCTCTGCCATCTGCGAGAACGGTTTGAAACATCAAATGGGAGGGACCAACAGGGACATTTGTCTATGTATGTTAATAGCATTTTAAAAAATTTAAGGCATTACTTATTGAACGAACCTCGTGCAATGAAAAACACATGAAGCCTGTCACAGATACAGCTATACAAAACTTACAGAAGAGTTGTTTCAAAATTTGCTTCTGACTAAAGCAGACAGAACCATATACGCATGTGATGTCTCTTGATAGCAGAGGTGATGTACTTCTTCCTCAAACATCAATTTTCATGTTAAATTAAGCTGGACAAAACAGACAGAAGATTCCAGTACAGGCTACCACTAGAATAAAAAATGGATTACACAGGATAGGTAATATTGTTTCACGAACAATGTTTATAAATTGTTGTGTTACCAGTAGTGTAACACATTCAAGAAGAAGAAGAAGAAGAAGAAGAAGAAGAAGAAAAAAAAGAGAAAGAAAGACTTAATATGAAGCATTTGAATCTGAGAGACAGAGAGTAAGAAATAATACTTAGATCTAAGCGTCACACCAATACTGACGGTGTGGAACATGCTAGAGACCAAATTAGACAGATAGGAAATGTAATCTGCCACACCCTAGTGCAAGGAAACTCGTGCGATTCACTGGAGTGGCCCCCGATAATGCCGGAGAGAATTGCAGCCGTGGCAGAAGGGTAGACATTTGACACCTGCCCCTCCAGTATCCAGTACAGTGACGTAACTAGAGCACACCATACCTGTGTGTTTTGTAGAAAGGAAACCATGGCCCGTAATCTGGGTGATGGCTGAACAGAGACGAGAATGTGATTGTAAGGCCCAGCATTGTGTGACCACGGTACTGTGCTGACTGAATTACTGTCTCCGCTCACAGCATCTTCTGTACTGGATATCTGACTGGATGGTTATTGGTTGATTAGGGTTGAAGGGACCAAACAGCAAGGTCATCAGTCACTTGTTTCAAATGTGGTCCATTCAGACAGTTTGACATCTCATAAAAGTCAGAACAACAGAAGGGAAAAGGCTAAAAAGTGTAAAACAGCAGTCATGTCGTCAAAACAAAATGAGCAAAGTCAGCAAGAGAGCGACCCCCTGGCTATGCTAGAGGCAGGAAATATCGCACCTCTGAAGCAGTAGGGGCAAGACCACCTGCTATTTAAAAGCGTTCAACCGCTAGAATGTAGAAGTGCACATGGCAAAAGGAGACTAACAAATTCTAAAAAGTGAAAAAAAAACCAGAGTAAAAGGGGGAAGAAAAAAGGATCTTGGCCAAGGAGGGGAGCGGGAATCTCCAGACACAGCTTACAGTGGGAGATACCCCAGCCCTCACCGCCATGCCCCAACACCAAAGTGAGGTTAAAAACCTTAAAATTTAGAATAAAAACCACTTTCCTGGAGGAAACTGAGTACCAGTTCGACTATCCAGAAATCCTCAGCCAACATTAAAGGTAAAGTGCGGGGAAATCTGTACTTAGTACGCAGAGCCAAAAAGAGGGGGGCATTCCACCAAAATGTGGGTTACTCAGTGGAAGGCTACATGACCACGAAGTGAGGGTGGCTCATTACGCAAAAGAAAACCGTGTGTCAGTCTGGTATGGCCGATGCGGAGACAACACAGTGTGTGTGTGTGTGGGGGGGGGGGATCCCAGCTTCAAACAGGAGGCTATCAACTGGGCTAGTAGGGAAGGCACCAATGGCCAAAAGGATACTGCAATGGTGGACCGGATCCTGCAGGCACAGTGTGGAAGGAGCAGCCGAACCATAAACTTGACAACATAGTCCAAGCGAGACAGCACTAGAACACGATAAAGGCAGAGAAGGATGGAGCTTTCCACTCCCCAAGAGTTGTGGGCAAGGAAGCGAAGAACTGAGTTTACGGAAACATCCTACCTTCAGAAGTCTGATATGAGGCAGCCTAGTGAGCTTGTTGTCGAAAAGACTACCCGGGAAACGAAACTGTGGGACCACAGGTAATCGTTGTGCATCGAGATAGAGCTCCGGATGGGGTGGATCGTAGTACGGTGACAGAAGTGGACCACCCACGATTTTAAAGGAGAGAATTGAAACCTGTGTGAGAGGGTCCATGCAGAGGCATGCTGTATAGCTCCCTGGAGCTGCCGCTCTGAAGAGGCCATCGAAGAGGAACTAACCCAAATGCAGAAATCATACACATACAGAGCAGGGGCGACCTAAGGACCGACAGAGGCCACAAGTCTATCGATAGCAATGAGGAAAAGAAGTATACTCATTACAGAACCCTGTGGGATGCCAGTCTCCTGGGTCTGTGGAGAACCAAGAACAGTACCAACCCAAACACTAAACTACCAATACAACAGGAACAACAGTGGACCCCACTGATGAATTGTAAGGAAGATGTGATGGCGTCAAGCCGTGTCATAAGCCTTGCGAAGTTCAAAAAATACTGCAAACAAATGGCTAGCAGTGCGAACAATCGCGTCAGACACGTCACGTAGGACGTCGTCAATACAACGCGACAGAGGGAGAAAAAACAACCTGTGCAGTGTATCGATGCCAATCAGAGCGTTGGAAAGACCAACGAGGTAGCCTTCCCATCGGGGAGTGGGAAGGAAGTGAAAGAATCAATGGGAAATGGTCACAATCACAAAGGTCGTCGTGTGATGACCAGTGTAATGAAGGGAAGAGGGAGGGAGAAGGAAAAGAAAGATCGATGGCAGAAAAAGGTACCACGACTGGCACTGAAATGAATAGGGGAGCCATCATTAAGGAGGTACAAGTCGTGGTCTGCAAGAAACTGCTCTATGAGAAGACCTCGTCTGGATGGAAATGCACTGCCCCAAAAGGAGGAAGGGAGGAACAAGTTGCAGAAGAAGGGCTGTTATGTCAGCAGGTGTAGGTGACCTGTCAGGAGGGAAATAAAGATTGCAAACCGTGACCTGTGAGTCCAGGTGGAACCTAACAGCAACCGCTTCCAATGCAGTTTGAAGAGGAATCCACGTGCTAGCAACATCTGTACGGACCAATGTACAAACTCCACCAGTGGCCCACACGGGGCCGACCCGATTTCAACAGAAAACACGTAACCCACAGGGAATCAGTGAGTGATCATCAGTAAAATGATATTCCTGTAGAACCAAACAAGCTGCAGAGTAAGACGAAATAAGGCATTTCAACTCCGGTAGGTAATGGCAATACCCATTACAAATCCATTGGATAACCATAGAACAATGATTCAAATGGGGGTTGAACATGCTCAAGCCAGTCACCAACCGTCACCGACAAGGAGGGGGCGACATCCATGATCAACAAGTCAGAATTGGGTTGCGAAGCTAAAGATGGGACCTCTGGTGACACCTGAGGCTTCTTGTCCCGGGACTTCTTTTCTTCTTCTTTTCTGTTTGAGATCGAGGAGGGCTGTGTGGCATAAAGGAGCCAGCTGCAGCAAGATCGGGAACAGAAAGAGATCGGGCAAACTGGGGACCGACAGACCATGGTTCTCGCGGTCGTCGCGTGGCAGCAGAATTTTGGCCTGGAAGGTGCCAGAAAGGGATATCCCGGGAGGGGCGCCCTTGACCTGCAGACGGCGAAGAAGTGGGTCACTTCTCCGGCTGGGGAGGAGCAGCAGTGCCCGGAGGAGAGGGTGTGGCAGCCGCAGGGGAGTGGGGTAGGACAGGGGTTCGGGACTGGGGTAAGGAAGGGGGGACGGAGTGGTGAAGATGAAATTAAAGCGAACTAGTCATCGACCCAGGGTGAAGACATGCATACTTCTTACGAGCCTCAGTGTAGGTTAAGAGACCAAGGGACTTATACTCCTGTATCTTCTTTTCATTCTTATATACTGCGCAATCTGGTGAACGTGGAGAATGATTGCCGTGACAATTAACACGCACAGGAGAGGGAACGCACGATTGTCTTAGGACCCTTCTGAACACGCCGAACAAAGTGAACACCCTGCCTTCTGATATTGTCCCGAAGTTCCTCATCAGTTTGAAGGATGAGGTCCCTGTGAAAAATCACACCTTGTACCATATTTAGAGACTGGTGGGAGCTAATGGACACAGGAATTGTGCCAAGATGGTTACAGGCACGAAGGGCCGCAGACTGGGCAGCTGAAGCAGTTTTGTTCGGCAACGAACCCGACCGCATCTTGCTCAGGGAGTCCACTTCGCCAAACTTGTCTTCAATGTTCCACAAAAAATAAAGGTTTGGCATTGCTGAAAGTATCCCTATCAGTCCTGGTGCAAACCAGATAGCGGGGAAAAGATTTCACCCCTAGCCGACGGGCCTGACCCTCCTCCCAGGGTGTAGCCAAGGAAGGGAACGCCCAAGGGACAGGAGAAGCAGCACTAAAATAATCAGTTCCATGCGGAGAGACGGCCGCAGAAGAACGGCCTGAGTTCTGGACCCATATGTATTTCATTTGGATACTGTCCGCCCTGATACCACCCACTCCAATCAGGGGCTCTCCTCACATGCACCACCCAGCCACAGCAAGGGCTGTCTGGCACGGTGGCCATTCCCTGGAGTTCTGATTCTCCAGGACGACAAGCTACCACTGCTAGGCTTACCTGAGGTGGTCACAGCTCAGGTATCAGATGTGTGATCCCTGTGTGTTCAGGGAGCTCAAACAAAAGGGTACTAGCGACGCCACCACACGGGCTGGCTACCGTGCAGGCTATGCACCCTAGCATCAGAGGACGACATGAAAGAACAGGTGGAATGAACTAGGAGGGCACACATAGGAGACACTAGGTAAGGTGTTCTTACCCAAATGGCTCACACTACAGAATGGAGGTCAATCCCCAGGGGGTACCAGGGAATGCCAAAAGGATGAGGTGATTATGCAACAAAGCCAAATTACAAAACCAACATAACCAGGAGGATAGCGGGGCCAACAAACAAGGACACCAAGAGAGGGAGAGGAGAGGGCAAAGGGGAAGGAGCAAGGAGAGGAAAGGAGGGGAAGGGCAAGGAAATGCAGCCCTGGAAAGAAGATCGCTGCACTAGCTTGGCACCCCGTGCTCACCATGCACGTACTCACGAAAGAAATGTGAGCCCCCTGGGGGGTATCTGACTGGAAATCATACCCTGCTCTTTGGACTTCATGGTCTAGCTGTATCGTCTTTAATTAGCAATCAAAAATGTCCTCTGTGCTGGGTTCAAAGCCTGTCACCGCTTACATTTTGAATAAAAATCGTCAGCGTTGGCAGCCGAAGACTTCCAGCATAAGACGTCACCATTACTCAGTCAACAGCTTTGTCAAAAGTGGGTGGAGGAGCAGACAGGTTCAGGGAACTCTCTTACCATTGAGTTTGAAAGCTTCCACTTGAGGCAGATGAATCAGCAATGATCAAAGGCATGAGGATGCAGAAGACAGTGGAAACCACTGCATTAGACACACAAAGTGCATGTGGCCGGTAACTGACAAAATATCATGATGATCTTGGCAAGAGATTCCTGACTAGTGCATATTTGGATACCTGGGGGAGACTGCCACGAGTGACGTGACCGTGAGAAAAAGATTGAATAACCAACAAAAGGATGACATTATACGAGTCAAGACGTTGAACGTACGGAGTTTGAATGCAGTAGGAAAGCCAGATAATAAAAAAAGGGAAA
Source organism: Schistocerca americana (assembly GCF_021461395.2). Taxonomy (NCBI): domain Eukaryota; kingdom Metazoa; phylum Arthropoda; class Insecta; order Orthoptera; family Acrididae; genus Schistocerca; species Schistocerca americana. The sequence continues at coordinate 96,494,627 of NC_060129.1, read as the reverse complement.
TGCTAAGGCTCAATCTGGAACGGTGGTGGTCACTAAAGTGAAATGTAAGGAAGGCAAGGACTTCTGGCCAGAAGAGAATAGGGTTATACCCACAGCAGCAGAAAATGGCAGAACAGGAGTAGGATTCATTATGAGTAGGAAGGTGGGGCAGACAGTGAGCTACTGTGAACAGTTCGGTGACAGGGTACTTCTCAACAGACAGGAAACCAACAACAGCACAGACAATGAGAATTCAGGTATACATGCCGACATCACAAGTTGACAATGAACATGTAGAAAAACTATATGATGATACTCAACACTTAATATACTATGTAAAGGGAGATGAAAATCTAATAGTCAGGGGGGGGGGGGGGACAAAAATGCAGTTGTAGGGGAAAGAGTAAAAGAAAGGGTTACAGGAGAAGACAGACTTTGTACTAGGAATGAGAGTGAAGAAAGACTAGTTGAGATGTACAATAAACTTCAGCTAGCAATAGCGAATACTCTCTTTGAGACTCACAAGAGGATGAGGTACACTTGGAAAAGGATGCAAGATATGTGAAGATTTCAGTTACATACCATCAACATCATCAGGCAGAGATTCAGAAATCAGATACTGGACTGTAAGGTGTACACAGAAGCAGATACGGATGCAGATCACAATTTAGTAGTGATGAGTAGGCTGAAGTTTAAGAGACTTAGTCAGGAAGAATCGGTGTGCAAAGAAGTGGGATATAGTAGTATAAGTGATGAAGAGTCTCTGTGGTTATAGATACTACAATAATGAACAGTTCAGGAGGTAGCATAGTTGAAGAGGAATGGAGATCTCTTCAAATAATCACAGAGGCTGGAAAGGCAGAAAGCAGCTAATTGCAAAGAAACCGTGGGCAACAGAAAAAATACTTCAGTTGATGAATGAAGGAAGTACATAAATGCTCAGGGAAATTCAGAAATACAGATGTACAAGTCACTTAAAAATGAGAAATAGGAAGCGCACAGAAGCTAAGGCAATATGACCACAAAGAAGAGAAGAAATCTGAAAGGAAATGGTTGTTGGGAGCACTCAACATATAGAAAAGTCGAACAAACTTTGGTGAAATTAAAAGCACAGAAGGTAACATTAAGACTGCAACTGTTAAATGCACAGAAGAGAGCAGTTAGTAGGAAATGCCTGTATGATGGGGAAGACTTGGCTAATGTCGTAATAGAAGGAGAAACAGGAGTCGATATGGAGAAGATATGTGGTCTAGTATTAGAATCAGAATCAGAGCTTCCGAAAATTTAATATCAAATAAGGCAAAAGGGAGATACAACATTCCGTAAGATTTTCTAAAATGATTGGGAGAAGTGATAACAAAGTAACTATTCACATTAGTGTGTAGAATGTGAGTCTGGCAATATACCAACTGACTTTCAGAAAAAGATTATCCACACCATTCTAAAGATTGCAACAGTTGACAAGTACGATAATTATCACATCATCAGCTTAATAGCTTATGCATCCAAGTTGCTGACAAGAATAATATACAGAAGAATGGAAAAGAAAATTGAACTCGTGTTAAGCATCAATTGATTTGACTTTGGGGAAGGTAAAAGCACTAGAAGCAGTTGTGATGTCACTGTTGATAATGGAAGCACAACTGAAGAAAAATCAAAGCACGTTCATAGGATCTGTCAACCTGGAAAATGTGTTCAACAGCGTTAACTTGTGAAGATGTATTAAACTCTCAGGAAATTAAGGGTAAGTTGTAAGAACACACATAACATTCAAAATGTACAAGAGCCAAGAGGGAACAATGAGACTGGAAGACCAAGAACAGAGTGCTCGGATTAAAAAGTGTGGAAGACAGGGACGTAGTCGTTTTCCCCTACTGTTCAATCTATACACCAAAGACGCAATGACGGTGATAAATGGAAGGTTCAAGAGTGGAATTAAAATTCAAGATGAAACGATATCAATGATAAGATCCACTGATGACATAGCTGTCCTCAGTGAAAGTTAGGAAGAATTACAGGGCATGCTGAATGGAATGAACAGGCTAATGTATACGGAATATGAATTGAGATTAAATCAAAGGAGAAGAAATTAATGAGAAGTAGCAAAAATGAGAACAGTGATGAATTTAACTTCACGATTGATGACCACAAAGTAAATGTAGTTAAGAAGTCCTGCTACCTACGCAGCAAAACAACCGCCGACAGAGGGAGCAAGGAGTACATCAAGAAACAGAGTACCACAGGTAAAATGGCATTTCTGGTCGAGAGAAGTCTACTAGTATCAAACACGGGCGTTAATGTGAGGAAGAAATTGGTGGAATTGTTCGTTTGGAGCACAACATTTTAAAGTAGTGAGACATGAACTATGGGAAAACTGGGAAAGAGAAGAATGGAAGCATTTGAGTTGTGGTGCTACAAAGAACGTTGAAAATTAGATGGACTGGTAAGGTAATAAATGAGACGATCTCTCCACAGAATTGGCAAGGAAAGGAATATATGGAAAATATTGATAAGAGCAAGGGCTAGGATGATAGGACATCTATTAAAACTTCCGTTGTGCTAGAGAGCTAAACAGAGCTAACACTGCAGAGGAAGAGACAGATTGAAAAACAGCCAGAAAATAACTGAGCACGTAGGTTGCAGGTGCTAGAGTCAGAAGACTGATGGGGGGAGAAGGGGGGGGGAGACGTGTACAGCATCTTGCTACAAATGTAGAGAAATGTAAGTTAACGCGGATGACTAGCAAAAATATCTTATCAATATTGACATTGTGGGAAATATATCAGACTCCAACAGATGGTTTAGGAAATGAAATCTGCTGTACCCTAGTAGAGGAAAACATGGTGGGATTCACTGAGTGGCCTCTGGTAAAGCCATAGACGATTTCAAGCAAGACAGAAGGACATTCATTTGGCACACGCTCCTACAGCATGCACTGAAGTGAGCTAAAAATACTCACCGTTCCTGCCTGTTTGTAAGGGGCAATGTGCAGCACATATTCCAGGCGTTGGCTGAACAGAGGAGAGAAGGAAATGTGGCTGGAAGGCCCAGCATTGTGTGCGACCATGTTGTCTTGATGACTGCATTATTATTCAGTTGTTTGGTTCAAGTGGCTCTAAGCACTATGGGACGTAACATCTGAGGTCATCAGTCCTGTAGACTTAAAACTACTTGAACCCAACTAACCGAAGGACATCACACACATCCACGCCCGAGGCAGGATTCGAACCTGCGACCGCAGCAGCAGCGCGGTTTGTTGTTGGTCACGGTGTATCTGGGAAGCCCCTGTGCTTAGACCATTTGTTTACTGCACACACAACAATATGCTACTCTCTGGAGCCTGGCATATTTCATGTGGTGTGCCTTTTAAGTTATACCACCACTGTACTGTTTGGGGGTAGCAAAATAAGTTTTGTACTGAAGTTGCTGGCCTATTGCACACATATACTGAGGAAATGGAAGCCAATTACTGCCGTACTGTCCTATACTGTGTCCTGATAAGGCAATGCGCTGTGTTCTGCTGGTAATTTTGTGAAATACTGATGAGCGAACACAGGGACGTATTATCAATCAGAACCAACCAGTAATTATCATACGAGTATTTTTTCATACTGAGAAGAATAATTTTGAACCGGGGTATTGTGCAATGTGTTGGAATTGTCTTTAAATGTAAATGTGGTTCACGAACCGTGCTTTGATTTAAATCATTTTATATGCAAAAAACCAAATCTGTTCTGAAAGACAGTTAATAAATGATCCCAATCTTAAATATTCCGCAAGTGGTAGATTATTTATACGTACACATTATTAATTTTTTTAAATAATTTGATTATTTGTTGCCAGTTTTTGTTATTGAAGAGCTGTTGGCACAAGTAGCTGCCATTTTAAAACGTTTGTCAATCTCAGTTATTCCTGATAGGGAGGAAAAAAAAAAATCAAGACAAATTTCCAGATGAAACAATTCTTTAAAAAAAGGTTCCAGTACCTAACATGGATTGTTTTACTAACAGACGAAGACCTCGCAGGGCGAAAGGTTATTTGTAACAGTCTTTTTATTGTGCCTATTTACAACTCGGCATGCGTAGAAAGCTTCCTTTTCATAATACTGTTACATTCCATCCAGGAGTTTCATTGTTTGATGGACTGTTTTAGTTTATTTTAAAAAATCTTTGGGCACATAATTTATTACAAAATTGTATTTCCTAAATTTTATGAATGTTAAGTCCATCTAAGAACTTAGTCAACATTTACAAAACCACTGAGGCAAGATGCAATAGTAATTCTATTCCTATAAATGATCCTCATTTCTCTCTATAAGGATATTGCCACAAATGCAGACTACTGCAAGCAGCTGCGATTCGAGGCTCAGGTAGTACTACAGGGTGCATCAAAAAGCACGGAGCTGCTTATAGCGGATACAGTTGGCCAAAGTAGGATGGTGACGGAAAATGCGAAGAGCACGTCGCTGCTCACGTATTGCGTCACGGCATGCCTCGTTCCACCAAGGAACTGGGGGGCGCCGGGGTAATTCGGAGGTGCGTGGTATTGAACGTTCCGCAGCTGTAAGAATAACGTCGGTAATATGTGTGACCTCATCGTCGACGCTGGGAAAGCAACGGTCATCGAATGTCGCTAGAGACGAAAAAAGTGTCCAGTCGGCTTGGGCAAACTTCCAGCGTCGTGGACGCATATACGACAGTTGAGGCTGCAGTCTAAGGACACATGGAAAGTGGTCACTCGAGTGTGTATCATCAATGGCGACCCATTCAAAGCGCCGAGCTAGCGGAATAGTACCGACCGCAAGGTCCAAATGAGATAAATTTGTCGTGGAGGCAGACAAAAATGTGGGGACCCCAGTGTTGAGGCAAACTAGATCCGCTTGGTGGAAGACGTCTAGCAATAGGGAGCCACGTGGACAAGGATGTGGAGATCCCCAAAGTGGGTGGTGGGCATTGAAGTCCCCAACCAGCAAATTTTGGGGGTGGAACCTGACCAAGAAGATGAAGGAGATCAGCTCGTGCCATTGGTGTGGACGATGGAATGTATACAGTACAAAGAGAGAACGTGTATCCAGAGAGGGAAAGGAGGACGGCGACAGCTTGGAAGGAACTGTTTAAGGGGATTGGGTGATAATGGAGAGTATCATGGAGAAGAATCATGAGTCCTCCATGGGCGGGAGTGCCTTCAACAGAGGGGAGGTCATATCGGACGGACTGAAAATGAGGGAGAACAAAGCGATCATGGGAACGCAGCTTTGTTTCCTGAAGAAAGATGCTGCGGATATTCCAGTGGATTATGGACATAGGGTGAACAGAAATTGACGGAATGTGACCAAGAGTGCTGTCAACTCAACGACTGCTCAGAGCTTGCGACCGACAGCATGGAGTGGCATTCAGCCGAAGGCAGAAGATCCTGATCCATAGGTTGGTCAGGAGCAGCTCCTGCCACCAGCGATCGGCCAGTTGACCGGCCACCAGCAGTGCACCTCGGCGACACAGAAGACGGCCGAGGGCGATTTCCGCCAGGTGGTGCTGTAGATGGGACACGCCTTGGCGGAGAAGGAGAGGAACTGGGTTTCTTTGTAGCCTTCTTGGAAGTATGATGTTTAGATGAAGGAGGAACCGATGGTTGTGATGTTGCGGTACGTAAAAACTCTTCACGAGTATGCTCTTTTTTCGAAGACTTGGTGTCTGACTTTTGGGCTCGAGATTTGGCAGAACCCGACGAAAGGTGAACCATAGAGAGGGCAGGGGAAAGTGGTGAGGTTGAACGGGCGATCTTTGCGCTGGCCGATCTGACAACCGTGGCACTTAAGGTGAGGTCGCAAGTCTGCGTGGCCGCCTCCTTTGTTGGCCGAGGAGAAGCCAGGACAGTGCTGTATTTTCCTGTCTGAGGCACGGTGGGCTGTCGACTGGCGAATAATTTTCGAGCAGCAAAGGTCGACACCTTTTCCTTCACTCTGATTTCCTGGATGAGCTTTTCGTCCTTAAAAACGGGGCAATCTCGAGAGGAAGCAGCGTGGTCACCCATACAGTTGATGGAGCGAGGGGATGGAGGTGGACAAGCACCCTCATGGGCATCCTTGCCACACGTAGCACATTTGGCCGGATTGGAACAGGACTGGCTGGTGTGATTGAACCGCTGACATCGATAGCAACGCGTAGGGTTTGGGACATAAGGGCGAACGGAAATTATCTCATAGCCTGCTTTGATTTTTGATGGGAGTTGAACTTTGTCAAATGTCAAGAAGACAGCGCGGGTTGGAATGATGTTCGTGTCAACCCTTTTCATAACTCTATGACCAGCCGTTACGCCCTGGTCAGACAGGTAGTGCTGAATTTCTTCGTCAGACAATCCATCGAGGAATCGTGTATGAACGACTCCACGCGAGGAATTTAAGGTACGGTGCAGTTCCACCCGGACAGGGAAGGTGTGGAGCAGAGAAGTACGCAGCAATTTTTGTGCCTGCAGGGCACTGTTAGTTTCTAACAACAGGGTGCCATTCCGTAATAGGGAACAAGACTTTACAGGACCTGCAATTGCGTCGACACCTTTCTGAATAATGAAAGGGTTGACCGTGGAGAAGTCGTGACCTTCGTCAGACCGAGAAACAACAAGGAACTGTGGCAACGATGGAAGAACTGTCTGTGGCTGAGACTCAGTGAACTTACGTTTGTGAGCAGACATAGTGGAAGGTGAGGAAACCATTGCGGAAGAATCCCCCATGATTACCGGCGTCTCCGATGGCGCGCTCCTCCCTTGTGGGGGCCCTCACTGAGGGCACTCCCGCCTTAGGTGATTGTTCACACCTCAGGTCACACCTCCCGACAAACGGACGGAGGGACCAATCGGCACTTTCGGAAGGTATCAGCTCGGGTAATCACCCCTCCCTGGGCCTGGCCGTTACCAGAGGGTAGGTACGTGTCCTGCCTGTCTACCCGGGGCGGGGAATTACGCGTTACCCCGTCACCAGCTACGCATGGAAGTGCGTGGGTCGGCCTTCAGACACGCACAGGGAGGAAAAAAGAGAAAGGGAAAGGAAATAAGAGGGGTCTCAAACGCCGCAGCGGAGAAAAGGGCAAAGAGAAGAGGAAAGGAAAAGAAAAGGACAGAGGAAGGACGAAGACTTGCAAGTGTAGAAAGCAAGGAAGTTGGAACAGTTTCGAGCGTCCGTCTCTGGACATAGGCACAAACCATACTCCCAGATGGGGAGAAAGGGAAGCAAAGAGCCAGAGGTGAGGGGAGGAGGGGCGAAGATGCGGGATGGGGAAGGATGCGGAAAGGGAAGGTATGCAGCCCGGAAAGGAAGGTAGGCCACATTAGCTCGGGATCCCGTGCTCGCTATGCACGTATCCACAAAAGAGTTGTGGACCCCCTGGGGGGATTTCCGAGAACAGTGTTACAGGAAGCACATATCTCAATATGCTTAAGAACTTCCTTTTCCCGCAGTCGGAGACTGATTCGAATGACTTCATTTACCAACAGGATGGGCCATCTCCACACTGGCATCTGGAAGTGTGGGAATTTTTAAGTGAAAGGATTAGTGAACGACGGATCGGCTGCATTGGACCAAACCATTTGGCCTTACATTACTGGACTCCAACGTAACCAATCCTGATGGCACGCGATTATTTCTTATGAGGATTTATATAAGACTTTCTTTATGTGCCTCCATAACCAACAACAGTGAGTGAAATGAGACATTGCATAACAGCAGCTGTGGAAGCAGTTACTCGACATGGTCGCTGCATGTGTGGGAGCAATTTGAATACTGCACTGACATGCCGTGCATCTCAAGGGGAGAGTATTGAACACCTAGAAAAGATATAAACAAAAAACTTTTTGAGGTCGTCAAAAAACAAAATTCTATGTGTATGTTTATTATTTTCCAGAAATACAGTAGTGCCAAATAGGATGATTCTTTTTGATATACCCTGTACACTGTACGACAAGTGCAGGTACTATTCGGAACTGTCATTGCAGCTAAAGATTCCGATACATAGCAACTTGACGATGTCTTTGTCGAAGTTGGAAAGTGCTGAGTGTTTCACTCCCAATTACTGTGCTTCAGCAAAAATACAATGTGCTCCTGGCTTTGACCACACTGTTACCCTGAATTGTATGTTAGGCTATGCAAAGTATACAAGTCAGTTTTACTTCACTTTATTTAAATATTAGTAAGATCTTACAGCTAGTAGTAAAATAAACATACTAGAGAGGAAAATATAACTGATTGAGCTTCTTTTTTTCCGTGTCTGGGTTTATACGAAGTCAGAAACTATGGATTTTGATGTCACTGAAAATAATCCTAGAAGTTATACAGGGGTAAAATAAATGTGTGTGTAAATATTGCTACATTTCACATTCTGAAGTCGAGCAGCCAATATCTGCACGCATGTGACACTCGCACCTACTAGTAGCAGCAGTACACACTTTAGCACGAGCTAGTGTGTATCATCGTAACCAGTGTCAGGTTTTGTCAGTACTACAAAACCCCGTCTTAAAATTAGATATAAATGGTTATGAAGAGGAAAGAAAAAAACTTTTTGGAAATGTAAGTTTGTTCCTACCTGTCTGGGTCGTAGCGCTCCAGTTTGCAAGGCGTCGTGACAGATCTTATCCCTGCACGATAATACACTCGGGTTCCTGTGACAAAGAGGTGCTGCATTACAGAAGATTCAAAAATTATATTACTGACTTTGTGAGAACAGGAATAAAGACATTTAGGATTCACGAGAACAAAAAGCGGCTCCTACACTGTTGAAGCAAGGATGGAACAATTTGAAAAATCCACTAAAATTAAATTAGGCAAGTAACTACAGGCAGTGGAACTGTCGACACTGAGGAAATAAAAATACATAAAACCTTGATCTTTCCCACAGCTCTGTACAGATATGAGTAGTCGACAATAAAAAAGTGGACAGCAAGAAAAGTGATTCTTTTGGAATATATGTTTGGAGAAGGAGCCTAAGACTCACTACAATAAACTGTACTGCTCAGAAGGATGGAAGGTCACAGAGAGGAAAAGACAGGAGGACATGAATAGGAGACATCAAAGAAACCACTGGGAGGACACTGGAATAACTGAGGAACAAAACAACGTCTGGGAGTTCACGAAGGGACACCATTCGTCATGACATCAGGACTTTGAGATCACTTGATGGGTCGTAGCAAGTAACAAAATAACAAACAGTAATGAACAACACACGTACATAAATAAGAAACACACAGGGGGTATATGGAAACACCAAAAACACAAGACACTAGCATGCCAAATACGGTGTAGGAAACCTGTAGACATTCAAAACAGCTCCCAGTCATCTCGCAACGGATAAATACAGCTCTAGCACGATTTTTGAAGCAATCTTATACCACTCTTCCTGCAAAATAGTGGCAGGTTCAGAAAACGATGACGGAGAAGGATAGCGACCGAGTATCCGTCTCTCTGAAGCAGAGCACAGAGACTCAGAAATATTGAGATCCGACGATTGTGGCGACCAGCTGAGGCGCGACAATTAGCCCTCGTGCTCACAAATCCAGTCCTGGAGGATGCGAGTTGTAAGATAAGAGACACTGCTCGACTTATATTTTTACAATTTTTTTAAAAATAGCCTTCTGAAGAAACCGAGCTTCACCTAAAACAGGATATTTTAATGAATATGGATTAAAGCAATGATAAATTTCAAAAGAAGATAAAGGGTAAAAATACATAAAAGACAATAAAAATTGTGTGATCATTTCCCCTGTGACTATGTCACCTTAAAATGTAGCCCATTAGTTCAGCATTTTAAAAAAGAACTTTTGCTGTATCAGTCTTATTGCTTATTGTACAACATTTCAAGCATTGTTCCCTTCAAAATAGTCCTCTCCACTGGTAATACAGTTCCCATTGTTTCTTGTCATTTTCAAACACCTCCTGGAATGCTTTTCGTGGGATGGCACACAGGTTTCACAGGTTTCTCGTCAATTGTCCTGTGTTTCTTCTACGGTTTGCAAACGACGTCCTCTGAATGTGTTTTTCAGTTTGAGAAACAGGGAAAAATGTGCTGGGGCTAGGTCCTGAGAATATGGTGGATGGGACACAATGGGAATGTGCTGTTTTGCTAGGTAACTGCAGACAAGGAGTGACGCGTAAGCCGGCACATTGTCACGATGAGACATCCGACTCTGGTTTTCCCACAATTCAGGCCTCTTCCTGCGCACAGCATCCATCGTGCGCACTAGTATTCCCTGTTAGACTTCCCCGTTTACCGTCTGACCATGTTGTTCAAATCTGTGATAGATAATGCCTTTGCGGTCACAAAAAAAAAACCAACATCACCTTGATCTTTGACCTACTCATGCGTGCTTTTCTTTGGACAAAGTGACCCTCACTTCTCATGAACTTTTTTATGATGTTCTTAAGAAGTTTTCATTGTCATTAACAGTGGCAAGCAGTTCCCCGCACATTTCAACACAGGTCTGTTTCTGATCTTCGGTCAACAAACGTGCCACGAATTCGCACTGACATGACGCATCTCAAGCATTTCACTCAAAATTTGATAACACGATCCTACGCTGATGCCCACCTCCTGAGCAACATCCCAAACAGTTAATTTCCACGAATCACGGCACGAACGCTATCCGCGTCACCATCATCTGTCGATTTGGAAGGACATCCAGACCCGGAAGCGTCACAGACCAACATTATGCCCTGTTGAAAATGTTTAAACCACTTGTAGCACTGCGAGCAACTCATACAGTCCTCCCCGTATGCTTGGCTAAGCATTTGAAATGTCTCTGAAAGCTTTGCCAAATTTGTAGCAGAATTTCACACTCACTCACTCACACAAATTGTTCTCCAGGCTCCTTCATTGCACTAATCCGATGAGCAGGCTGTACACGTGCTTGCTTTAGCGGCTGTCGTTCGCTCGCTAATTGTCCGAGCGATGCGAGGCAAATGGCTGTTTGTTGTTTAAACCTGCTGCTAGGTGTGCTCAGTAGCTTCAGCATGCTCTCTCTGCTGGTTGGTGTGCTATTTCAAAAGTTCAATTAGTTTTTGAACACACCTCGTATGTTACCAATTTCCCTCTCAGTGTACACGGTTCTATTTTTCGCTGATGTACTGATGCTGATGGGCTACATTGCAAGGAGATGGCATACTAACAAAGGAAGTGACCATGAAATTCTTATTGACTTACGGTTTTTATCTTGTTTACCTCTCATTCACTGACACTACTGTGGTGACTTCGTGTGGATGAACAACTGCAAATATACTTTGAGGTAAGGAGATTATTGAATACAAATCTTTCTGATGATGAAACACATTCAATTAGTGCTTTTGCAACATGGTTGCCTCAGCCTCTATTTTGAGCATTAAAGCATGAAAATGAACTACAAAAATTGAAAAATAAGCTCGAGTAAACGAAGACAGTAATGCAATGCACTATATTTGTTTATAACTTCACTGCCAAAAAGGAAACATATTTCGATTTGTGAAGTTCCGTCAATTTTAGTTTGGTATATTTAGTGTGATAAGTCCGAGATACTGGATGCGCATAACTGTATTCAAATTCAGCGTGAATAAAGCTTCAGTAGTAGAGGAAACTGTGGAATGGTACAGAAAAATGTGCAGTGTTCTATACCAACCATTTTGAATAGGCTTCCAAAAGAAGTGAATTATCTGGATGAAAAATCTCACATTTCCAAATCTGAGAGGAAAATCTTCCTTGCAGCATACACTTTTGCATCTATACAGGAAGCTCTTGTGGCAATTTAGAGCATTAAGTGTACTCAGATATAATCACTTTATACGTTCATTTTTGTTTATAATGAGCAAAACGTAACATACAGGTGGAGTCATTCAGTCCAAGACCACATACGTTCTCCCGAAAATAAGTTCCCGAAAGAGCCAAAGTCGATAATTCTTTGCACGGCCACATTCCTCATTACCGGCAGTCTCGAAGGACGCATTGCTCAGACGATGAGGACTTCCAGCAGTTTGTAGTGGGGTTCCCGCTTCCTTACAGATGTAACCGTATACAAAGCGGAGAATAGCCGTCAGATAATAATGTCACAACAGAGAACAGGGTGCCGAGCAAGCAAAATCTTCCATATAATTGCAGGTTGGAATTGCACAACTGTGGAGATAGGGTCACTGCTCTCTAAGACAAGCAGTACATCAAAGATGCAAACACGTACAGTGTTTCCAGACAAGCAATAACAATATATTCCTCTGGTGCACGAGTTCGCAGCATTTTTTCAAAAGTTTAATAAATCCGTTCAAACTTTAGTACATTCTGAAATCACAGCGTAGAGAAGGGCTGGCCTGGAAAGCGAGTAAGGGCAACTGCCAGTCTGGGTGTGGCATCGACAATTTAAAAGGATTAGGGAGCACGAGATGAGGCAGTTCATAGCATGTGCCCGGTCACCGACAGATCAGAAGGGTGAGTGAGTACAGGCCTAATACTTTACAATTTGAGGTACTGTGTTACTTCCGTGTGGGGCTTCCTTCGTTCCCACTGTAATTCCACAAGTATGACAAGTCTGAACTGTCGCGCTGCAGTCGCTTTGTACCCGTCGACTTTTTTTCCCTTACTGAAGCGTAGGGTTGGTCGTGATTCGGCGTTAGTGCGGAAGTCGAGTACTCGATCTCACTGGTGCGAAGTAGCACTCGTGAGGCGGAATGGCCGATTGTCAGAATCAGGTGGCCTTTAAAAAGGCTGCTTTTTGTGAGACTGTGGAAGGTGCAAGACAAAAATCAACTGATGTAGTGTACACCACTACAAAAGTGTTCCAATAGAGGAGGAGTGACATCTCCAATAAGTTTCACGTTACAGTCCACGCTTCAGCCGAAAAACTCACAAATTTCGTTCAATGCGAACAAGACAGTTGCATTCTCGTTTATTCCGTCTTCACCGTGAGATAATGTGCAGTGTCAAACAGTAACTGGGCACAGAGAGACTTCAATGTTATATCTCTGTGACTAAAAAGCAAACTATTTCTGTATTCGTTTGGTCACGACAACTTGTATTTATGGGCTAACAGTGAGTTGCATCACTTATCATTCATTTCTGTACATTTTTTGAAAACTGTTATAAATTTATTTTAATAATCAGTCACCATTCACAGATTGTGTGGTGTCACCGCCAGACACCACACTTGCTAGGTGGTAGCTTAAATCGGCCGCGGTCCATTTAGTACATGTCGGACCCGCGTGTCGCCACTGTGTAATCGCAGACCTAGCGCCACCACCAAGGCAGGTCTCGTGATACGAGAGAGCACTCGCCCCAGTTGTACGAGAACCTAGCTACCGACCAGATGTACGAAGCCTTTCTCTCTCATTAGCCGAGAGACAGAATGGCCATCAGCTAAGTTAATGGCTACGAACTAGCAAGGCGCCATTAGCCATACAGTGATTGTACTTCAAGTCTCCTGTGTATCGTCAAGATCGATGTACCACAATGATATTAAAGATAAGTATTAATCAAGCTACGTACTTTTCTTCTTAACATTAATAACGTAGCCTGTTCCAGTACTTCACGCCCGTCTGCGTTAGTCTAGCGTGCATTTTCAGCCATCTCAACTTCACGGTGTCGGCCCAGCTACCGACACAACAGATTGCACTTCTAATTGTTACAGAATCTCTGATTAGACATGCATGCACACACAAACACATGCTTGTGTGTGTGTGTGTGTGTGAGAGAGAGAGAGAGAGAGAGAGAGAGAGAGAGAGAGAGAGAGAGGTGTGTGTGTGTGTGTGTGTGTGTGTGTGTGTGTGTGTGTGTGAGTGAGAGAGAGAGAGAGAGAGAGAGAGAGAGAGAGAGAGAGAGAGATACATAAATCCAGCCATATATGTTTGTTTACAAACAGAACAATATTCACTGCTAACTGATCAGTTATTATACTGACCTATAATAACTGTCATGCTCAATGGTTGTTTATGTCATTTAGGCTTGTCAATTTGCAACTGAGAATGGCTATAAACCCAAAATCATAAAAATAAAATAAATGAATTACTAATTTAGAGTGTCAAAATGGTTGTACGTATAGCAGGGGTGCCATGAGTCTCTGGTTATACAAAATTGTTAAGGCTTTCGTGGCCACTTGTTGACAAACTGCCTATCGGCTTCTGTCTCGGGTTCTTCGGCCGACGTTCATCTAATGATTTTTCCGACGTTTCGCCAGCACGAGTGGCTGGCATTGTCAAAGCTTCACCCTCCATTGCCGGTGGTGAACTGGAGGCGAGCTCGCGGCCGCAGGCTAAACGTCCGAGGGCTTATCTGCAGTCATTTCCGGTGCGTTTCTCCTCTTGCTACACGCGATGGTCGTTCGCTGCAGTACGGGAAGCCAGGATCCGTTTACCTTAAGGCTTTCCTCTTTCTTGTTGAAACTGTTCGCGTGTTTTTGGATTTCTACAGCTTCTCTGAACAAGCGCGTGTGATAGTGCTTCTCTACAGACAGAACTTCCGTGTCGGCGAATTTTATTACGTGGTCGGTCTCATTCAGTGCGTGCTCTGCCACGGCCGATTTCTCCACCTGCCCCAACCTGCAATGTCGCTTATGCTCTTTGATCCTGGTGTTAATGGATCGTCCAGTCATTCCGACATAAACTTTTCCGCATGTGCAAGGTATACGGTATATTCCCAACATTGCAAGTGGGTCTCTTTTCTCCTTCGCCGATCTAAGACACTCTTTGATCTTCCTTGTCGGTTTGAAAATCGTCTTTACGCCGTGTTTGGGCAATATACGGCCGATTCTGTCCATCACTCTGGGAATGTATGGCAGAAAGGCCGTACCCGACATTTCTTTTTCTGGTTCCTTACTTCGCTGAGTCTTTAGCTCTGTTACACTTCTTTGTTTTTAGATATATTTTTCCCATGTGGAATGTTTCCCTCTATTATATTCAATATTATATATAAATAATAAATACACATCCGTCCACATCAAACCCACCAACAAGCAACAGTACCTCCATTATAACAGCTGCCACCCATTCCACATCAAACGGTCCCTTCCCTACAGCCTAGGTCTTCGTGGCAAACGAATCTGCTCCAGTCCGGAATCCCTGAACCATTACACCAACAACCTGAAAACAGCTTTCACATCCCGCAACTACCCTCCCGACCTGGTACAGAAGCAAGTAACCAGAGCCACTTCCTCATCTCCTCGAACACAGAACCTCCCACAGAAGAACCAACAAATGTGCCCCACTTGTGACAGGATACTTTCCGGGACTGGATCAGACTCTGAATGTGGCTCTCCAGCAGGGATCCGACTTCCTCAAATCCTGCCCTGAAATGAGATCCATCCATCACGAAATCCTCCCCACTCCACCAATAGTGTCTTTCCGCCGTCCACCTAACCTTCGTAACCTCTTAGTTCATCCCTATGAAATCCCCAAACCACTTTCCCTACCCTCTGGCTCCTACCCTCGTAACCGCCCCCGGTGTAAAACCTGTCCCATGCACCCTCCCACCACCTACTCCAGTCCTGTAACCCGGAAAGTGTACATGATCAAAGGCAGAGCCACGTGTGAAAGCACCCACGTGATTTACCAACTGACCTTCCTACACTGTGAAGTTTTCTATGTGGGGAATGACCAGCAACAAACTGTCCATTCGCATGAATGGACACAGGCAGACAGTGTTTGTAGGTAATGAGGATCACCCTGTGGCTAAACATGCCTTGGTGCACGGCCAGCACATCTTGGCACAGTGTTACACCGTCCGGGTTATCTGGATACTTCCCACTAACACCAACCTGTCAGAACTCCAGAGATGGGAACTTGCCCTTCAGTATATCCTCTCTTCTCGTTATCCGCCAGGCCTTAATCTCTGCTAATTTCAATTTGCCGCCGCTCATACCTCACCTATCTTTCAACAACATCTTTGCCTCTGTACTTCCGCCTTGACTGACATCTCTGCCCAAACTCTTTGCCTTTACAAATGTCTGCTTGTGTCTGTGTATGTGCGGATGGATATGTGTGTGTGTGCGAGTGTATATCTGTCCTTTTTTCCCCCTAAGGTAAGTCTTTCCGCTCCCGGGATTGGAATGACTCCTTACCCTCTCCCTTAAAACCCACATCCTTTCGTCTTTCCCTCTCCTTCCCTCTTTCCTGACGAAGCAACCGTTTGTTGCGAAAGCTAGAATTCTGTGTGTATGTTGGTGTATCTATCGACCTGCCAGCGCTTTCGTATGGTTAAGTCACATCATCTTTGTTTTTAGATATATTATATATAAATATACAGACAGGACCGAAAGATCGATCTCTCTACCGTAACCAATAGAGTCAAATACGCTATTGAAGTTCTGTTACATCTATGTTGACTCGTATTGTTACAGTATGACACACTAATCACACGCACACGCTCCGGCACAGCAGGCGAGACTTCCTCCGAGCTCAGCTCTAGAGGGGTGGGGGTGGGGGGTTGAGTCGTGTCACACCATTACGTGAGTGAACTTTAACAGCTGCAATACAATAAAACTGTAAGTGTGTAACATTTCCGAGTGATTGTGAATGTAAGGATAATTGCTTTTCGAGTTGGACATCAGGTGAGTCATACAGACCAATAAATTTTGAGCAAAGCCTGGAGTCAAAACTCAAGTACAAGTTTCATTGCAGGAACAGGCGATATTTCACATAACTATTAAGATAAAGCTGTAAGTGAACCACAACTACAGGATGACACATAGCAGAGGGTCGGTTTTAGGTCACGATGGGGGTAGTTCCCCTCCACATGACATACCGTTTCAGTTACAATGGAGCAGCGTGACTTGCAACATCGTTTGTTCGTCTATGACAGCTTCTTCAGAAGTGGTGGGTCTGTTGCAGCTACGCAGCAAATGTTTTGTGTACGAGTCAATCTCAGATGACACGAGATTGTCCCGAGTCTTAACACAATCTTCAGATGGGTGCAAAACTTCAGATCAACTGGGAACATAACGCATACGAAGTGTTCAGGCCCAAGAAGCAATGCAATGGTACCAGAAAATGTTACAGGGCTAATGGATGCGAGAGCCAGATGCCCGTGACAGTCAGCTAGCCGTCATGCAAGTTAACTAGCAATCGGTCATCAATTTGTTAGAAAAATTTTGCTCACATTAATATTCTATCAGTACAAACTTCTTGTTGTGCAACAACTCAAGCCAACTGATTTCGCTGTATGCAACGACTTTGCTTGTAGAATGCAAGTGATTTTGCCGATGAGTGATGAAGCTCATTTTCAAGCAAATGGGACCACCTGTAAACAAAACCTGCTTTATTGTGCTCCTGAGCATTCACACTTTACTCATCAGTATCCGTCACACTTGGACTGTATTTTTTCCGACAGTATGGGGCCGCAGTCCCTGTTACTGTGCCTCGATACATTCATATGCTAAAAATGTTCTTGAAACCAGAACTGACAAGGAGAGGTCTCCAGTGGTGGGATCGAGTTTCTGAAACCGGCCATACAGTAATGTCGGTTAGTCCTACGTATTACACCCTGCAGCCATTCATCCCGGTGAGCCCTCATTTGAGAGTAACTGATGGAAAAAACTTCAGAATTTCACGTGGTGCTCAACAGCATTAAAAATGGAATGTGACATCGGAGGGTTGCACGTGTGACAGATAGGGTGTGGCTTCACATGCGTGAGGTCACAGGTTTGAATCTGATCTGGTACTTTAATTATCTTTTCTTATTTTTCACTTTTTATCAAAATGACCTTAATCATTATTTTTATTCAATTAATTGGTTTAAATGTAATTTTTTTTTAAATTTCTATTCCTTTTGTCACATTTTAGTTATCACAACATCTTCATATGCTCTCATTTTTTTCCTATTATTTTTTGTGCTTGAAGTCTTTCTTTATGTGATTTCAATTAATTTATGTATTAGTTTCAATCTAATTTCTTCTGTTTTGACTTCCTATTTTTTCGTTGACACTGTTGCATCCATTATTTCTATTCCTCATTTAACGTTACTTGTAATTCCTTCTTTCACTTAAATCGTCACCTGTTTTGTTTCATCTATAGTGTAAGGGGAATTTAGGCTATGTTTTAAATGTCTGTATGACAATTACCAAAAGAAAGCACATCTGGCATCTTGTAATGAGAAATACTTTTTTTGACGCCATTGCACAGTGAATATAAACAGATTATATCATCTTTTGTTTTTTAACTGATGGATCAGAATTTTCAAATATTTAAATATTATAATAGATAAACAATCAGATTCACATTCACAAAAATTCCAAGTGGAAAAAGAATCATATAAAGAGAAAAACGAGACAAATGTAAACATTCATATAATGACTAAAAAGATGTGACATATGAATAAAAAAAATTACGTTTAAAACCAATTAATTGAAGAAAAATAATGATCAAAGTCATTTCAATAAATATTTAAAAACAGAAAATGGAAAGATTTAAAAATATAAAATGGAAAGCATCTGCTGAGATTTGACTCTACAACCTTCTGCATGTGAAGAGCTTATCCTATCCATTACAACTAGTCTGTTATACAGAGTGAGTCACTAACTATTGCCACCAAGAATAACTCCGGAATTATGATAGGAGTTGAAAAGTTGCATGGGACAACAGGGGCCATAATGGGACATTGGTTTTTTGTTGCTAGGTGGGGTCACTTCAGAGATATGAAGGTCAACCCCCTTTCTTTTTTTTAATGGGATGCTGTAGTTTGGCACTTATTTTCTGATAGCGGTTAATGAACGTCCATTTACAGAAGGTGTTCGAAGTGATGACCATTGGTATCAATGCAGCGCTGCAATCTTATTATCATGGATTGAGTGGTATTCCTTATCACTTCGGCACTTATCAAAGCACATGCTCTGACAATCCTCTCTCGCGTATCTTCAAGTTTAATTGGAACGTCTTTATAAACAATGTCTTTGACACGAAGTGACACAAGGATCTCAAACCACAGTACCAAGAGTATCACTTTCCACTTCCTTGTTACTAACTTTCCTTTGCCCGATATGTTTCCGATGCGTTAAAGATCCAGTTGTTCTCAATTTATCTTACACATATTTAAATGTATGAGGTGTAGGGTGAGTATGTTGAAGATATCTTTCAGCATATAAGTGTCTAGCTCTCACTGAATTTCGTTGGCATTCTCAGTAAATGAGAAGCATAACGACTTGTTCTTTGAAGGAATAAATCATTCACATTTGCTTGATTCGACAATACTAGTCTTACCATTCCTATTAGTATTGTATTGAGAAACCGTCTAATGTTATTTATATATCAATGGCACGTTAGACGGATACGCTGTGTTTGGTAATTATTTACTATTTTCACTATATATGAGAGAGAATAGTAAGAGCATGTGCTTCAATAAGTGCCAAAGTGATAAGGAATGCCACTCAATCCATAATAAGAAGGTTGCAGTTCTGCATTGACACCAATGGTCATCCCTTCGAACACCTGTAAATGGGATGTTCATGCCACCTTTGTGACCTTCGCTGACGTTCGGAGACCTTACTGTTACACATCATTGGATTTGTCTCGACAGCTGCTGTCAGAAAATAAGTACTGAACTATAGCATCCCATTAAACACACACACACACACACACACACACACACACACACACACACACAGTTGACCTTCATAACTGACGCGACCCCACGTAGCAACAAAAAACCAACGTCATATTATGGCCCCCGTTGTCCCATGCAACTTTTATCCCACAAACTTTTCAGCTACTATGATACTTTTGGAGTTATTCTAGGTGGGAACTGTTAATGACTCACCCTGTATACTACTTGAGCATCGAGTAAAATTATGAATTTTTTCGTCAATTACTCGCAAATGAGGGCCCATCTGGGTGAATGGCTGCAGTGTGTGTGATACCTGGGATCTTAACCTACATTACCATACATACTTTATATAATCCCAAAAGATGAAATAAGCGTTATTTAATTACAAAATTGCCAATATCCTGTGCTTCAAATTTGAATGCACTACATAGACAATTTTCACAGAACGCAACCTTAATTTCTTTAAAAAAAAAAAAGAAAAAATCAAGAAGTCTAGTTCAGTTTGTCCTTCCAGCATACTGCAGTTGCTCCAACTGGTTGATATAATTTAGAATTCAGTCATGTACATTAAAAGACAAAAAGAAATTTCTGACAGTATCAATTCCTCGCACAACAGCAGCAAAACCTGACCCAATGCCCTCCTATTTTTCTTCTTCTTCTTCCTCATTGTTACTGCCAGCACCTAATAGGCATAAATGTAAGCATTTTATTCTCATCAGTCTCAGGTATGGCAGTCAGAACACCTTAATCACAACAGTGTCTGGAATATGACATTTTCAGAAAAATCAGTTTTCTACCCCATCCTCCTCCTGGAACAATGTCAGCCTCAGCAGCAACTGATGTACCTCAGTCACCCTTTGTGAAACAATTTTACATTGTCTGTTGTGATATAGAATTCCAGACAGCAACAAACAGTTGTACAGGCTGTATGAGGCTGACTGTTATTACATCCTCCCTCTCAAAGAATGAAACTGACTTCTGCAAAACTGCTACTTTGTGCTTATCTTGAACAGAGTGTATTATGCCCAGGCAGAGTTTGGAGGAAGGAACACAACATTTACATTCCTCACTAATTGTTTCCTTAGGAGGTACAGGGCATATGTTAATAATAAGTCCAATTCCTTTCTGCTGCGCTCATCTTGGTATCTAATGCCTGAAAAAGTCTTAAGGATTTCTGGTATCTCCAGGGTCTGTGGTTGTACTCATATGCACAAAGCAGCATTTCTACATTTTGGAAACATCTGAGAATCATTAGAGGAGGCAACTTCCATTGCTATTTACACACAACAGCATAGTTACCTTTTTTTCCCTCCGTGGCAATTTTCTACCTTAACTGAATATGATTTTGCAGGAAGTAAATTACAACAGATGCCAGTTTCATAAGCATTGAAAATGTATCTGGGCTCATAGCCCTCTAACAGTCGTGGCAATGTAACATTCTTCGAAAAGTTTACATTCTTCGAATAGACAACAGCACTGTCCAATATGAGTGTGTGAGGTGAGACCTGTATTATATTGTCTATGTGCTCACCTTCATGAGTCTTTTACTGAAGTTTGATTTAAATCTTAATAAAGGCTCGCGTGACTGGCACTTTTCCATATCTCAAAGTTTTGCCAGAAGCTGAGCTGAATGGAGTAGTTTTTGACAGCTCTGACATTTGGAAACTAAAGAAAGATAAAACATTTGAAGATAAGACCGACAACACTCAAAGGTCAACTCAGATATCCTTTAAAGAAGGTATCAGCAAGTTTCTCGGCAAGCTCTCCGTTACAACAAAATAATGAGAAACGTGCTGGATAGTTTGAAGGTACTGGGTGCCTCAATGCTGCATTTCACTAACTCCCAATTACCTATTTTCCAAAAACAATCTAGGTTCTGTGAGTGAGAAGCAGTGTGAAAGGTTCCACCGAGAGAGTAAAGGAAGGTAAGGTATCAGAGCCGAAGGGATGTCAGTATGATAGCTGACTGTTGCTGGATGCTACACGTGGTATGTCCCTGGGCAGCCAACTTGAAACAGTGTTCCAAATGGAAAAAGAAGACATATCAAGTGTTGCACATTTGTATTAGTGCTGAAGAACATTATACTTCATTATAATGTCAGGAGTGCCATATGTTAACATGTTGGTTTTTTATATATTTAGTATTATTTAGAAAGGAAATTAAGAAATAAAAAGCTAATGACGTACCGGCTCCACAGATGGGTGGTTAATGTGGCTACCCTCGGTGTGGGAGGAAGCTGGTTCGATTTCCGAAACGTCTTCAAATTGTTTCCAAGGAAGGGAGATCTGTAACACAGCAATGGGGAAAATCAAATGAAAATCAATTCAGTCATTTGGTGGAAAACAATCTACTCATTCAGTTTTAATTTTACATATTGAGTGTAATTATTCATTCAGTCTTTGAATGAAAGCAATATGTGGGAGCAACCAAATGAAAACATTCAACTGTTTTGCCACTGTTAAATCATTACTGTTGACAACACTCTGTTAACATTTGTCGTCACTGTTACGCCGTTCCGATATTTGCTTGCTATTTGAGTGCCAATAGGTAGCTTTCAGTTAAGTTTTCTGTCCACGCTTATAATAGGTGTTTTCTTAATAGCGAACTCAGCATCTGATGCAGAATACCAAAATGAACAGAGGCACGGGAATGGAGGAAATCTTATGACTCCATAGAAAGTGATCCTCGAGATAAATTCAATACGATGTACAATAACTCCAAGGATGATTCTTATTATGAAACTATATTTATTAATTTACAGAAAACAAATGACCCATGACAAATATTTCTCACAAAAAATACTTCTAACAGTTCTTCAATAAATTTAGATTAAAAATTACTCATTTATTTAAACATAAATCTGAAATGTAGCATCAGTTATTAACCTTTGAAAACCAACAGAAATTCCACATGCCGGACATATAAAAAAACCTCTTATTTATGTAAATAAATGAGTACAAAAAAGGGCAAATATGCTCCTGTTTAAAAGTCTCTGAATGAAAAGTATGGTACTGGCTACCTCAGTCTACCTTCCTCAGCACCTTCACAAGTTTTCTCAAACATTTGGCATTTGACCATATTCATGCTTGCAACTCGCCTCTCACTCCCACAACCTCCCCTTACTGTACTGCACTCAACACCCACTAGTCCATTTGTGCTCTTCTGCTCGCACAGTCATCGTCATCACAGTCTCCGTCTTCCTCTACCTTAGTCCTACCACCTCATTACTTCCTTCCCACTGCTGCTGTCTCTTCTCATTGTCACTGCCATACACTCTGATCTCTCATTATCACTGGCTCTTACCCACTTCCACTTCCCCCTCATCTTTGTTTCTCTATCACTGGCTCTGTCTTCTTCACTCTTCTCCGAGCACTGTTCCGTCAATCTGCCTATTATGTTCCACTGCCGCAGTGTCTCTCTCTCTCTCTCTCTCTCTCTCTCTCTCTCTCTCTCTCTCTCTCTCTCTATCTCTCTCTCTCACACTGCCACTTTTTCCTTCACTCTTTCTGGAGCAGAACCACTGTTTACTATTTTCCAGTACTTATTAATTTTCTGTCTTTTTCTAAATGCCACCGTCTCCTCCTCTCTAACCACAGATATGTTTGCATGCCAAAAATGTTGGTAATTTTTTTTAAACGTGTTGAGGAACGTACGCAGAGGCAGCTAGTCCCCCAATTTTCTGCCGAGAGCCTCTCAAACGGAAGCATATTCGGCCTTTCCACTGGTTCCCTTCTTTAGCCTGCTACAGCAAGGCATGTCTCTGATATGAAAATAACTTTATGGATCATTAAATTTTGACTGTATACTTACACAAAACTGAAATAATGCAAAACTATTTTTACACCTCAGACTGGATTTTAAGTGCATAAAAATCTGCACGTGCTTCAGTGCCACAACTTGGGGTTCCCATGACCCTTACAACGATAACAGACATACTTTACAGCATATTTCTCCTCGCTAAATAACTTTGTAAGCTACGTTTTCATCTCGTGTCCATCTTTTGTGTGTATAAGTAGAGTAACTTTGAATCTCTGTACCTCGGAAATGGGTGAAGATATCAAAACAATTTTCACGGATGTTCAACATCAGGATCTTAGGAATATATTGTAAGGATTACAACTGTCTGGTGTGCACAACCATCTCGGAATACGCAGCTCAGTTTTGGCACTCAAAAACCAAATTTTGACCTCGTATTGTAGGATAGTTACAGTAAGACAATCCTCTTGCTGGGAATGCAAATGGTCCCTGGTCCAAGGGCTATCCAAAACACACGACCCTACATTTCTGTCACCAACAGAATCTGAGCTGTGAGTCCCAGAAAAATCTCATTTTTATTGCAAGGTTTTGGAATGTAATGGTTCCTTGAAATAGGAAATGTTATGTCTTTAACATAATTGCCACCCCTAATCACGGTTCATGTATGACCAAAAAGACTGAAACACTATGTAAATAAATTCAATCAAATCCAGAGACAGAATTCCACGATCACAGATCGCCTGCGGTACTGCCACGTTGAACAGACCTGAGGCATAATGTTTGCAGACACCATTGTGGTTCCGTTAGCGATGGCGAAGGACTTACAGGAATAGCTGAACGGAATGGACAGTGTCTTGAAAAATGTGTTATAAGACGAACTCCTACAGAAGTAAAACAAGGGTAAGGATTATCAATAATCTAAGGAAAAAATAGAGAGCTACTTATTGTAAAGATAAAATGTTAAGTTGCAGACAGGCACAACAAAACACCAATTAGCTTTTGGCCAAAGCCTATGTTAGAAAAGAAAAACACACACACACACACACACACACACACACACACACACACACACACTGGCAGCTTGGACAGGAATGTAGCTGTCACATAGAATGCAAGCATCTGGAGGGGGCAGGAAGCACAACATATAGCAGGGTACAGGTGAGGGGGTAGGGGTGGAGAGAAGAGCACTGTATGAGGCTATGTGCAGGGACTAGACCTCCAATAGACATATCGTCAAGTCTCTGTGGGGCAGGGAGGTGGGGAAAAATGGAGCCAAAAAGGGGAGGATCTGGAAATTATGGGTGGGTGCACTAGCAGAGGACAGAACATAGAGAGGGTGGGAAGAGAGAATAGGGAGAAGGTGATAGGACAGAAGGGGCACAAACTATCAGACGGAGGGTGCGAGACGACAGGTTACCGTTGGTCGAGGCCGGGATAATTTCGGGCACGGACAATGAGTTGTAAGTGTAATTCCCATCTGTGCAGTTCAGAGAAGCTGTGGGTAGATGAGAGGCTCCAGATGGCTTGCGTAGTGAAGCAGCCACTGAAACTGAGCGAGTTACGTTCAGCTGCATGTCGAGCCACAGGATGTGCTACACTGTCTGGGCTACAGTTTAGTAGTGGCTGTTCATCTTGGTGGACAGTTGGTTGGTATACACACCAATATAAAAACTGTGCAATGATTGCATCCGAGCTGGTATACAACATGGCTGCTTTTTCAGGTGGCCTCTGATTGGGGAAGATAAGCCTGTGACAGGACTGGAATAGGAAGAGCTGTTTTGGTGGATTTGGCCAGGTGTCACACCTGGGTCTTCCACAGGGAATGATCCCTGTGGCACCGGAAGTGGCACAGAGATCAGCTAGAATGTCGTAGAGGTAGGGTGGGAGACAGAACGTAACTTTAGGAGGAGTGCGAACGATCTCGGGCAGGGTGTCCCTCATTTCAGGGCACAACGAAAGGCGATCGAAGACCTGGCGAAGGATGTAGCTCAGTTGTTTCGGCCCAGGGTGGTATTGGGTGACAAAGGGGCCACTCCTTTGTGGACCGTTCTGGGGGGTGGTGGGAGGATTGGGGGTGTGAGGGGAAATGGCACAGGAGATCCGTTTGCTAACTACGTCTGGGACCCTCAGCATACTGGGCAACGGAGTTCTCGTCACTGCAGATACGCCGTCCCCAGGTGGCCAGGCTGTACGAGAAGGATGACAACTGCCAAAATGTAGGTGCTGTTGGTAGTTGGTGTGTTTCGTGTGGACAGAAGTGTGGATGGAGCCATCGTAGAGGAAGGTTTCAACACCCAGAAAGGTGGAACACTGGGTTGAGGAGTACCAGGTGAAGTGGATGGAAAAGAAGGTGTTGAAGTTGTGAAGGAATGAAGATAGGTTGTCGCGGCCGTGAGTCCAGATCGTGAAGATATCACCAGTGAACCTTAATGAGACCACGGCTTTGGCATTTTGGGAGGCTAGGAAGGTCTCCTCTAGATGAAGTATACACAGACTCGGCATAGCAGGGTTCCGTGCAGGTGTCCGTGGCTGTGCTGTGAATGTTTGTAATCTTACCTTCAAAGGAGAAGTAGTAAGGTGAATTAGGAACGAGGTAGTGGGTTCAGAGTCTGAAGGACGTCAAGAAAGGTAGCGAGCAACAGTGATAACACCACGGACGTGAGGGATGTCGGTGCACAGGGAGGTGGTGTGCACTGTGACGAGTAGGGATCGAGGAGGTCGAAGGAAGTGGGAGGCTAGATTACGAGCAATCGGTTGGACGTGTCAGCCAATGACGAGCGAAAGTTTTTCAGTGGGGGTGCAATAAGCAGTCACAATCGCACGTCCAGGATTGTCGGGCTTGTGGATTTTGGGGAGCGTGTAGAAGGTGGGTATGCAGGATGTCGTAGCGGCGAGGACGGAAATGGATTCAGGGGAGAGGTTCCGGGAAGGCCCTCAGGCTTAAGCAGGAATTAGAGGTTGTACTGAACTTGTGGGATAGATCTCTCTGCTTCTCTTCCATGTGACGTGCATTCTGGTCCACACTGCTGGAGATGGCAGTCATATGTGAATGAGGTGTGTGTGTGTGTGGTGTGTGTGTGTGTGTGTGTGTGTTTGTTTTGTTTTCTGATGGAAGATGATGTGTAGGTGTCTTTTCATTGCACCTCTCTGCACCTTAATGTCTTGTTTTTATAGTAAGTAGCAATTCATCTTTTCCTTAAATTGTTGATTTTCCAAACTGGAATTTTTTTTTTTTTTTTTTTTTTTTTTTTTGTTTGACAAGGGTATGGAATGTAGTTTAATTATATCAGGCGATGCTGGGAGATTTGGATTAGGAAACAAGACACGAGAAGTCGTAGATGAATTTGCTATTTGGGCAGCAAAATAACTCACAATGACCGAAGTACAGATGACATAGAACACACACTTGCATAGGGGGGGGGGGGGGGGGGGGAAAAAGAAAACCACGGCTGATAAGGAGGAATTGATAATGGAGAATGTCAACTGAAGTACCATGAAGTCATTCCCACAGATATTCATCTGGAGTGTAGTTTTATACAGAAATGAAATATGGACGATGATCAGTTCAGAGAACAAGAGAATGGAAGCTTGTGGTGGTAAGGTGACCCATCTCAGAATTGAGTCATATTTGGTACATGGCTACCTACATGGATTAACAGTAAAACTGTCCTAACTGTAACCATTTTTGATAAATTCAGGTTTGAAGGCTCAAGGGTACACACCCAGTTATTAGTCAGGCATCAATTTCCCAATTTTCAGAGACCTAATACTCAGTAATGACTTAACCTACTGACCTCAGTTTTTTATGCATATAGTACGTAGTCCATCAAGTTGATCTAACATGTAAGAAGTATAATCCATCATTCAAACTTTTTATGAAAAATGTTGAAAAGCATCCTTTTTCCGTGCTGTCCTTCAAATTTGTGATTTTTAAACATATTGTAACTTGCACAGGGAAGCAGTACAGACTTCAGCTTCTGCCCTGTAACTCTTCAGTCCTACAATTAAGTATAATGAAAAGTATTTGGCATTGCAGTTGGTATTTCTTACCTTCACTTAAAGATGTCTCAATCACAAAAGAGTCAAATTTGACTAGTTAGCCCTGGGGTGGGGATGTGTGTGTGTGTGTGTGTGTGTGTGTGTGTGTGTGTGGTGGGGGGTACGATGAGGACAGATCCAGGAACACTGTCACTTCATGCACTTTTCTACTAACACCCTTCTAATGGAGAGGCTGTAAACAGATGCAAATGGGCGCACTGTTGCTGTGGAAGCTTGTGAAAATGCTTTGTTGGAACAACTGCAAGTTGGGCATTATGTGGCTTTCAAATATGATGAAAACTGGTATGCAGGGCACATTTTCCAGGTATCGAATGAATTTAAAGATACTGACATTAACTGCACGCCTCTTGCTAATCAGTTCCTTTCACGGCCCTGTAGGAAAGATGCTGTTCGAGTCTCATTCTCCGTTACGTGAAAGGTGAGTGTCTCGTCATTACAAAGTCACAGTGCACAGTTGTATAAACTTGACAACACATGCTGCGAAAAAGAAGTCATTTCGTGTTTGGTTCAAGATGTCAAGAAATACAAAGCTATATATAACACGATAGTTCTAGAAATACAATTTCCGTCTTTATAATTGAATCTGTTTATGGAACTGTTCTTTGCAGAAATTTTATATCTATGTACAGGGTGGTGATTGATTGTGAACCGGCCAAATATCTCACGAAATAAGCCTCAGATGAAATAACTACAAAGAATGAAACTTGTCTAGCTTGAAGGGGGAAAGCAGATGGCGCTATGGTTGGCCCGCTAGATGGTACTGCCTTAGGTAAAACGGATATCAACTGCTTTTTTTAATTAGGAACCCCGATTTTTTATTACATATTCATGTACTACATACATAAATATGAATGCTTTAGCTGGACCACTTTTTTCACTTTGTGATAGATGGCGCTGTAGTAGTCAAAAACATATGGCTCACAATTTTAGACAAATAGTTGGTAACAGGTAGGTTTTTAAAATTAAAATACAGAACGTAGGTACGTTTGACATTTTATTTCGGTTGGCCCAATGTGATACATGTACCTTTGTGAACTTATCATTTCTGAGAACGTATGCTTTTACAGCGTGATTACCTGTAAATATCACATTAATGCAATAAATGCTCAAAATGATGTCCGTCAACCTCAATGCATTTCGCAATACGTGCAACGACATTCCTCTCAACGCGAGTAGTTCGCCTTCCATGATGTTCGCACATGCATTGACAATGCGCTGACACATGTTGTCGGGCATTGTCGGTGGATCACGATAGCAAATATCCTTCAACTTTCCCCACAGAAAGAAATCTGGAGATGTCAGATCCGGTGAAAGTGCGGGCCACGGTATCGTGCTTCAACGACCAATCCACCTGTCATGAAATAAGCTATTCAATATCGCTTCAACCACACACGAGCTATGTGCCGGACATCAATCATGTTGGAACTACATCGCCATTCTGTCATGCAGTGAAACACCTTGTAGTAACATCGGCAGAACATTACATAGAAAATCAGCATACAATTCACCATTTAAATTGTCATCGATAAAATAGGGGCCAATTATCCTTCCTCCCTTAATGCCGCACCATACATTAACACGCCAAGGTCGCTGTATTTCCACTTGTTGCAGTGATCGTGGACTTTCCATTGCCCAATAGTGGATATTATGCTGGTTTCCGTTACTGCTTTCTGTCAATGACGCTTTGTCGCTAAATAAAACGCGTGGAAAAAATCTGTCACTGACCCGTAATTTCTCTTGCACCCAGTGGCAGAACTGTACACAGTGTTCAAAGTCGTCACCATGCAATTCCTGGTGCATAGAAATATGGTATGGGTGCTATCGATGTTGATGTAGCATTCTGCTATCGATGTTGATGTAGCATTCTCAACACTGACATTTTTAAGATTCCCGATTCTCACACAATGTGTCTGCTACTGATGTGCGGATTAACCGCGACAGCAGTTAAAACATCTACTTGGGCATCATCATTTGTTGCAGGTCGTGATTGACGTTTCACATGTGGCTGAACACTTCCTGTTTCCTTAAATATCGTAAGTAACCGGCGAACAGTCCGGACACTTGAATGATGTCGACCAGGATACCGAGCAGCATACGTAGCACACACCCATTGGGCATTTTGTTCACAATAGCCACATATCAGCATGATATCGACCTTTTCCGCAATTGGTCAACAGGCCATTTTAACACGGGTAATGTATCACCGTAAGACAGAGATTTAGGAACCAGGTTTTAAATTGTAAGATCCGGTGAACGTGCGGGCCACGGTATCGTGCTTCAACGACCAATCCACCTGTCATGAAATAAGCTATTCAACACCGCTTCAACCACACGCGAGCTATGTGCCGGACATCAATCATGTTGGAAGTACATCGCCATTCTGTCATGCAGTACATTTCCAGGGGCAGATGTGGACTCTGACCACAATCTATTGGTTATGAACTGTAGATTAAAACTGAAGAAACTGCAAAAAGGTGGGAATTTCAGGAGATGGGACCCGGATAAACTAACTAAACCAGATGTTGTACAGTGTTTCGTTTCAGGGAGAGCATAAGGGAACAATTGACAGGAATGGCGGAAAGAAATACAGTAGAAGAAGAATGGGTAGCTTTGAGGGATGAAGTAATGAAGGCGGCAGAGGATGAAGTAGGTAAAAAGACGAGGACTAGTAGAAATCCTTGGGTAATAGAAGAAATATTGAATTTAATTCATGAAAGGAGAAAATATAAAAATGCAGTAAATGAAGCAGGCAGAAGGGAATACAAGGATATAAAATGTAGACTGGCAATGGCAAGGAAAGCATTTCTGAAGAAGAGAAATTTGTTAACATCGAGTATAGATTTAAGTGTCAGGAAGTCGTTTCTGAAAATATTTGTACGAAGTGTAGCCATGTATGGAAGTGGAACACGGACGATAAATAGTTTGGACAAGAAGAGTATAGAAGCTTTCGAAATGTGGTGCTACAGAAGAATGCTAAAGATTAGATGGGTAGATCACATAACTAATGAGGAGGTATTGAATAGAATTGGGGAGAAGAGGAGTTTGTGGCACAACTTGACAAGAAGGGACCGGTTGGTAAGACATGTTTTGAGGCACCAAGGGATCACAAGTTTAGCATTGGAGGGCAGAGTGGAGGGTAAAAATCTTTGAGGGAGGCCAAGAGATGAATACACTAAGCATATTCAGAAGGATGTAGGTTGCAGTAAGTACTGGGAGATGAAGAATCTTGCATGGGATAGAGTAGCATGGAGAGCTGCATCAAACCAGTCTCAGGACTGAAGACAACAAGACCAACAACAACAACAAGAAATGTATCACGCCCCCCACATGAACCATGGACCTTCCCGTTGGTGGGGAGGCTTGTGTGCCTCAGCGATACAGATAGCCGCACCGTAGGTGCAACCACAACGGAGGGGTATCTCTTGAGAGGCCAGACAAACATGTGGTTCCTGAAGAGGGGCAGCAGCCTTTTCAGTAGTTGCAGGGGCAACAGTCTAGATGATTGACTGATCTGGCCTTGTAACACTAACCAAAATGGCCTTGCTGTTCTGGTACTGCGAGCGGCTGAAAGCAAGGGGAAACTACAGCCGTAATTTTTCCCGAGGGCATGCAGCTTTACTGTATGATTAAATGATCATGGTGTCATCTTGGGTAAAATATTCCGCAGGTAAAATAGTTCCCCATTCGGATCTGCGGGCGAGGACTACTCAGGAGGATGTTGTTATCAGGAGAAAGAAAACTGGGGTTCTACGGATCGGAGCGTGGAGTGTCAGATCCCTTAATCGAGCAGGTAGGTTAGAAAATTTAAAAAGGGAAATGGATAGGTTAATGTTAGATATAGTGGGAATTAGTGAAGTTCGCTGGCAGGAGGAACAAGACTTCTGATCAGGTGAGTACAGGGTTATAAACACAAAATCAAATAGGGGTAATGCAGGAGTAGGTTTAATAATGAATAGGAAAATAGGAATGCGGGTAAGCTACTACAAACAGCATAGTGAACGCATTATTGTGGCCAAGATAGATACGAACCCCACACCTACTACAGTAGTACAAGTTTATATGCCAACTAGCTCTGCAGATGACAAAGAAATTGAAGAAATGTATGATGAAATAAAAGAAATTATTCAGATAGTGAAGGGTGACGAAAATTTAATAGTCATGGGTGACTGGAATTCCGTAGTAGGAAAAGGGAGAGAAGAAAACGTTGTAGATGACTATGGATTGAGGCTAAGAAATGAAAGAGGAAGCAGCCTGGTAGAATTTTGCACAGAGCACAACTTAATCATAGCTAACACTTGGTTCAAGAATCATGAAACAAGGTTGTATACATGGAAGAACCCTGGAGATACTAAAAGGTATCAGATAGATTATATAATGGTAAGACAGAGATTTAGGAACCAGGTTTTAAATTGTAAGACATTTCCAGGGGCAGATGTGGACTCTGACCACAATCTATTGGTTATGACCTGTAGATTAAAACTGAAAAAACTGCAAAAAGGTGGCAATTTAAGGAGATGGGACCTGGATAAACTGAAAGAACCAGAGGTTGTACACAGTTTCAGGGAGAGCATAAGGGAACAATTGACAGGAATGGGGGAAAGAAATGCAGTAGAAGAAGAATGGGTAGCTTTGAGGGATGAAGTAGTGAAGGCAGCAGAGGATCAAGTAGGTAAAAAGACGAGGGCTAGTAGAAATCCTTGGGTAACAGAAGAAATATTGAATTTAATTGATGAAAGGAGAAAATATAAAAATGCAGTAAATGAAGCAGGCAAAAAGGAATACAAACGTCTCAAAAATGAGATCGACAGGAAGTGCAAAATGGCTAAGCAGAGATGGCTAGAGGACAAATGTAAAGATGTAGAGGCTTATCTCACTAGGGGTAAAATAGATACTGCCTACAGGAAAATTAAAGAGACCTTTGGAGATAAGAGAACCACTTGTATGAACATCAAGAGCTCAGATGGAAACCCAGTTCTAAGCAAAGAAGGGAAAGCAGAAAGGTGGAAGGAGTATATTGAGGGTCTATACAAGGGTGATGTACTTGAGGACAATATTATGGAAAAGGAAGAGGATGTAGATGAAGATGAAATGGGAGATACGATACTGCGTGAAGAGAGTGACAGAGCACTTGAAGACCTGAGTCAAAACAAGGCCCTGGGGGTAGACAACATTCCATTAGAACTACTGACGGCCTTGGGAGAGCCAGTCCTGACAAAACTCTACCATCTGGTGACCAAGATGTATGAAACAGGCGAAATACCCTCAGACTTCAGGAAGAATATAATAATTCCAATCCCAAAGAAAGCAGGTGTTGACAGGTGTGAAAATTACCGAACAATCAGTTTAATAAGTCACAGCTGCAAAATACTAACGCGAATTCTTTACGGACGAATGGAAAAAGTGGTAGAAGCCGACCTCGGGGAAGATCAGTTTGGATTCCGTAGAAGCACTGGAACACGTGAGGCATGACTGACCTTATGACTTATCTTAGAAGAAAGATTAAGGAAAGGCAAACCTACGTTTCTAGCATTTGTAGACTTAGAGCAAACTTTTGACAACGTTGACTGGAATACTCTTTCAAATTCTAAAGGTGTCAGGGGTAAAATACAGGGAGCGAAAGGCTATTTACAATTTGTACAGAAACCAGATGGCAGTTATAAGAGTCGAGACGTATGAAAGGGAAGCAGTTGTTGGGAAGGGAGTAAGACAGGGTTGTAGCCTATCCCCGATGTTATTCAATCTGTATATTGAGCAAGCAGTAAAGGAAACAAAAGAAAAATTCGGAGTAGGTATTAAAATCCATGGAGAAGAAATAAGAACTCTGAGGTTCGCCGATGACATTGTAATTCTGTCAGAGACAGCAAAGGACTTGGAAGAGCAGTTGAATGGAATGGATAGAGTCTTGAAAGGAGGATGTAAGATGAACATCAACAAAAGCAAAATGAGGATAATGGAATGTAGTCGAATTAAGTCGGGTGATGCTGTGGGAATTAGATTAGGAAATGAGACACTTAAAGTAGTAAAGGAGTTTTGCTATTTGGGGAGCAAAATAACTGATGATGGTCGAGGTAGGGAGGATATAAAATGTAGACTGGCAATGGCAAGGAAAGCGTTTCTGAAGAAGAGAAATTTGTTAACATCGAGTATAGATTTAAGTGTCAGGAAGTCATTTCTGAAAGTATTTGTATGGAGTGTAGTCATAAATGGAAGTGAAACATGGACGATAAATAGTTTGGAGAAGAAGAGAATAGAAGCTTTCGAAATGTGGTACTACAGAAGAATGCTGAAGATTAGATGGGTAGATCACATAACTACTGGGGAAGTATTGAATAGGATTGGGGAGAAGAGAAGTTTGTGGCACAGCTTGACCAGAAGAAGGGACCGTTTGGTAGGACATGTTCTGAGGCATCAAGGGATCACAAATTTAGTATTGGAGGGCAGTGTGGAGGGTAAAAATCGTAGAGGGAGATCAAGAGATGAATACACTAAACAGATTCAGAAGGATGTAGGTTGCAGTAGGTACTGGGATAGAGCAGCATGGAGAGCTGCATCAAACCAGTCTCAGGACTGAAGACCACAACAACAAGAACATTGTTTTTAGGGCCGGGGGAATGACGTTAGCGAGAAAAATATCTCAGTCTTTGATAGCAAGTTGAGTACCGCAAATCGCTAAGCTGCCTCATTCTGAAATACTGGGTGAATAATAACCGCCGGCCGCTGTGGACGAGTGGTTCTAGGCGCTTCAGTCCGGAATCGCGCTGCTGATAAGGTAGCAGGTTCGACTCCTGCATCGGGCATGGATGTAGTCCTAGGTCTAGGGGACTGATGACCTCAGATGTCAAGTCCCATGGTGCTTACAAGGGAACCTCCCCATCGCACCCCCCTCAGATTTAGTTATAGGTTGGCACAGTGGATAGGGCTTGAAAAACTGAACACAGATCAATCGAGAAAACAGGAGGAAGTTGTGTGGAACTATGGAAAAATAATCAAAATATACAAACTGAGTAGTCCATCTGCAAGATAGGCAACATCAAGGACTCTTAAGTTGAGCAGTGCCGTGGTCCCGTGGTTAGCGAGAGCAGATGCGGAACAAGAGGTCCTTGGTTCAAGTCTAACCTCGAGCGAAAAATTTATTTTCTTTATTTTCGCAAAGTTGTGATCTGTTCGTTCGTTCACTGACGTCTCTGTTCACTGTAATAAGTTTAGTGCCTGTGTTTTGCGACCCCACCGCAAAACTGTGCGATTAGTAGACGAAAGGATGTGGCTCTCCAATGGGAACCGAAAGCAGTTGATCGCAAGGCCATAGTCAACCGATTCCTCCAGAGGAAAACACGTCTGATATATTCTATACGACACTGGTGACGGCATGTGCGTCACATGACAGGAATATGTTGTCGACCCACCTAACTTGTACAGTTGGCGAATGGGTAAAAATATTCTTCTGCCTTGCCCTGGTTAGGTTTCCTTGTGGATGTGATAATCACTCCCAAAAAAGTAATGAAACCATAAGAGTTTGTGACATAAATTGAAAATAAGAAATTAAATTTTCCAATCGAGGGAAGGCTTGAACCAAGAACCTTTCGCTCCGCAATTGCCCACGCTAACCTCGGGACGACGGCACTGCTAAGTTTAAATTGCCCTTGATGTTGCCTATCTTCAACATGGACTACTCAGTTTGTATATTTTGCTTATTTTTTCATAGGTCCACACAACTTCTTCCTGTTTTCTCGATTGATCTGCGTTCAGTTTTTCAAGGCCTATCCACTGTGCCAACTTATAACTAAATCTGAGGGGGGTGCGATGGGGAGGTTCCCTTGTTAGAGCCATCTCAATAATGTCCGGTTATTTCACCGCCTTCAGTTCCGTTTCCTCGAGACACGCTAAGCTTCCAACTGATACTTCTCTTACTGCGTGAAAACCGTAACCTAAGATTATAGTACTTTACGAGTGGATTACCGAAGCATTTTGGACGTTTAAATTCCCTCAGTTTACGTGAAACATTTCTGCTGGAGGTTCCGTAATGGAGATGACTACGGCTCACGGAATCGGAGGCATAAGACGTGGTGTCGCTCCAAAACTCATTTATGCCAAAGTGCTGCAGTTGATGGCTTTCGCAAAGTTGTGTCGTATGAAGACACGTTATTTCCACGCAGTGACATAATAAATAACGTGTTGTATTTATTTTAAATATGTGTCGTGCGAGAATTCTGAAGGAATCTCGAATCGCACATCGAAACAATGTCCGACTGAACGTGGCGCTATTTTCCGCTCGTTCAACGTTATTCCCTCTCAGGTTTTCAGCGCTTAAATGACTAGAACGGCGATAAATAACGAGCAATGAAACACTCGACTCAGTAATTTAACACACTATTCCCCATTCGTAGCAATGCTATTTTTTTTTTTTTAATTAAGACAATGTATTAGAGAGGAGCAGTTTGCTGACGTTGCTCTCTCGTGAGTTAACGGGACGGACTACACAAAAGCGAGCAAAACAAAGGAACAGCCGCGGCGTCCGGAAACTGCGGTCGGGACCAGCTGCCCGCCTTCCCCTGAGGACCTTCTGGCACTGGCCGCCTGGCCCCTCCCCCACTCCACGACTGACCCACGCCAACCGCCGTTGCACGCCGCGTCGAGTCCTGGGAAGTTAGCGACCCTTTTTCGAGAAATATACATTTTTTTCACGGTTCTTGCTAGATGTGTCACAGTTATAGAGTTCTTTGCACAAAATTTCAATAGTTCTGCAGAATTTAGCGAAGAAAACAACGTATAACATAGGTGATTCAGGACCCTTTCCTTACGATACAATTCTCACTGTTGCCACGATAAATCACTTGTGCATAGATTCAAACCGTATTGATCATTACAAAAATATAACCATTGACCATCGGCGGACATTTCTCGCGGCGTTGTGCCAAGCATTCAGCTTATCCGCTGTGAAAATACCACACTTGACGCTATTGTACAATTTACATCATCTTTCGTTTATCTACAGAGTCAGCATCTATCGAATTATCTTCACGCAAACGTGATGCCAGGATCACAGACTTCCTCTTTAGGTACGGAGGAAACCAGAGTTCAGTCTTGTGGAAGCCAAAACAGGAACTCTGGGCCGCCCTTCTTTTAATGATAGGAAACTCTAGAGAAATCTCACGCTTGTTTTTCTTCATCGTGCCAACAAAAGAAAAATTCTTCCTTCATAACTCTATCATCATTCCAGTACTAGTAAACCAGTTGTCCGCTTTCACATTTCGACCTGACTGATATGTAGGTTTACACAGTCACAGAACAACGTCAAAATGTATTGCTCAGTTGGTAAATCCTTTTGGTTGCAACACAGCGTATATTTCCAAACTGTACGGGTAAAATACTTAAGAATCCACAAAGCATAGATTTTAAATCCATACTTGTTTGTTTTGATACGTACATTTGGCGAAAACTGCACCTTCCACAGAATCCTTCCAGCTTCTCGTCTACTGCAACATTTTCTCCGAGGGTATAAGATTCTTCGTAGTTGCGTACAAACAGTAAATATTTCCCGAATTGCTGTTAGCTTCTCCAATTGTCTCATTTCATCACGAATAGCGCGACTGTAAAATCTAAGACACCCCACAATAAATTTGAAACGCTTTACGTTCATTTGCGAGGTGAAATTTTTCAATGCCATCCCCATCACCTCCACAGAGATCTTCCAGGATTCATCTGCTGCTTTTGTTAACAAAAATTAAAAACAAGAGACTGATGAAGGCTTTCAATTCAATAACATCTATTGATTTTACCCCTCCCTCACGCTGAAATGAAGCTTTGACGCTCTCAAATTGCTGATTGCAAAACATAACTACAATAGACAAATATCGTCATCTATGAGGCAATTACAGCATCAAATAATATTATCCTCGTCGAACAATATGCTTTGGATTTCTTCAACATGATCTAGTATGTTCCACTTAAAATAATAACATTCCTATAAATTAACGCAACCAGGCGCAGTGTATTAATTTGATATTTGACGTTCAGACAGCGGACACTGACCATTAGACAGTTCGAACAGAATTTAATCGCATTTCACATTCTGGATCAGCTTTGTACGACTTTCTACGTTGATAAACAAATTAATTGCTGAAATGAAATACGAAACGGCACAGTGGATAAAAACGAGCAATCGGCTCATATCTCGTAAGGAGATCATTAGCGTCCATACTGAATCATACAACAATGAAAGGCGTACAGAGAAAGGAAGCTATAACGAGAAGGCGCCAATACTGCAAATTGTTTAAAAGTAATTTACAGAAAATTTCGACATGTATCAATGTCAACAGCTGCGCACGATGGAAGGATAATAGAAACTATGATACGTCCCTGAGACCTCTCAAGACCAAAAAATAATAAACAAAGCACAGCAGCTATGCAAACGTCGTGGCACTACATCTGGAAACAATGAACACGTGAACTGCGTCTTTTAAACAATCGGCAAGTGACGTCGGCGTAGCAGTTACAATAGAGGTAGCATCAAAGCTGCTCGCGGTAGCATCAAAGCTGACGACAACAACAGCTGCAGTTTTTGGGTGGCGCGCGCCGCGTCGTGTGAAGGCGCCCGCCACTGCTGCACTTCGCTCCTTGCTCTGCCCCCAATGACTAAACGTAACTAAACTACTCACACTCGTGCGAATAATCATTATGCTCGTTCAGTCACAGCTCTCGTACAGTCTGTGCCCGTTGTAAAGTCGCTGCCTGTTGTGCAAGTGATATTTATGAACCGAAATACCCATAAAAATGTACAATCTTCTCTGCATGGAGGAATTTAAAGTAATCGATGATAGAGGCATTCAATTCACTCCGTCTCATCTGGTCTTCCAAAAACTGTCCGAAAATGTCTTCAAAGAATATTTACACAACAATTAAAGATAATCGTCGTCATCTGCTTACTTTTGTTAGAAAGACCTTCAGGCTGGAATGTTTCGTTGAAGAAAAAGACGACAGCAGAGGTGAGTCGTGGAATGTTTTTGGTTTTTCGTGCAACAAGGGCATGACAAAGCAATTTGACCTACTACTGTCAGCAGAAAAAATGGTCCATCGTAAAACCAACAAAGAGAAAACTTGGAAAGTTTTCAAGACTGGTTCAAATGGCTCTGAGCACTATGGGACTCAACTGCTGAGGTCATTAGTCCCCTAGAGCTTAGAACTAGTTAAACCTAACTAACCTAAGGACATCACAAACATCCATGCCCGAGGCAGGATTCGAACCTGCGACCGTAGCGGTCTTGCGGTTCCAGACTGCAGCGCCTTTAACCGCACGGCCACTTCGGCCTTTCAAGACTGGAAATAGGGAAAAGGACAGATTTGATGGCTGATAAAATTTATGAACAACACAAAATTGCATATGCCTTTTCTTTCAAATACGTGAAAAGTGTGTGAATGTTCAAGTTCAAAGTACTTCTTGAAGATCAAAGGAAGATGTACAGAATGTGGAGCCACTTTCGAAGGGATTGCTCTAAAGAAGCCAAAAAAGGACAACGTTATTATTCTAAACTGCAGACTTTCAAACTTTTCAGACGATAGTATTCACCTGAAAAGAAGACAACTTCGTGGCACGAAATTGGTTGATAACAGGATGCCTGCAGCTCTTAGGCGAAATGATGAAGCGAAAAATACCTCTATCGGAGACATGATTCCTCCAAATTTACACAATGCTGTTGTCTTGAGAAAGGCTAAAGAAGAGTAAAGGGACAAACGATTTGGTATAACAACTAGTAAGCCTGTTTAAAACTTGCAAATTGCAAAACATACAACCAACTGGACGAAATTCACGCAATTGGATTGGACCCATTCTTCTGTATATATTGGCTGAAAGATCAAAGTCACTTGCACAAATATTGTCATCAAATGAATAGCAGTGTATACGATTCAGTAGATGCTACGGGTGGCGTTGTATTTCGAGTTATATCACGGTTTGGGGATCTGTCAAACAGAGCTGACTGTGTGGAAATTATGTCAAAGTACATATACCTGTATGAGTACATACGCATCCGCGTAGTAAACGTCACTAGTAAAGATCCAAATATCATCAATCAGTTGCCCAACTTATCAGATGATATCCTCTAGGCGTGACGCATTATTCTTGTCATTTTTCTTTATGGAAATCGTCAGATCTGGAAATCCCAAACCAAAAATCATGGTAACTGATTTCGGTAAGGCTTTGTTGGTTGCCATTTCTAAAGCAATAGCCAATTGCTCGGGCTTAACAGATTATTTGAAAAGGTTTTATAGTCATATTGTTTTGCATGAAAGAGTAATTCTGCCCTCGTGTTGTTCGAGAATAGATTTAAACCATTTTATGGTCATGATTTCGAGGTGGAAATGCTTCTCAGGAGGTAAGTCACAAGTCAAACAACTTTACTTTCGAGTTTTGGCCCATATTTACACGACAGAGTTTCGTGATACTGAAAGTGCTTTGCGCTCACTTTTGGTTGTTGCGTTGAGTGGACATAGGCAAAAAATGAATATCTTACAACAAAAAACAAAAAACAGTACGACAGTCAGCGCGGAAATCCATAAAATAGCACAAGACTTGCAGGCAGACATCATGTGCTTACAATAACCTTATAATAGAAACGGGCAACTGATATGTCTACCAAAACATGCTACCAGAATAACATGCAGCAATGACTGTAAGGCTGCAATAGTAATTCTAAATAGAACTTCTAATTAAGGTAACACAGTTATGCAATCAACACTTGGTTACCATAGAAATAACTAACGGGAACGTCACATGGGTTATTGCATCCATGTACGCCCAATACAGCCATCAAATAAAGCCGTACGCAGACTATATCAGAGAACTAGTAACGTGTGCCAGAGGCAAAAAATTAGAGATAAGTGCTGACATAATTCCAGATCGACCCTCTGGAACTCAGAACAGATGACAGAGGACGGACAATCACTGATCTAATACAAGAAACACAATTACATGTAATGAATACGGGAGGACCTATACCAACATATGCAGGGTTCGATGGTACGAGCAGTAATATCGACTTCACGCTGGCAAATAATGCAGCAATGGCATACGTAACAAACTGGACTGTACACGACAACATAACCAGTAGAGATCATAATGTCGTAACAGACACACTAACTCACACTAAGAACACAATGACCAAATCACACACCAGACACTTGCTGTTGCGCAAAGCAGACTGGAACAAATTAACGGAAATTATCCAACGACACGATCTAGAAAACATCAATGGAAGTATCGATTATAGAGCACAGAAGTTAACACAGGTAATACAACATGCACAAAACACTTCAATACCGACAGCAAAGAACACAAATTGCTCACCAGTACCATGGACCAAAGAACTCACGAGACACACACAAGACGCAAACGAAAATTATATCAAAGGGCGATAGCAGATACGGACAGACGAATAAGACTAAGCATATAGGCATGCACAAGACACACACACACTTTACAACACGCGTAGACAACAATGGGAACTATTTGAAACAACACAGCGCTAAATATATGGGGGGAACCATACAAAATACTGACAGAGAAGATAAAAACGCCACTAGTTCTGGGAACGCTAAGGCAGGATGACGGCACGATGAGGGGATGGAGGAATACAGCGGCGTTTCTGCTGTATAAACTGCTCCCTGACGACGTTATTGATACAGACACACAATACCATGCAACACTATGAGAAAACCTACACACACCATACAACGCTGCAACTGTCACCCGTCCTTTTGTGCAAGAAGAGGTTGCGCTAGCAATCTCAGAGCTCAAAAACAAAAAAAGCACCTGGACCAGATGGTATCCACTCGGAAACACTGAAAAACTAGCACCGCAGATCACCACGTACCTAACAACGTTACTGAACGGTGCCTTACGGCTGGGCAGGGTACCTACAGTATGGAAAACCTCCAAAGCAGTCATTATTAAGAAATCCAAAGACTTACAGGCCAATATGCCTAATAAAACACCCTAGCAGAGATTCAGGAGAGGCTACTGTGTAAGCGCCTACAAACACACAGAGCTCCCAGGGGTATGAGCCAACACCAGTTCGGCTTCAGATCTGGCAGATCAATAGATGATGCCATCAACCAGGCCCTGCACATAGTTAACACCACAAAACAGAAATACGCCATGGCAATAATGATTGTCATTGCCGGAGCATTTCATAATCTTTGGTCGCCCGCACTGTTTCAGAGGCTAAGACATCTGGAGGTACCGCTATCACTGTAGACTACTGTAAAGACCGAGTGGTCGAATGGCAGATGGACAGCCGGAAAGAAATTAAAAGAATTACCGAAGGCTCTCTCAAGGGTCGATCTGCGGCCCCATCTTCTGGGACATAGCAATCGAACCCCTCCTACAACTTCTGGATGGGGATGACAGGTCAGACGGAATTGTCGCCTACGCAGATGACCTTATTAGTTGTAGTCACTGCAAACTATTTATGTCTCACATAATTCCAAAATAAAATTGAGAATTTACGATCCGTCCTCACAGCTGTACTTCCAGCACTACCTCATCTCCTGCATTCCAAAATTCGCAGACGTTATCCTACGAAAATTGCAGCAGTACCACTCCTGGAAGAAAGGATATTGTGACGATATTGCTTCGTCACAGCCTGGGGTTCGGGACCCGGTCCGGCACACAGTTTTTATCTGCCAGCAAGTTTCACATCGGCGCACACCCACTGCAGACTGAACACACGATCTATTTCATAATCTATTGGCACCACAAAAATGTTGTGACTCTCGTAAATGATATTATCTCATCAACTGTTATCCCCACAAAAAATGTTATTACAGTTTTCGGTAGAACTCTTAGGGTCCTATTAAGAAATGCCATCAGACCTTTTGTACGAATTTATTACTTTCACATGACAAAAGTGAGTCCCATATTAATTCTCATATAATGTCATCGTCACAAAAAATATAGTTT
Source organism: Schistocerca americana (assembly GCF_021461395.2). Lineage (NCBI taxonomy): Eukaryota > Metazoa > Arthropoda > Insecta > Orthoptera > Acrididae > Schistocerca > Schistocerca americana. Next base: position 96,452,359 of record NC_060129.1, on the reverse strand, counting down.
CCAGTAGAACTCTGTGGGTGCTATTCAGACCTCTCGTCAGAACTATTCTACGAATTTTGTTTTCGTAGAGAAAGTGAGTATCAGATTAAAACAATAATCGCATAAACTATTATCTCCACAAAAATGTTCCTATTTTCAATATAACTCTTCCGGTGCTATCCAGAACTGCCAACAGAACTGTTACACAAATTTATTTTTTTTCTAAACTGACTAATTTTTTACTATACCAAAATTTTGCCGAGTTATTGTTTTCTTCCCGAAATTTTGCAGAACTATTCGTGTTTTGAGCAGGGAACTCTAGAACTATTGCATACATATAAAAAACTATGAAAAAAATTTATATCCCTCGTAAATGGGGTACAAACTTCACGGGAAATGCTCATAAGCAAACCTTAATAAATGCCGTTACTACGTAAACAATTACCAGCACAGAATATGTTACTAGTATTTTCGACAGCACTCTTACAATGCTATCCAGAGCTGTCATCAGAACGTACGAATAGACAATTTTTTGTAGAGGAAGTGAGTTCCACAATTAATCAATTATCTTAAACTATTATAACCACAAAAAATGTTATGACTATCGATAGAAGTCCTGGGGTGTTAGCCAGAAGTGTTCATCAAAACTGTTGTACGAATTTCTTTCTTTCTGTGGAGACAGTGGGTCGAAGATCAAAGCAGCTACTGTATGAACTATCATCGCCACAAAAAGATATTAGGATTTTCGATAGAGGTCTTGGTGTTCTGTTCAGAACTGTTGTACGAATATATATTTTGCTAAAACTGACAAAGAATGTTTTCGATACGAAATTTTTTCGAGTATTCTTGTTTTCTTCGCTAAATTCTGCAGGACTATTGAAATTTTGTACAAAGAACTCTGCAACTTGGCACATCTATCGAGAACTATGAAAGAAATGCGTATTTCTCGTGAGAGGGGTGCGAACTTGACACGACTGCGGCGTTGCCAGGTCGGCCCCCGGCAGCCGAGGCAGCGGCTGCGGCAGAGCCGGCGAGGCGTCTACGCCTGCCTCCACCCACACCGGATTGTCTCGCACTGCCGTACACAGCTGGCAACACGAAGCCCGCCCCGTTTACACGGGACTCCCAACACCAGATACCGTAATCACATTTCCGAATACCGATTCTGGGTAGTCACGTAAATCTATTCTGGAAATCCGCCTCCAGTTGCCGATTTTCCGAACTGCGCAATCAATTTTCACTCCCACGTAAACGCAACCGGTTTTGAAAAATCCTTGGGCTGCCAGGCTTCGTCTCTTTTTCAAAAATTTTCGGCTAATGTGGCCGGAGTGGCTTTATGTACAGTGAAGGACAAGTAGAAAAATTAGACATAAGCTATTTACACCTCCTCTAACTGAAGGGAAATAGCTACTGTGCTGACTAAATGAGAAACTGCAACAGCTGTTTTCCAGGCGACATATTTAACTGGGATGGCGAATCTGCTTCAGACCTTAACATGTAAAAACGGCGGCGAAAAACCGTTTCCGAAATTCGGTTTTCGTCTTTCGGAAGACGTGTAGCATGTAAACGTAGTGACAGGAGCCATTTTAAAGGGCGTTCACACTAGGGCCTGTGCTAGCGTGACCAGGAGTCCGGTCTTTAAAGGGACTCCTATATCGTTCCGCCTCCCGTTGTCCCGCAGAACAGTCAACGGGATGCCAAATCTAACGGTTTTTCGTAATCAGCAGTAACCTTATCTTTGATGTTTCACTTTCGTTTTTATTTACTTTTACATTAATTTAGCGTCATAGTTTCTTAACATTTTCTTTAGTCTTGCTTTGTCTTGAAGGCAAAGATGGAATAAAGAAGGTTTATTTTGATCACGGAATGAGGAGAGGTGAGAACAGAACATTTTCCGTCATCGTGTTTACTGCCAGTGACCTACGCGTGAGTTTCGCGATTCGTATCGATTATCTGCTACCGCAGAAGTGACGCGCGGATGTAACAAGTTTTCGTTAAAGAACGTTATAGGACCATCTAGTCGTAGTTACAAATTAGCTATTCACTGCTAAATGACAAATTTGCAGTGGATGCAACAGACGCGATGTCTTCGCACTGTTACAACAGTGAGAAGTTGGCGGCAGTTTCAACACTCGGTTCGACGAGCTTACCTCAGTCCGGTGTGTGTGAAACTAATTCCTGCCCGTTAATATGGGGAAAATAAAGTTTCTTTCTTGAAAAGAGGATTCCTTTACCTGATGGAAACCGCGAGTACGAAGGCGGTATGCACGCTGTGTCATTCAGTGTTTTCCACTGAACACTGAGGACTTACCGATACAACGAAGCACAAAGAAAATGAAGCACCTGTTGGCAGTTTCTGAGAGGACTTGTAGCTGCGTCACTTCCTCTGTAAGAACGAATGAACTGCAAACACACGAAGGCTAACGCGGAACAAGTGCTGTTTGGGTTCCATACCGCAAGACACAATCTTTCTTTCCATTCAATGAACGGCAAGACTCTTCTCGTCGGAAACCTATTCGAGAAGAAATTCGCATGTTCAAGGACAAAATGCGAGGCAATTTTAGTGAACGTTTTACCGCATTACACAATGCATGAAGTTCAGTCAGAATTTCAACATGCTAAGTGTGTGTCTGTCATGGTCGATGAATCAAATCACGAAAGGTTAAAGCTAGTGACGATTCTAGCTATTCGTTTCACTCCTGCAAAAGGTGTTCGGTGCAAAATAACCTGTCTTCAAAAGACTGGTTAGCTGTAGCCTGGATAATTTTTAAAAAGAAAAATATAGGTGACAAGATAGGCACATTTTGTGCAGATATAACTGTAATACCAACTATGGTGCGCGCAAGAGGGCAGGAACAAGCAATGTTTACTCCTAACTGGACAGTGTTCTCAAGATGAACTTTGAAAGCATCGGCAGTGCATCCCGCGTGGTACACAGTGAAGTTGAAACACGTGCACGCGTTCTTCCCTTTGACACAGAAACAGTAGTGAATTACATTTTCACATTTACCCTGTGCGTGTGAGTAAGGAAATGTGGGTAGTTTGCATGGTCCCCAGATGACTAATATGCCCCTCTAAATCATAGACCAGTATCAAAGAATTATAGAATAACCATAATGACAGAACTGTGAAACATAAGTATTGATAGTAAACTATCACGGTGGAAGGTATAAATCTTTCAGACGTTAGATACTTGGCAGTAATGAGCTCAGATAATGTTGTCAGAAAGCAAAGTAAACACTAGAGAATGAATCAGTGTTGAGAGCAACTATGATGGTTAAATATACTAAACGGAATAGTCTTGGTGACCAATTGATCGACCTTTCTGCGTGAGGTGACACTGGCTACATGAATCCTAGAGAAATATAAAGACTTATTGTTAAATATGTACCATTAGTGCTACATAATGTAAAAGTTAAGGTGCTACATAATGGGCTCTTCAAATGTACAAAATACAAACTTTGTGCAGAACGTGCATTTTGAGTATCGAACAATCTGGACGCTAAAGTAGCGACAGTAGAAAGGCCAAAACCTTTCAACAAACGACAAATCCACGAACTGTGTAGTTGCAAAAAATAGGTGAGCGCAGCCACAGCAAGGAATAACAACTGTTATACACGGAAAAGACTGAACCTGTAAATAGTACGTAAATTTATGGCCCAAGTCCGTAGCGTGTAGCAATATCTAAGCATTAATGTGAAGTTTTCACGTATGCAATGTACGAAGCTGTTGAAATATCACATGCATAAAAGTGTTGGATGTAGTGTCAAACTGCAGCGAGTAACGTGAAAACACGGGACGTCTGAACGCTGTAAGTGACAGGTGGACAAACATACAACAGAAAACCCTAACGGAACACGACGACTGTATGAATGCAGTGCGTGCGTGACGGGAGGTGTTGACAAGCTATCAGCTTTGCATTTTATTAAACAGTGAGGTAGTACAAGAGTAATCCTAAATGTTGTGAAGTGCTGCACTAGTGACGTTCAAAACAAACTACATACACAAACAACAACCAGGTGACACGGCTGAGGAGTGATTGTGAACTAATCAAAACATTTTGTCAGCTTATGCGTGCATTTACATGTGTAATAAACAAAAGAGACGTAAAGTAACATGTGTATAAAAACAGACGTGTGAGAAGTTACGTGTGTTGTTATAATGGTGGTATGACTGTTCGCAAACCGCGGGTGTGTTTGGCCCATTCATACCAGGGGGCCCTTGTACCGATACGAGGTACAAAATATTAAATCGTGCGACAAGTCAGACACAAAACAAACTAAAATTAAAAGTTTAAGACTCTGAGAATACCTGTTTAACTGTCAGATCGGTAATTCGTAACGAAACGAAATAACAATGAAGCAAAAGACCTTCTACATCTACATCCATACTCCGCAAGCCACCTGACGGTGTGTGGCGGAGGGTACCTTGAGTACCTCTATCGGTTCTCCCTTCTATTCCAGTCACGTATTGTTCGTGGAAAGAAGGATTCTCTGTATGCTTCTGTGTGGGCTCTAATCTATCTGATTTTATCCTCATGGTCTCTTCGCGAGATATACGTAGGAGGGAGCAATATATTGCTGGACTCTTCGGTGAAGGTATGTTCTCGAAACTTTAACAAAAGCCCGTACCGAGCTACTGAGCGTCTCTCCTGCAGAGTCTTCCACTGGAGTTTATCATCTCCGTAACGCTTTCGCGATTACTAAACGATCCTGTAACGAAGCGCGCTGCTCTCCGTTGGATCTTCTCTATCTCTTCTATCAACCCTATCTGGTACGGATCCCACACCGCTGAGCAGTATTCAAGCAGTGGGCGAACAAGCGTACTGTAACCTACTTCCTTTGTTTTCGGATTGCATTTCCTCAGGATTCTTCCAATGAACCTCAGTCTGGCATCTGCTTTACCGACGATCAACTTTATATGATCATTCCATTTTGAATCACTCCTAATGCGTACTCCCAGATAATTTATGGAATTAACTGCTTCCAGTTGCTGACCTGCTATTTTGTAGCTAAATGATAAGGGATCTATCTTTCTATGTATTCGCAGCACATTACACTTGTCTACATTGAGATTAAATTGCCATTCCCTGCACCATGCGTCAATTCGCTGCAGATCCTCCTGCATTTCAGTACAATTTTCCATTGTTACAACCTCTCCATACACCACAGCATCATCTGCAAAAACCCTCAGTGAACTTCCGATGTCATCCACCAGGTAATTTATGTATATTGTGAACAGCAACGGTCCCATGACACTCCCCTGTGGCACACCTGAAATCACACTTACTTCGGAAGACTTCTCTCCATTGAGAATGACATGCTGCGTTCTGTTATCTAGAAACTCCTCAACGACTGTGGGGAGCTGTATCGAACGCCTTGCGGAAGTCAAGAAACACGGCATCTATATGTGAACCCGTGTCTATGGCCCTCTGAGTCTCGTGGACGAATAGCGCGAGCTGGGTTTCACACGACGGTCTTTTTCGAAACCCATGCTGATTCCTACAGAGTAGATTTCTAGTCTCCAGAAAAGTCATGATACTCTAACACAATACGTGTTCCAAAATTCTACAACTGATCGACGTTAGAGATATAGGTCTATAGTTCTGCACATCTGTTCGACGTCCCTTCTTGAAAACGGGGATGACCTCCGCCCTTTTCCAATCCTTTGGAACGCTACGCTCTTCTAGAGACCTACGGTACAACGCTGCAAGAAGGGGGGCAAGTTCCTTCGCGTACTCTGTGTAAAATCGAACTGGTATCCCATCAGGTCCAGCGGCCTTTCCTCTTTTGAGCGCTTTTAATTGTTTCTCTATCCCTCTGTCGTCTATTTCGATATCTACCATTTTGTCATCTGTGCGACAATCTAGAGAAGGAACTACAGTGCAGTCTTCCTCTGTTAAACAGCTTTGGAAAAAGACATTTAGTATTTCGGCCTTTAGTCTGTCATCCTCTGTTTCTGTACCATTTTGGTCACAGAGTGTCTGGACATTTTCTTTTGATCCACCTACCGCTTTGACATAAGACCAGAATTTCTTAGGATTTTCTGCCAAGTCAGTACATAGAACTTTACTTTCGAATTCATTGAACGCCTCTCGCATAGCCCCCCTCACACTACATTTCGCTTCGCGTAATTTTTGTTTGTCTGCAAGGCTTTGGCTATGTTTATGTTTGCTGTGAAGTTCCCTTTGCTTCCGCAGCAGTTTTCTAACTCGGTTGTTGTACCACGGTGGCTCTTTTCCATCTCTTACGATCTTGCTTGGCACATACTCATCTAATGCATATTGTACGATGGTTTTGAACTTTGTCCACTGATCCTCAACACTGTCTGTACTTGAGACAAAACTTTTGTGTTGAGCCGTCAGGTACTCTGAAATCTGCTTTTTGTCACTTTTGCTAAACAGAAAAATCTTCCTACCTTTTTTAATATTTCTATTTACGGCTGAAATCATCGATGCCGTAGCCGCTTTATGATCGCTGGTTCCCTGTTCTGCGTTAACTGTTTCAAATAGCTCGGGTCTGTTTGTCACCAGAAGGTCTAATATGTTATCGCCACGAGTCGGTTCTCTGTTTAACTGCTCAAGGTAGTTTTCAGATAAAGCACTTAAAAAAATTTCACCTTATAACTGTATAGAATCTATGAAGCAATGTAATTGTTCTTTTACTCGCTGCCCCAAGAAACCAAAAAGGAAACGCACGCTAATGCGGCCGCCTCGCATTGAAAGTTGCGAATTTGGTATATGGTAATATATGGTAATTTATGCTGACTGAGCATTTTTCTTTCATGTGCAGAAGTAAACATATTATTTGTTAGGTTTTCAATACGCTGGATAACCAAGAACGGCCAAACAATCGACCATTCTTGGTACACATCTTGCATACAAATAATTTCATTGTTAACTTCATCGCCGTCATCAACGCACGCTTTACAAGACTCTCATCATAATTAGTAAAGACAAGAAAGCGCATAAATTAATTTATTTCGTATTAAAGCAAAAACTAACATTCAGTTCAGTACATTCACATTTTCTCGGCTAAACAAATATTATTCCGTTTAAAAAAGGAAATACTTTAACTCAAAGGTTTCCTTTAATTACAATTCTCTACGGTAAAGATATCCTGCAGCAATATTTTAATGCAGTGACAGGAAATATAATCCCTGAGATTACGTTTCCGTTTTCGTCTCCATGAACGCTCCCCGTGGGCATCAATTTTAACGGATTCTAAATGCGGCTCAAACAACCCTACATTAACAAGGCGGAGAGTCGCGTGCTGTTAAATACTTGGTGCTCAGAGAACTATTTTACGGAAGTATATATTCCGGTCCCCCATATCATTCTTTCTTGTGTCCGCTCCGCCAAAGAAGTGCTCTATTCACACACTTGCCGAGCGTAAGTAGCAATCTAGTCAGGCGTTAAGTTTTTCTTACACTCGTTTCGTCACATTCGTTGAGTATACTCGAGACGGTGTCCAGATCTGCGCGGTAGCCGTACAACTACAATCCGCTCATCGTAAGAATAAACCTGATGTAAACAAACAAAAACGCTATGATTGGACAGAGGCCGTAGCACTCTTACATTGGTGTTATGCTCTTGGAAGTAGCTCCTACTTATCTGTTAGATATCTCATTACTAAGTTACGTTAAACGGAACTTAAGGATATTCAAATGTATCAACAGCCATCAACGTTTTTCTTGATCACGCCTTAGCTACGTAGTTTTTATTTAGAAAGTCGTGTAGCCACAGCCTGTGCAGCAACGTTGTGCTCTGATTATCGCCTTGCTAATGCGCAGTACGGAAATGCCTGACGCTACTTTCTGTTCCGTAGTGAACCGCGCGCATGGGGCACAGTTAAAAGCGCCGAGAAATAGGCTGTCCTTAGAAATAGGCTGTCCTTAATGTTCTTCCTAAATTTACGGAGAAAATCTCGGCTTTGAAGTTTTCCCAGCGTTCTATATTAGGCAGTTGATAACCAGACACACAATAAACGAGTACTGCAGTCGATAGCGTGATTGTAAAAATGTGAACCAAGTGCCGTTATTCGTGCGTTGGTTCGAACCTCCCCAGTATAATTTTTTTCTCGTTCAAGGTGAAATACCTACATCTCGTAATTACAAATCTCATCATTTTTAATGAATAGTGTACGTCTTGTTTCTAATTACATATTGGACATGAAATTACTGTTTCCATTTCAAATACAAATTTTTAATTATCGATGTTTTATGAAAGACTGTTCATAAAAGTTGTTTAAATGAAGGAAACAATATAATTTTTTAAGGCAAAAATGAAAAACCAAATAATCTTTATTTGGACTATGTCTGTCGTTTTAAACCACAGAAGTATCGTATAATGATGAAAAACAATCATTTTCACAGCATCGAGCGCTTCATACACACGCTGCATCTTTACATTTGCTACTGTACCATTACAAAATGAACCCAACAGAACCGATCTGGAGTCAAGCTGCGGGATTTCACAGGACTGTCAAGCTGCCAGACTTACTGGAAATAACGCACGCAGCTTCTTCACACGTCACTGCCGAACGCTGGCGGGATATAGAACGGCTCGTCATAAAAGAGAATGAGAAAATGCTGCGCATGGTTGGCTTCGTGGATTCTGTTGTCGATAGGCTCTTTATCAATTTAGCAGGTGACACTTCAAGAAATGAAATGTATTTCTCGGATTCGGATAAGGAAGCAGCTAAGAGATTACCAGACGACTGCATAAATAATATCTTCAGTGGCTTCAATATTTAACCAAACGGTGAAACCCTTCAATACAATTACGTTACACACAGCTTATGCAAGAAAATTACCTTTCATCATTGTTGTTTTCAATTAAAATATTTCGTTAGCTAAAAACGGTAACGTTGCGAGGTTTTCGTCTAGTCGTCTAAGGAGCATATTGTGGGAGATTTCCAGTGTATTGTTTCAGCATGCTTAAAATTCAAATGACATACGAAGCTGTATTGCTCCTCTGCTCGTCTCGTTTTACGTGACCTGCAGCTGTACCAGCTGGCCGGCCAGCGCTGTCCAAGTTAAATGCGCCGCTAAAGCTGTTGTCCCGTATTACCGGACAGTCGATGTGCGCGTAACGCACAGCACACCGTGTGACCTTATTATCGTAGTTGGCAGTAGAGATGGGTCGAGCTCGTTCATTCCCGTGAACTACTTCATTCATTTCACTCTTTGCCGTGAAGCGTTCAAATGAAGTAGTTCATTCATGAAGTACGGAAGGCTGGCGAAGTTGGCCAGTTCGCCGCTCAGCCGCGGCTACGCTCGCTTCGCCTCGCTCGTACAATAAAGCTTCGTAATACTTCATAATTTTACCAACAGATGGCCGAACTATGCAATAACGTGAACGCAACGTTTTACGCTCTTAGTGTCCGAAAGTTAAATAGAGCATGGTCGAAGGGGACAAAGGAAAGATAAACAGAGAAACCTGTCACATATAAAGAAGGTATTACATTTAATCTTGCTCGACATCTTCTCATGAAGCGCCCAAAAAAGTCTTTATCTGCCGAGTGAAACCTTATTTGTTGTATTCATGGACTGAAAACTAGGGCTACCAACGAAATGCAGTCCAATTTTGTTCCTTTTAAAATTTAATCCAAAATCGAATCAGTATGTTTACCACTGTTACAAAGTCTATATACCTACGTTAAGTAATTATTCAGAAGTTTTCCTGTAGATTTTATTTTTGTTGAGAATGATAACCCTCCAAATTCAAAACGTAAACTGTCACCTGTAGTCACTGGTACGATTTCAGGTAAAATCCCTCTTTATTTTCTTTGGAAAGCAGTTTGTGTGTCTGTTCACTCTTATACAATGGCTAGCAACTCGCGATCGCGTAAAAGCAGTGGAAGTTGGGGTTCCTTCACAGATTTAGGTGATGGGAAAGCAAAGTGCAATTATTGTTCAAAGTGTATTTCATATAAAGGAGGAAATACATTTAATCTAGCGCATCATGTTCGAGTGCTGCATCCAACAGTGTCATTGCCAGTCAGGCGCTTAGCGCCCCCTGCTCCTGCATCTTCCGATATTTCTTGGATAAAAAACCCGGACAATCCGGAACCAACAGCCAGCCGCGGTGGTCTAGCGGTTCTGGCGCTGCAGTCCGGGACCGCGGGACTGCTACGGTCGCAGGTTCGAATCCTGCCTCAGGCATGGGTGTGTGTGATGTCCTTAGGTTAGTTAGGTTTAAGTAGTTCTAAGTTCTAGGGGACTTATGACCTAAGATGTTGAGTCCCATAGTGCTCAGAGCCATTTTGAACCGGAACCAACACCAGCAAATGCCAGATGCGAACAGCAGTTAGTGCCAGAAAATAACAGTATCACTTCAGTATCAGAAAGCAGACCTCAATATCACGGAACATTACCCATGTATTTTCCGAAACCTCTTTCTAACAAAAGAAATCAGGAGATAGATTTCGCACTTCTGCAGACTGTTGTAAAGGATTATTTGCCCTTCGACATAGTCGAAAGCAAATATTTCCAAAGTTTTGTAGGCAAACTGAATGGTGCTTACAGAATGCCATCTCGGAAGACCATTTCCAATACGCTGCTACAACAACAGTACCCCATGATGAAAGAAATTGTGAGAGCCAAAATTAATTCTGCGGAAGCGGTTGCGCTGACTGGATGGGTGGACAACTACAAATGAGAGTTATTTGTCGGTGACAGCACACTACGTTAAAGACCTGGAACTGGCGTCTTCCCTCCTAGAGTGCTTTAAATACGACGAAAGGCACACGTCAGAAAAACTCTCCGAAGAACTGCGACATGTCACAAGGGAATGGGGCATTCAAGAAAAAGTCGTGTGTGTTGTCAGCGACAATGCTGCTAATATTGTGGTGGCTATAAGACTCACAGCCTGGAACACATCCTCTGCTTTGCGCACACACTCAATTTAATTGTTCAGAATGGGCTTCCGCACATTCAACCCATCCTGAATAAAGTAAAAAAAATTGATGAATTTTTTAAAAGAAGTTCGCAGGCCTGCACGAAACTGAAAAAGATGCAGGAACAGTTAAAAGAGCCAGTTCTGACACTAAAACAGGACACTGTTACAAGATATAATTCAACCTATGATATGCTGCGAAGAATAATCGAGGTTAACAATTCTCTAATGACAGTTATCACTCTGAATTATCCGGATCTTCCAAATCCGGCTGCAGAGGACATTGCAAGTGTAACACGAGCCTGTGACCTGTTGGAAGTTTTCGAAGACTGCACTGAGGAAATGTCAAGTGAAAATGTCACTGCTTCTAAAGTTATACTCCTTAGTCGCTCGTTGAAAAAATGGTGTTGCAGGTTTGTTAATAACACTGAAATTCTTGTAGACGTGCAACAGATGGCCGAACAGATGGCCGAAAAGTTAGCTGAAGACCTAAAACGACGATTTAGAAATATAGAGGAAAATTCCATTTTCGCGGAAGCAACTGCATTGGATCCCCGGTTCAAATTACATGGTTTTTCTGATAAAAATTCTGCTGAGAAGGTGAAATTAAACCTGATCAGGCACTGAGAAATTTGTGACGAACACATCCACTGCTACTGCCACAATCTCAGTTCCAACCACTGAATCTACTTCCAGTCTCTGGCTCGAATTTGACGAAGTGTTTTCCAGGCTGCAGAGTAATCCACACCCGAGAGCTGCTGCAATGGTGGAAGTGGACAAATACTTACAAGAGCCCCTGCTACAGAGACAAGGCAGTCCACTTCAGTGGTGGTCTGAACGCCTGTCACTATACCCCTCGCTCTTTGAACTTGCAAAAATACGACTGTGTATTGTCGCAACCTCCACGCCGTGTGCAAGAGTGTTCTCGAAGGCAGGACACCTTATAACTGACAGAAGAAATCGCCTGACAGGGAAAAGTGGAACAAATAATGTTGTCAAACGGAAATCTCTGAAGATTCACCAAATACGTTGATGTTTATTCATAAATATATATATATATATATATGTATTTTTTTAAATTTAATTAGGACAATCCTCAAATTGACATTTAGTATAATTATTTCAATAATGTGTACGAGATAGACATTCCTACATGAAAGAATCTTTCAAGGGTGGATTCCACGCATGCTTCAGTTCCAGACTCACATGGTAAGCATTTTATTTTCATGTTGGCTGTGCGTGCTCACACAGCCAGCCTCTTCGTTTGTATTTTAATATTCATTTGTCTGCAAGCGCTGCCAACGGTAGCTTACCCGTAGACGTGAAGTATAACTGCACAAATAGTCGCTGGTAATGATGTCAGCACTGCAGGAAGCAGCTGACGCTGCCTTCCCCTCGCCCCTCTTCGCCACTACCCATCATAACCCTATCGTTCCCCACAAACACCGCGCGATTCGTCGACAGGCAGTAGAGGTAGGACTGAAGTGAAGGGAGGATGAGTGACGTAGCGCCGATGTAGTGGGAGAGGGAGAGGGGAAGAGAGTGAGTGAACTAGAGAAAAGTGTGGAGTGTGCTATCTGTGAAGAGTTTGAAGTACCAGTTCACTGAAATTGAGTGGTTAGTTCACACTTCACTGGAGTGAAGCGTTCATTTGAACGACTCATTCACGAGCTCCCCATCACTAGTTGGCAGTACTCGAGACAGCTTGGCTGCAGTCCCACGTGAGGCGGGAATCCAACGAGGATCCAGCAAACGCGGAAGAATACACAGTGCAATGTTTACATCGGGTTTATTCGTATGATGAACGGATTACAGTACAATACAGTATTAGCATTCCCTTCATGTTTTAAATAACCACTTTTTTTCTGAGCCAGAGTGTCATTGTCTTCATGTGTGTTTCGACATAAAACGTTAAATTGAATTCTCTTCGTCACTTCTCATTAAAAACAGTGTTTCAGTTTTATTTTACCTCTTCTCCTGCCGGCTTACTTGAAAGTGGAGTGAAGTCCTGTTAAATTACGTTATCTTCACCTTCATTTTGTTGTCCATTCTCGACATTGTCATGACACCTCTCTTTTACGAGTCACTTACTCTACTTGACGTACTTTCTGTGAATAGGGCATCATCGACATATTGGTGTATCCCTCAGATCCACCAAATTCCTCAACTGAACTGTGAACTTCACGCTCATGTCCCTTGAGGTTGTTTTCTTCGACACCATAGTTAAAGTGCGCGTCATTTATGTTGGCCGCCGAGTTTAGGTTCGTTCTGCGCATCTGACGTCACAAAACAGTCAGTCAATGAACAGAGAACGACGTTGCCAGATCACTGCAGAGCAGAGCACGGACGAGTGTCTTCAGTTTTAGGAACGTTCAGTCATAAATAAAGTACGGTAATTGAACAAAAGCAATGTCTTGATAGCAGACTTTCTTTTATAAAATGTTTGGAAAAAGCATTTATATCAATTGCTTCATATTCTATTAATTAATTAAACCAAACGAGCAATAAGACTCCTGATAGCAAGGAAAGGTGTCTGTATCAAACTCACGAATCGCCTTTTCGCAATAAAGAAAAGCGGTAATTGTTTATTTCCTATTGCACTTCGACGAAGTGTGTGAGTAATTCATAGTGATACCAACAGTGTTTGTCAGTAGTTTGCGTGACCTGTTATAGTGCTCATGGAGTCACATTGCAGGACGGGCTGTGTTAGTGTAACGGTTAAGGTGATGGGTTGATTAAACGGAAGGTATGGAGTTCAATCCTTATGCGGTGCTTAAAATTTTCTTTATTTAAAAACAATATCGAAGTGTCTTACTTCACGAACTTTATTCGTTTGAATGCAGTTTTTTGAAATTTCTAGTGCTTTGTCTCTTCGTTAACCCTTTCGCTGCTGCAGACACGCGCTCCCCGCATGAAAGGTATGGCACATACACAATGGTACTCATGTTGTCTTTCTTGTTTTTGTTGCACAGTCGCAGTTTTACCAATGGTATTTAAATATATTCCTCTTCTGCAACTGTAATCAGTGACTTATTTAGACCAGATGCGTTTCTCTCTTTTGAAGCATCTTCAGTGGACAGTATTTTGTCTCCTCCAATGCCAAGTCACCTTTCGTAGTTTTGTGCTGCGGTAACACAATATTCAACGTTTGTGTCGGCTGATCAGTGTTTTAGCAAATAAATGCTGTTTGTGTGTGCCACACACAAAAATTATATTTGACATTGCTCAGAGCACTTCACTGATAAGACGGTATATTCAAGTCCTAATGTTTTTGTAAGTCCACAGTTTTGTTTAATGTATTTTGTCTACTTCCTTTTGATTGATTGAAGTGCTTTAAAATAAAGCCAAACGTGCCCGGTGTAAATAAAACTTTTGTTACAGTCACGAAGGACGGAATATTTCTCAATATTACATACGGCACCTATGTGGTACTTTAAATGAGATATTGTTATACAGTAAATTTTATATGAAATTTAGGTACCTTGTCCACATTTCATTCTCAACACTGTGGCAACTAAAATCGACCATACGGAAAGTATACACTATGGACTTTTACCTCGGCAAACACTTCAAAATTTCGTGCAATGGTTTACTATATTTAATGCTGCATAATAACTGCGTTTAACATCGAAACAAAATTAAGTCATTTACGGGGGAAAGGTATCAGTGAAGGAGATGTGTAAAAATCTAATTTTTGGGCCAAATAGTTTTTGTGGAATGGAATAATAAGTGTGTCAAAGCAGTCGGAACACCATGTGTCTGCACAGGCGAGCAATGCAGTGATGAAAAAATCGCGCACAGCGCGGAATGCGGGGAGCACGCCTCTGTAGCAGCGAAAGGGTTAATGCGGCCGTGGCGGTTTTACTTCATGAACTGCGCGCTCCCCCCTAAACGTAAGCTTGCGAACTATGCTATACTATGGCGCTGCTTCTATTGGCGCGGGCGTCGTGTGCAACTGGCAACGCAGCAATCTCCCGCCTGTGTGCGGGCATGCCCGAGCCGCCAAGATAAAAGAATTGAACTATAGTCGCTGAAGCTCAGTCATTAAAAACGATCCCTGCCTTCTTGAAACAGTTGTTGTGACTAGCGAGTGTTACTTGTTTTAAGGCTGAAGAAATGCACAGAACTACTAACAGATCTTTCAAGTTCATGTCCAGATCGAACACTGTCAATTCGAAACGAACTATGTCAACAATTTCAGGCAGTAAAACACTTAGAAATTTTGAGTAATTTCCTGATCGAGTTTTTGACAACTAGAAGCTGAATTTGGCGGCAAAAATATTTTCACATTTTTTAGTGCAGCATCGCAACAGGAAGTGGCATATCCATATAAATCACGTCCGTGTTTCCATTCTACTACCAAATGCCAGTAACCATTCTGCCATTGTTGCTTTCGTCATCCATAATGGTTTCTGAGCAAACCACTCTACGTTCTATTTACCAAAGTCAATACCCTCAAAACAACCAGGTTTAGCAGCCTCAAGAGTTAACTGAAGGCTTTTCAAATTTATCTATGATATTGACACACAATACAGTAGTTAGTCGATGTTTTGGTTTTTGCTTCGTGAATAATTTTCATCTTTCAAGGCCATTGTTTTACCAGGAAAATCTCAAAGGCCCAGTCTCATTACAGTTAAAGAAGTTTACTTCTTCATAAACCTCACGAATTCCTCTTACCCAAAATTTCCAGTCTGACACGATGTTTTCGTGCGCTGAGCTGCATCGACCACACACCGTTCGAGAAGATATGTAGTGGCTACTCCTTAAATTGTCAGGTCAACCTACTGGCTTTAAAATCGATAAGTCGCAACTTCTTGGCGATTCCGAGTACTTTCTCGCGCATCAGAGGTCCACCATGTGGCAAGTTATTGCTGCGAGCACGGCAAAACCACTGAGGTGTGAAATTGTCAAGCTTTGAGCCCGGTGTGTTGGGAAAAGCGCGTTTACTAGTGAGTTATCGTTTCCAGTCCACGAATTCGGAAAGCAATTTTTGTTTCTAAAAACGTCACTGGTCCGTGTTTTTCCAAGAACAAATCTCGTAGCCATATCTCTACACCAAGCTTTCCCTTTCCGCACGAATTATCTCTACCTTTTCGTTCAGCGTTAGCCGTGTCCGGTTTCGCGGCACCTCAGCACTGCGGTACCCGGACTCCCTGGCTGGGAGGCAGCAGCAGTGAGCTCTTCTGGCGGCCTCCCTCCACACGGAACACTGGTCTAGCCGGCCGCCCCCACACACGCCTTCCTCACTCAGAGGAGGAGGCGGCGCAGCAGTGGCGGCGACATCAAAGCCGTAACGCGCCTTCTGAAGGCCTGCACTGCCGGCAGACACGCGACCTCCGCCGTTTCCACGCTGTCCGCTATTTGGGAGTTTCAATGGTTGTTAGGAGAGAGGTTTGTCTCCCGTCTCCGTTTTTGAGAATGTTCGCTACTGCTAAGAGTTTTACCACAAGGGCTAATGTCATTTGGCAGAGGAATTTTTGTGCATCTCAGCGAAGCGATGCAGTCCTACACTGAAGGGCCAAAGAAATTTGTACGCCTGCCTAATATCGTGTAGGACCCTGCGAGCACGCAGAAGTGCCGCAACACGACGTGGCATGGACTCGACTCAGGTCTGAAGTAGTGCTCGAGGGAACTGACACCATGAATCCTGCAGGGCTGTCCATAAATCCGTAAGAGTACGACCGGGTGGAGATCTCTGAACAGCACGTCGCAACGCATCCCACATATGCTCAGTAGTGTTCATTTCTCGGCAGTTTGGTGGCCAGCAGAGTGTTTAAACTCCGAAGAGTGTTCTTGGAGGTACTCTGTAGCAACTCTGCACGTGTCGGGTGTCACATAGCCCTGCTGGAATTTAAGTCGGAATGCACAGTGGACACGAAAGGATGCAGGTGATCAGAGAGGATGCTTACGTACGTATCTAGACGTATCACTCCAACTGCAGCCGCCCCACACCTTTAGAGAGCCTCCACCAGCTTGAACAGTCCCCTGTTGACAGGCAGTATCCACGGGTTCGTGAAGTTTCCATACCCGTGTACGTCCGTCCGCTCGATGCAATTTGAAACGAGACTCGTCCGACTAAGTTAACATGTTTCCAGTCATCGACAGTCTAATGTCGGTGTTGACGGGCCAGGACAGGCGTACAGGGGTGCTCCCTGGGCTCCAAAAGCCCATTTCGATGACGTTTCGTCGAATGGTTCGCACGCTGACACTTGTTACTGACCCATCTGGAGCAATTTGCGGTAGGGTTGCACTTCTGTCACGTTGAACGATTCTCTTCAGTCGCCATTGGTCCCGTTCTTACAGCATCTTTTTTCCGACCGCAGCGATGTCGGAGATTTGATGTTTTACTGAATTCCTGATACTCATGGTACAATCGTGAAATTGTCGTACGCGAAAATCCCCACTTCAACGCTTCCTCGGACATGCTGTGTTCCATCGCTCCTACGCCTACTGTAACATCACGAGCAGATTCACTCAAGTCTGGATAACCTGCCACAGTAGCAGCAGTAACCGATCTAACAACTGCGCCCCACACTTGTCTTATCTACCCATTGTCGACCACAGCGCCGTCTTCTGCCTGTTTACGTATCTCTGTATTTCAATACGCACGCCTATACCAGTTTCCTTGATGCTTCAGTATATATACAAAGGTTTTCTTTTCTCCTAGTGTCCCGTTTTCTTATCCCTATCTTTCGCCAATGTCCAGCTTCACCTCGTGGAAGGTGTGGTCACCACAGCCTTGGCCAACGCACGCCAGCAATTGCTTCGTTGGCAGAAACTTTGTTAGCGTGTGCGGGCGGCGAATCCCAGCCGACGAAGCGTTTTGCCGCGGCTGGGGTTCGGTCCGCTGGCGTTGGGACCCCACTGCTCTGCTCTGTTCATCGTAAGAACAGACCTGCTGTAAGCAAACACACACGCAATGATTGGTCGAGAGACGTAGCACACGTGTTCTTACGCTTTTTGAAGTAGGTCCTACTTCTGTACTGCATATCTTATTACTACGTTATGTTGAACGAAACTAAGATATTCTAACGTACTACCAGCCATTGACATTTTTCTTAAGGGGCTATGTAGTTTTTATTTCAGATATCGTGTACAGTCACAGTGTCTGTACTGGTGTCCTCTGATGTCACACCTTTAATAAGCAGTACGAAAATGGCTCACGCTGCTTCCTGCTCCGCAGTGAAAAACGCGCGTGGAACACGGCTAAAAAGTGCCGAGAAATAGGTCGCTTTTAATGTTTTTCGTGAATTTCCAGAAAAAAAATCGGCTTTCAAGTTTTGCGAGGAACTGTATTTGATGCAGTTGACATACAAATACACACTGAATGTATAGCGGATGGTAGTTTGGTGCAGCTCATGGATCGCTGGTTCAAGTCCCGCATTGCTCATCCTCTTCTTCATCCAATTTGAAATACCCACATCTGGTAACTCTAAAATTAATCATTTTCATGAATAATGCACGTATCCTTGCTTCTAATTACACACACCACGCCAAATTCCTGTGTTCATTTCACATATATATTCTCAATTGTCGATATTATAAAGATCGTTAATGAGGGCTGCTTAAATTAAGGAAACAAGTTGATTTTTTAGGACAAAAATAAAAATCAAATATTGTGTATGCCACAGATGTAGTCTCACACGAACCAGATAACTGTATTAGAAACATGAGAAACCATTCTCACAGCATCGAGCACGCCATACAAATGCTGCTGCATTTTTACATTTACCACTGCACCGTTAGCACATGCAACGACGTATCAACCACCCGGGGTGGTCTGGGGGGGGGGGGGTAGCGGCAAGGAGGGGCAGTCGCTCCCCCTCCCACTTCCAACTAAGGGGAGGGGGGATTCGCTTGAAGACTCATTTCATATATGGACAGAGCCAGTGAATTAAATAAGCTGCGTCAAGAAATCTGCGCCGGCCGTTGTGACGGAGCGGTTCTAGCCCCTTCAGTCCGGAACCGCGCTGCTGCTACGGTCGCAGGTTCGAATCCTGCCTCGGCCATGGATGTGTTAGTTAGGTTTAAGTAGTACTAAGTTCTAGGGGACTGACGACCTCAGATGTTCAGTCCCATAGTGCTCAGAGCCATTTGAACCATGTTTTGTAGTTGGCTCTGAGTACTATGGGACTTACTGCTGTGGTCATCAGTCCCCTAGAACTTAGAACTACTTAAACCTAACTAACCTAAGGACATCACACACACCCATACCCGAGGCAGGATTCGAACCTGCGACCATGTTTTGTAGTTATATTCTCCCATTTCTCGGAGAGACCTTCATGGGAAGGGGGAGTGGAGCTATGACGTACACGAAAGTTTTTACAAAAAGGTGTCATTATTTCCGATGCAGCGGAAATACTTTTGAGTTGTAGGGGGCACCAAATCTCAATCCAAACGGGAGAAATCGTGGTTGGAACTACGCTGGGGTAATCAGAACCCTCTTGACCATCCGTATCAGCGGCAAACAGGTCAGGCCCAAAGTTTCAAGCAGGAAAAAGAGAATAAATGTTCCAGAATAAATTAACAACGGTCTGTGAATATGCATTCCCTGTCACTACAACGAAGCAAGCTGAGGTAAAGATGTCGATAACCGCTATGTAACAATACAAGAAAGTCAAACTATATACATGTAACACAGTATCGAGTAATGTAATAATTCTTCTAAGCTGCAAGATAACTAGTATTTGGACGCACGCGTTTGAGCCAGGTGTATTATTGCACACAAATCTCTCTTGTCCTGAAATTAGGCATCATGACTGTGTGCACGGACCATCCTTTTATTCCACGGCTAGAGAGTCCACTGCTGTTGCAGGATCAGGAAAGTGAGACGTATGATCCAAAATGTTAATATAAAGCAGTTTGTTATGAAGTTCATGGTTCACGACACGCACTGCATTCACATTTAAGTATGAAAATTTTATTACTTTGCCTAGTTACAAACATCCCCATTTATGTCTCATACGAATACGCAATACACTCACGATCTGACACAGGCTGCTTTGTGTAGCGGCCACATTTCTCACAGTCACCCTGCGATAGTAGTTAAGCAATGTACTCAGTCGTGGCAATTATTGCTTGGATAACGTCTTGTGCTAAAGAAACAGCCTTCCGTTTATTAAGGCATTATAGGTAACTTTACCCTGAGTTCCAGTAAGCACTGATTTATTATCCAGTTTCAGTACAAATTCGTTATCCCTGGATCATAGACGCGGTATTATTGTTGCGGACTGTTTGCAGAAAATATTTTCTCACCCTTCAACATGAAAGAAAGCTGGCGGAAACGGAATTTTCGGTCTAATGGATCACTGTTTTATATGAATTAGTTTGTTGGAAAACGTTTTACTATATGCACACAAAAATTAAAGAATACTGTTTTTGGATTTGCATTGGGTTTTTTGCAAAACGACGTTTCTGATGTCATTTCATAAAACAACCGACATATTATAGCCGAACATTCGTGCTTGGCAGCGAAGTGACTACCTTTCCGTTATTACTCAGTTTTTACAATGTTTATAAATGAAGTACCATCACTCACTGAACGTAATTTGAAGAATTTGCAATGATGAATGACCTCACAGTCTATTTCACACTTTGTGCAGTTTACTTCATACAGTAAACTGCAGCGTACCAACTTAAGCTAACGCACGTACCAACTGAAGCTAACGTACAAAAAACATTTTTTATAGGTTCTGAAAGTAGCTCTTGCAAATCCTATAACTGCAGAACCATTTGACATGCTGTTAGCGAAATCCAAAAATTATTCTAAAAACCTAAATATGAAACACACAGCCATCTCACAGCCAAGAAAAATTCCAGTGAAATTGCA
The DNA here is from genome assembly GCF_021461395.2 of Schistocerca americana. NCBI lineage: Eukaryota > Metazoa > Arthropoda > Insecta > Orthoptera > Acrididae > Schistocerca > Schistocerca americana. Next base: position 96,431,654 of record NC_060129.1, on the reverse strand, counting down.
ACACAGAAACACCATCTGTTCCCAAAAAATTGTCTTCAGAACGAAAATTTAGGAAGGATTTGTTCGAAATTCTTGATCTCATTGTGAAAAAATTATCGAAAGGTAACCAGGAGGATTTAAAGAGACTATCCCATCTTGAAGCGATAGTTATTACGTTCTCCCAAATATTTCCTCCATCTACACGTCGTTTGGAAGAATTGCTTTGAGTAAATACAACCTGCACAGGCTTTATGCGCAGCTCGAAATGATGCGAACCATTACGGCTGGTATACAACCATGTAACGTACCCTCTACTGGAAGAAAACTTACCGCTGAACCTGCTAGGGTTAAAGAATTCCTCCAGGAAGTTATTTGCCTCATCATTCTGGTTCTGACCGTCACCATCCTCAGAGGTCATTCGGCGCTTTGATACGATTTAAAACTAGCCTCAGATCAACGCTGACTCAATCGAGACTCACCCCTTAAGTCCTCTACCATATTCATCAAGACACGACTGGAAAAATTAATCTTGTGGATGTCATGAAAGAATTGTTTACCGGAGCGTAGAAAGGAAAACTACATTTGGAAATTGTAACTAAATTTTTTTAGTCGCATGCGCGGGAAGCGAGAACGCTACTGCAAGACCACGAGCTGCGGACAATAAAAAATAAATAAATAAATGCCTTCATTTCAAATTACGTTTTTCTTTTTCCATTATGATGTGATGCACAGTGTTTATCAAATAGTAACAATAATAAAAGGTTTCTCTACCCGATTGTTATCAAAAAATGGTTCAAATGGCTCTGAGCACTATGGGACTTAACATCTGTGGTCATCAGTCCCCTAGAACTTAGAACTACTTAAACCTAACTAACCTAAGGACATCACACACATCCATGCCCGAGGCAGGATTCGAACCTGCGACCGTAGCAGTCGCGCGGTTCCGGACTGAGCGCCTTAACCGCGAGACCACCGCGGCCGGCCATTGTTATCCACAGTCTACAGTAAAAAGGTATTCCTTTTCGTAAATGGTTTAACAAGAAAGTAGGACCAATGTCGTTTTAAAAATTAAAGCAACGAGACAATTTTACAGAGGACGAACCTTAAAACTGGGTCCATATTATTATTAACGAGTTGTTTCTGTAGACGACCGCTGCGTAGCTAACACCTTCCCAGACGGTCGGTATTTACGTATTCTTAACGGTTTTGCTGAAAGACGAAATCAGCAAATGGGTTTGCTTGAACCCCCCCCCCCCCCCACCACAAAGAAATAGTTGGTACGCCGCTGAGTCGTTCTATTAAACAGTCTTGACGTCACAACAAGTCTTCTCTTCTGCGGTTACCTTTATTTATTTATTTTTATCTTCACAACACAGGACCACGTAAGCAGAACCGTTGTTCCAGCTCCACGTACTGGAAACCCTGTCTTAGGCTGCGTTCACACTGCCGGCCGGGCCGGGCCGAGCCGAGCCGAGCCTGGCCTGGCCGGGCCGCCGCCCGCTTCGATATCAAACACATGGTTTTGAATTGCGGTGTTCACACTGGCGGCCGGGCCGCGCCGACACGGCGTGAGCCTCCCGGAGCCGAGCCGGCGACATCCGGAGTGTTTAATATTGCCGGCGCGAGCCGACCGCAGGCGCGAGCCTGTGGCGCAGCACTACAGCTTCTGCAGTACACGCATCACACGTCTCCCTTCTGCTTTCTTCACAAGTGTGACTGCACACGTCTTTTATTTTAAGATGTTGCCTCACATTTCACAATCAGTCAGGAAAAATTACGTTTATTATAATGATACATGCGAAATTACTTTTATTTCATTTGTTTAATCTACCGTATTTACATGCATTTACAACAATAGCTTGCCAGCGATCGCGGCATTGCCGCCACTGAATAGTTCGCATTTACTTGTAAACGGAGACAGATATGAGTGTCACTGAGGGACGGAAATGTGTCCCTGCCAGATGATAATGCATTGTAAAGTCATGCTGTGGCAGTTCCTTATCAGTGGAAATAGAACCACTGAGTCAAAGGGCATTATCTCAAAACTCTTCGCCTATCAATCTGTCTATCTTACAAGGTAATGAAAAGAATTCTGTGAGGTCATCAGTGGCTCCACATGATGAACCATCACCACTGCCAAGCGCTGCATCATGAAGAAAAAAGAAGAAAAAAGTTACAAAATTCTGAAGGAGTATTTCTGCGATTCTTCGTTGAAGGCACAGCAAGACATTACCCAAAATGACGAAGCTAATTACTTCCTAATGATTCTCAGGAGTTCCATAAACTCTCTTCCCCTCAGAGGTAAGGGTAAGCGTTTGTGAAATTTAAAATACAAAAGCATGACTACAATTAACTGGAGGTAGTGAATGCTGTACAAAGTTCTACTGCGAGCCAAAAAGTGTGTACTAACGAATCTTACCTTATCGTTATACACAATTTTTCTTCTGCTGTTATACTTCTGCGAAAATTTTTGTTCTGTTTAGAAATTTTGTCTTGAATGTTCTGCAGCACATACTGAAATGTATTATGATTCGTTCTGTAATTTGAATAAAATTTTTTAAGGATAGTTTTTAAGTTCTTCATATAAAGAAAAAAACTCTCCTAAATGTCTGTCGCTATTCATGGGATGAATCCATAACCTCCTAGTTCTTCTGTACTTCAAAACTCGACGAGTTACTGCAGAGTCAAAACAATACCAATAAAAGAGTGAAGACATTGTTCTACACGACAGCACAGACCAGCTAAAGGCGAGCAACTGTTGACTGCAGCTGCGTTTTCTACTGACTTGCTTGGCAGCTGTCGAAGGGTGGAAATCTTTTTAAATTTATTTATTTGGCCTCCCGCCAGCCATTTAGCCAAAGAGTAGGGATTACTTTGACAGTGCAGCGCAGCCCGCCAAGGAAGAAAAAAAAAAACAATGAAGAACAATAAAACGCACATCTGTGCCGATCTACAGTAGTTTCATAAACTCTCCATTATTTTTTTCTGTCAAAGTAGACAACGAGACTACAGAATTGCGCTTCAGTTATCTTTTAGTTCGAAATACGAAATGTACATCATACTAATTGTAGGATGTTGATGACAAATAATTGTTTGTCTTTTGTGATGCAACGTGTGGCCAGTTATAAAAGCATAGCAGATGATTGTCCAGTAGCCGAGGGAAAAATTCTTATACATTTGGATTTATCTAGAGTATGATACTATTAAAAAAATACGAGGGACCGGCACTAGGTCTGCGCTGATCACTAGTAATTAGTTTTTTTCTGTCCTGCATTATATGACTACACTAAACCAAGCTGTAACCGCGCGAACTCCGTGGCTTGCGGACGCGGCATTGACGCCACTGAATAGCTCGCATTACTTGAGACCAGAGACAGATATCAGTATCATTATCATTTCAAAAACTTTTTGGTACTTTTAGCTACATTTCATTCCCAACAATGTATGGTCTAAAACTGATCTAACAGTAAGCTACCCGCTACATAACTTTTTCACTACAAGATTTGTAAATCAAGTGCACAACGTTGACAAATAGCATCATTTCACAATGACTGTTAAGAAATATGGAAAGATAAATGATTCAATACGAAGCTAAGATGTTGCACTACCAAGTGTACAAAAATCAGATTCTTTAGCCGCATACTTTCTTCAAAATCGGTTGGGAAGCGTTACGAAACTAAGAAATCACGCGAAACGAAAAGTAAACTTTTTCTTTTTTCACGACGTAAGTAACGCTTTTAAGGAAAAAATAAGTTCATAAAACGATGTGGCGAAGTCTTATATACCGCTAAGAATTTTTAAAACATGAAAATCGGAGAAGTGGATTTTCCCCCATTTCGCCGTCCCGGCTCGGCGCGGCGCGCAATGTGAATGCACTACTCGTCGGCCTGAGCTGGCTAGGCACGAGCCGAGCCAGTGCGCGTCAGCCCGGCCCGGCCCGGCCGGCAGTGTGAACGCAGCCTTATGCTCGTACCGCGTGCCTGGAGTGCATGGAAGCGAAGGTGGATACCGTTTTCCAGTATCTATGGCCATTAAAACGTTCCACGAACTTAATTTCGTAGATCACAATTTAATAAGCAATGACTCCGAAACAAGCCAACTAAACTTCGCGAAAATTGAATATAATCTGGCTTCTGTTACGACTGCTGTTTTCGGCCAATCACAGCACAGGACAACTGTTTCCACGAGAAGAGGCACTGACGTCACACTATTTGTTAATGACGGGAAAATTCTCCGTACAACTTCGTGTGCGTTATGTGTGTAACAATGAAATTTCCATCCCGACGACAAATTTATTACCGTCTATTCATTTACATACTGATCAGTGAACGCTCCAATCTAAATTCTGGCCTCCATATAACACTACACATTTGCACAGAAGAAATAAACATTCTATCTCGGAAACCACTAGCAATATGGCAAATGTCCACATGAAGTTGTTTGTTCAGTATCACTTATACTATCGCATCTGAAAGCATGTACCTTTCCTCCTCACTCGCCCTGTATGTGGCAAAGTGCCTTAATTACAGTGCAAATGTGGACATCAGGCGCTGCTGCATAGCAATCCGTTGCCCATTCACATCCAATGGATTACCCGTCTCCAACAATACCGTCTTATTCCAACCTAACCTAGACCACCTCCTGTGCTACAGACCTGTCTATCAGCGTAACCAGGGACGTAGAGAGGAGGTTATATCAGTCCTTGATCCTGAACGTTTGTCTACTGTTCGCATTCCTATTTTTTCGTTTACTTCAACAAAAGACGTTGAAATTACTCTTTGCGTATTAGTATCAAGAGATCCGCTTGCTGTGATATAAACTGTATTGCTTGCTCTACGTAATAACAATACACTTTACATTGTAGGCAACTACAGCTATAAGAATGTATTCTCGTTAAAACCGCACTAGCAGTTGATTAATCCTTTATTTAAGCTAATAAAGTGTTACTCAACAACTCCTGTGCCTTTGTTTAACAAGAATATATATGTGAATCCTCAGTTTCTACCAAGCGACAATTGTGTCGTAAAGACATTTAAAAAACTTTGAACGAGAAATGTATCTCGCGACGAAGTAAATGTACACGAACCTCGTGTATCATCGAGCGAAAAGACGGCGTAAAATTTTATAGTAAATATTAAATTTAATCTTCGTATCAAGGAGTAAACTCCTTAAATGTAAACTTCTATGCAATTAATACGGGAGAATAACGCTCCTTGATTATTGTTGTAATAAGTACGAGACATACTGTACCACGTTAAGTTATATGTTGCTAATACTGTACGTTAAGTTTAAATGTGCGTTATTTCGAAGTACAGTGAGCCCTCATGTTCCTTGCATCGAATTAATTTTTCTTAAGACGTTTACAGCTCCACAATTTTAGCGGCCTCTGCTTCAACAGACGCCATTACGCGTCGCCCTATAACGCAACATGATAGCCGCTTTAACATGTAACAGACATTTTTTCACAGCAGTCAGTTGCAGACGAGAGCAAGACTAGTTATGAGATTTTACTTTCCAGCTTACGCCGAAAGCCAGGATTCGACTACCATAGCCTCAACATGATGGTAAGAGGAGTATTCTTCGAGTGTTGCGTGGGTCCAGAATGATTTCAATATTTGAGTCCATGCTCTTAAAGTACAAATACGCCGGGCTAATAATGCATTCAACGATTTTTGCATCTTGGACCCCACAATTACACTCGCGCGTCTATTTGAAAACTCTGAACAAATGAGAAAAATATAAATAAATAAATATCTCCTCCCGAAGAGACTTCACAACCTTTTGCAGTCCACGAGCGAAATGCCAATTCGTGAGTCCAACGGACACACTGTGAACCAGAAGTTCACCTGTGCACTGCTCGATCACGAATATGGATAATAGTTTACTGCAGTAACATCTGTAATCGTCACACCACGTATTTCTATATCGTTCTGACCAATGATGAAGACTTTTCAGAAAATACATTGAGGAGGACTGGTTTTAGCAAAAAAATGTTTTCAATATAGGCGCTTAATGTACGGTATTGTTTTCCTCATTCAAATACCTACATTGTTAGAGAAAGTAGTGCTGTTTGGTGAGTATAAGCCACAGTCAGTCTGTAGATACACGATTATTAATCTACGTGATTACAGTACTAAACCCATAAAGCCGAACATTTTGAGGTCAACGTAAGAATTCATTGATTTCTGCAATTACACAAATACAATAAAGAACGAAACGGGGCACAACCTCATCTGCCTCACTACCCAAGAGGCGGAATTGTCGCCGAAAACATTACTCCACAGAAGTAAAAATATCAACTTAATGTTAGCAAATACAGGACAGGAAGAAACAAGCTCCATTCCGTTACGTTATTCCCCACCTACAAGCAGGGTAGTTCTTTTAAACATCAGACGTAACGAGTACAACCCAATATTTCGAGAAAACAATTCAACAAAATGGCGCAAAAACGACAAAAATATCTAGTCCGTGACTGTGCTTTTCATTCTTGCCTATAGTCAGTAAAACAGCAGATTTAACTGGAATTTCGATAGCGCTTAAAAATACCAAGATTTTTAATACGTAATTCGCTAGCATTTTGAGAACATAGTAACCTTCATAGTTTGCTTTATAGTTATGGACAACACAGAAACCGCACAACTACCACGGCCTTTCAAAAACTAAATAATTCAACACAGCGGGAACGAACGGAAATGGTCACCTTTACCTTATTAACGGAGAAGTAGATATCAACTCGGAAGCTGCAGCACAGAATGCGGAGTCACGCCTTCACACTGGAAACAGCTCGCTACAAATGCGACAGACAACAGAAGGCGCAGGGACTGCCACGCTGCCAGTGCTGCCAACTGCTGAGATGGCGGCAGGTACCAACTGCAGTCAGCCTCTCACAGGTCTGTGGTCTGCTCACGCAGTGCTGGCTCTGGAATTTCTGTCACAATGAGACGTTAAAAAAAAATAAACAGAGTAATACGTCTCCATTGTGTCACACAACCATGAAGTACATTAAAATGGCGATAGGACTTCTGATAGCTTTTCGTATAAGATTATAAATATAGAACAGAGAAGAAATGTGAAGTGCAAAAATAGCTTTTGTCTATCATCCCATTCTTGGAAACGAACGATATGTTAATATTCACTTTAACTGCTCCAAAGAAAATATAAAACCTACTTTTAACCGTCCTACATACGGCTAATAAACACACTCTTCATAAACCCATCTGCCAGGACCCCTTCTGGTTCGTCCTGTAAAAAGTATCAAATCGGTTCTGGAAATGCGGTTATCGATGCCGAATTCCCTACTGTGTTTTTAAGGTAAAAATCAATACGACGGCATTACATCATTTTACCGTTTTAAGCACATTCATTTTATCAAAGATTAAGTATGTAACTCCTGAGAATGCGGTCAGCACCTTTGTCCCGTCACGTCTGGCATGTGTAACGGTGCTGGATGGCAAAACCTCGCTCAACCAGCACTGCTCAAGTTATATAAGTTGCAGGTACGTCACTGAATGACTTACAAACGTAATGACATTGTTTTGAATTCCAGCACATTTAACTGAACTAGCAGATCGTAGTAACGAAGAAGACGAATTTATTTTTGCGTGGATTCTCCTTGCCCTGCAGCCCACAGAGCTTTGTCGCTGCCTCAAGCGACTGACTGTTGCTGCTAGCGCTCCGGAATGTCGGCAGTTCCTCGGGAACAATGGCCGTTTTATGAAGTAAATGAAAATAGGAAAAAATGATGATAAAGATACAAACAGCATTGAGACTTTACATACAGCATGATAATAAGGAAGTAAACTTGTAAACGATAAATTACGTCGGTGGGACACACAAAATTGTGATTAGGCAGCGTAAGGTCACATTTAGAGGTATGGCTCCACAGACAAATTCGCAAAAGTTATCTTTCTCCCCAAATGAGGTTACGTATTGTATACTTTACTGTAAAACGACACTGACTTTCCACTAAAGACTTGTGGCGTCATGTTTGCATAACACTCCCACCTTCCTACAGCAAAGAGTTGTGTGCTCTATTACGCAATCTGTCGGCATATAAAAACAGTTCATTATTTTCGCAGTAGCCATGGACGCGATATAAAAACTTGTCATCTCTTAGCTTCTTAATTATCACGTCAGAATTCAAACGTGTTACTTGAGCGTCGACCAGCGGTTTGTTCACATGCCGTGATAATGATTTAGTATTGTGAAACAGCGGCTAGAGCTCGTATGCAGACGTGAAAGCGTATCGCAAAAGTCGTCGGTCATTCCAGCAGAAACTACCTGCCTTATTCGTCACTAGAAAATGATACTTACTGATGTAAGCGACAGTAATTTTTCTCTCTGCAAAGTTAAATGTTTCGTCAAATCTTCATTGCAATTACATTTTTCCTCAGTTCAAGGGTTTTCAGTTCTTTAGCAATGCATAAACGAACAATTAATAAGACGTGCAATTTATAAAACGCCGTGAAAACAGCACTGTGCCGCAAAATTCCGTTACAACTTCAAAAGGAATATTTCGCCGCGACATTCTTGTGACGCACGCTTTCGGCGTTCTTGCCGCGTTAAACGTGAACAACGAATCAAGATCCGGACGAAACTGTCAGCCGTCTCTTCCTGGACCAGCTGGCTGCAGCCGTGCTGCCAAAGAGGGTGTCGACGTCTGCGACACTGCTTCCACCATGCTTGAAATGCAAACAAGTCTTGGAAATGACTGTAGACTGTTAACGCTAAGACAATAGCCGTCAAACCAACATTGGAGGCGAATTTGCTTACGTAGAAAGCTACTTATGAAAGTTTACATATATTTTAGAACCGACAGAGCTTGGTCTGTTATTGGCCTCACTAAGAAAATACATTTAGCACTCGAAAAGTTTCCTCGTTTTAGGAAGTTAAGAATTTCAAGCGCGCACTTTTTGTTTGCGTCTAGCATCAACACACTGTAAAAACACCTCAGTGGTGTATATATAACCGTTTGCAACTCTGCGGCTTACATATAATTTTTGTCGCCTTATTTGTGTTTTACAAGCTGGCTGCTTGGCATGTTTTCCTTATTACGGCTTCTTCCATTGCCAAGTGGTGCTGCGGCCCTTTACATATTCCGTCCACATATTAATAGGCTGTTATAATTGTCTTGCTGATAATGGAAATGAAAAAGTTGTTATTTTACCTCGTATTATCAAGACCTTCGTATTTCTGCAGTTTCTTTGCGACAGTGCCTGATTAACTAAAGATCACGGCAGGCGTATCTTGCTGCTACACTATGATGACGTCGTAACATCGACACTCGCATCTCATTCATTACGAACGGCTCTGCACTGCCGCAAATGCTACCCCTGTAATCGAGAAAGCCTGGCCTTACATTCTTCTTACTAGAATATAAGTACCCTAAAAAGATCCGTGCTTCTCTTAACAGAAGAATTTTTTCCCATTTAATACGTCTCATTTTTTCGAGTATAGTTATTCAGCCACTTTGAAAGCGTGTAAATGGCAGATATCTGTCCGATCGTGTGTAGCTCACCGGGCATCAGACGAGAAACCTGGAATTTTTATGGCTTTGTTTTCTCCTCGATAAAGGGATCACGTGTGATGTTTTCACAACATGCTAATAATATTTCTGTGGCGTCTTCCATCTCGAAGTTCTACAGTAGTGTGTTTCACATTCTTGCTATATAATAAAACAATTCCGAAATTTGTTTGATGACCACGAACAACGATAGCAACCGTTTTCATTTCATCTTATAAAGTGTGCTATACTTCGCAAAGTTGTTCCACAATTCGGCGCGGCAAGTATGTTTACACACTGTCTCGAAATCATTTCTCAGTATGAGTGAAAGACATGTGCGAGACATCTGCCAGACATTTGCTATGATACAATTGATCTCTAGTATTCGAATTTCCGATTACAGTGATATACGTACGTAGGGAAGCGTATCTGGCCCTCAGTCAGTTTCTGTGAAGGTCAAGTAGTTAGACTACAGGGTGCAGTCTCTGCAAACTGAACTGCCAGTGGCAACTGCACTCACGTGGGAATGTGTCTTTACTCGATGAGTAGTTTGGTCCGCACCCCTAAAGTTTTTCTGTGAAATATGCTTCCAGCACGTCTTTCGGCAACCAGCGTAATCCTGGTCGCTTATTAAAGCGGCTATGAACGCCTCAAAGCTCGTGCGCGAGACTTTTGAACGTCCCACTACGGCCAGCCGCCTCCTCACACTCCCCCAACTCACGATTTCTCTGGCGTCCGTAAGGAATTCGTGCTCTGCATTGTTTGTCTGTGTCTCCTCTCCGTGTTAACATAAAGACTGGCGAGTTCACTTCGTCAAGCACAGCTGCACTGCAGAGACCATGCGTGTAATAATCATGGAGCTCGGGACGTCTGTTGACCCTAGTGGAATCGACTAATGTAACAAGGTCACTTAGAGAAAAACGGTTTCCGGAATTTGCGTCACTATTTCATTACAGCCAAAAGGCAAATAAGTGGACTTTGGATTGCTTCCGGTCAAGAGAAGAAATGAGGGTTACTTGCTTCCATAGGTTACTGTGTCGTAGGTATATGACGAGATACAAAGAGCAGCTAATATCACCCTAGTAATCAGTCTCTCACACATCACTTCCACATCGCAGACGCTATAAAATTATTTCACATTTACTCCAGATTATAGAGCGATGTGATCAACCCAATTAAAGTTTCGCTCCATTTTCACTGCTTAGACAGTTGACCAAAGGCGCGCAGTCTTTCCTGTCATTAACACCGATGCTGAAGGCTCTCAGATGTCGCCGCATCGTAGCGGGACCTTCACCCTTGTCACGGCACTCACCTCTTTACTAGAGGACTTTTTGCAACCAACAAACGTATTTTACAGCTTACTTCGTGGCGGCTTGGTTAAATGTATCGCATTTCCTTTACATAGCTTCCGTCTACTGAACTTTAACGTTATAAATCTCTACCAACACATTCTGTCATTTTGCTGTTTTTGACATTTTCTACCATAGACGAAGTGTATTACACCTCTGAGAATTCGACAATTAGTCTGTCGTGTCACGTCTGGTAGATACAGGAAGAGGAAAGAGAACTCGACCAAAAGTGCAGGGCAGAAAGAGAGCTTCAAGTAAAGGGGTTTCGGCATTGCCAGTTGAGGTGGCTGCTGAATATTTACGGCGCTATGCCAACATGAAAACGGTGGTCATACTGAACATTTGCAACGCATACCTATGTTAATTAAGTGTTGGCTCGTTTTTCACTCATTTTGACCTTTCAAAGACATGTTCAAACATGAAACGTGGACATTTGATTATCTTCGTCTCTGAAGAAGTGCTGCATGTTACGTCAGCTAAGTACGATACACGTGTAAGTACTGCCGTAAGTTTATATTGTTGCCATCGTGACGCTTGGTAAGTCTCAACAGCCTGTTAAGCACACATTTTCTGTAAATTACCAATCATTTAGAGCATAGACGTCCGTGTGTGACCTTTGAATTACGTCCCCGTAAGGCCGAATATACGTAGTTGCAACCCCCAGTCGCTGTACTCAAATTCCTATGTTTCACGCTGCCTTTTCGACGCACACTTTTGGTGAAATTGCTTTTCCGCAACCTGTATAACGAAGCTGGATTGTGAACATCGCTCAACCAGCGGTGCTTAAATTACTCATTTTTTTATGTACGCTACACAGACAGGGTGAGTCAGGAGGAAAGGTTCATGCTTTGAGGTGTGACAGTAAAAGTGATTCTGAATTCTCTCTATTCCGAATGGTTTCCGAGATAGAACACGTTTATTATCACTTTTGTACGTTTTTCCTGAATAACGCGAAAGCCGCACCCTCCAGCGAAAACGTGTCGCAGTGCAAAATTAAGCTATATTAAATTTCCTACAAAACAGGTCCTATTCATTTTTTTCTCTAGAACTAATGGTTTGTGCGAAGAGAGCGCCAGAACGTTGGAAAACTCGCTCGACGCGCATGCGCTGTAGTTTACGTAGTTTTTGTAGACGAATTTGAGGCCGTTTCCCGACTTGATAGGCCACAAGTGTCCCGTACCAAACTGTTCGTCTCACCTTGCTCTACAGTACTGTGGTACATTGTGAACAGTGACAATGTGTGGTACTACAGAAAACAAATTACACTGTGTTTTACCTCGGAAACCATTCGGAGTAGTATTCAGTACCACTAATACTGCCACCCCTCAAAGCATGTGCCTTTGCTCCTGACTCACCCTGTGTGTCACTGAATGGCTCCCAACCCGGTCGGCCGACTACATTCTGTTCTGCCACGTTACAGGAACGCCAGCACGCGACACTCAAAATCACGAAACCAGCGTCACACCCGCATAATTACACTGTACTAATTTTGAGGACATTTAGACGTTGACCACATATGCACATTGTTGTAGAAGCTGAATTTCTTTCAGTTAATTCTCCTTCTCCTGCAGCCCACAGAGCTTTGTTGCTGCTGTACCCCATCATAAGAATAAACCTGATGTAAACAAACACAAACGCGATGACTGTTCAGAAGCCGTAGCACGCATACACTGGTGTTGTTACGCTCTTGGAAGTAGGTCCTGCTTATGTATTAGGTATCTTGTTACTAAGTCACGTTAAATGAAACTTTCAAGATATTCAAATGTATTAACCGGCCATCAACGTGTTTGTTAATCACGCTTTAGCTACGTAGTTTTTACTCCACAAGCCGCGTACAGTCACTGCCTCTGTACTGGTGAGCCCTGACTGCCGCGCTGTTAATGGCTGAGGCTGCTTCCTGTTCCGTGGTGAAACACGCGTGTGGGACACAGTTAAAAAGTGCCGAGAAATAGGCTGTTCTCAATTATCTTCGTGAATTTACAGAAATAATCGGCTTCCAAGTTTTCCAAGGGACTCTATTAGACACATACGGTTCAGTTTCAAAGTCACACTCCTTGTCAACGTCTATGTCGGCATGGTAGCTCAGTGTGTTGCCGGCACGGTAACTCTGCGTGTTCGGTCAAAGGGTTAGCTGCCCCCTGTAATAAAAAAACTGAGTGAATGGATCAACGACGAACTGAAACGGGTGTCTTGCGACGTACGCCGGGAGCAGATACAACGAACAAAATGAGATTAAAAAAAAAGTGTGTTCGGTCAGCGTCGTATCTGCCGTCTGTAATAAAATTAACTGAGTCAATGGATCGACGATGAACTTGAACAAGCGCCGTGGAAAGTCCGCCACGAACAAATACAACAAACAAAGTGAGATCTAAAATATCGGTAACCTAGCACATTGATATTTCTCTGTATATCATGGTTCACGGGTTCAAGTCCCGCCCAAGTCACTTTTTTTCTTCATTCAATTTGAAATACGTACATCTCGTAAAATTCATCATCATTTTTTGTGAATAATGCACGTCTTCTTCTTTCTAATTACGTATTACACACGAAATTCCTTTTTTTCATGTCAAATACAAATTATTAATTATCGATATTCTATGAAAGGCTGGTTGTAAATGTTGCTTGAAATAAGAAAACATAACAATTTAATTTGTAAGGCAGAAATGAAAAACCAAATACTCTTTATTTGGACTTTCTGCATTGTTTCATGCCACAGATGTAGATAAGTACCGTAGGAACACGCAAAACACTTTCACAGCATCGAGCACACCATACAAATGCTGCCTTTTAACTTTTTCCACTGTGCCATTACAGTATGAACCCAACAGAACTGGTCTGGAGCCAAGTTAAGGGATCTGTCCCGAGAAATAACAAAACACTGTTAAGCTGCCAGATGTACCGGAACTAACAAACGCAGCTGTTTCACATGTCAGTGCCGAACGCTGGAGGGATCCAGAACGGCATAAAAGAAGAGGAGAAATGCGGCGCCTGGTTGGCTTCGTGGATTCTGTTGTTGATCGACTCGTCGTCAAAGTAGTGAACTTCTCGGATACGGGTTAGAAGGAGCCAACAGATTACGTGACGACTGACTGCAATAAATACCTTCATTAGCTTGAGTAGTCAACATTACGGTGAAATCCCTGCGGTAGGCTTTTGCATCATACATAGCTCGCTGAGAAAAATTACCCTGTGTTTAAGTTAGTAATTTTCATCACACTAGTTTGTAATCAGAATCCTATGTAAGGTAAGAACGAAAGCATTTTATGCTTTGCGTCTCGCCGCCTAAGAAGCACGCGGCAGTGCCGGACTTTTGCCGAATATTACTTCATTCGTTTTAAAAATTAAGTGACATTTGAAGCTATATTGCTTCTTTGGCCGTCTCTTTCTGCGTCTCAACTGCAGCTGGTCTCAGCAGTGCAGGTTAGTTGGGCCGCTAGCTGGCCACTGCTGTCAGAGTTTAATGCGCCGATGAAGCTGTTGTACCGCGTCACAGCTCAGTCTGTATGTGTGTATGTGTGTGTGTGTGTGTGTGTGTGTGTGTGTGTGTGTGTGTGTGTGTGTGTGCAGCACAGCGTAAAACGTGTCCTTGTGATCGGACTTGACTGTACTGGACACAGCTTGGCTTCCGCTCCACGTGAAGCGAAATCCAATGAGATTCGAGCAAACGCGGAACAATGCATGGCGTAATGTTTACGTCAGGTTTATTCTTATGACGAACAGAGTATAGCTCCGCGGAACGTTGGCAGTTTGAAGTCTCCCGCGAGTCGTGGCGGTTTTCTGAGGTGAATGATATTTACACCCCAGTGTTGGTCGTCGCAATGAGAGTGAATTCCCACTTGACGCGACGGCTTAATTTTTAAAATCCACCCACAGCAGAAGGCCGCGTGTCCCGCGAGATGCGAGCCGCGTGTCCCCCCCACGTGTGGATCACACTCCTAGCCGCTGTCCAGTTCCGCCATTTTAACGCATCCGGACAGAGCTGCTCTGCACTCCGCACGTTCGTGCACGGCCTTCTGCCACACAAGCCTCCAGCAGGCGTCACCCCGCCTGCACTCCTGAGAAGGGGGAGGCCGTGTGAGAAAATCTTCCGGAAGACACGTCAAAGCATACGGTCAAAACGTTCTTGTCCGAGCCAGTTAAGGCACGAGATTCTGTGTAGTTAAGTTCACCTGGATGACACGCGTTGTGCGTAATATGCGTAGTGGTAAGGGGTGGAATGCATTTACATTCCGTGGATTTGAAGACGTATAATGGGTAGAAAAATTCCTCTCGACTCAAGGCGATATTTTGATGAAGTACATTGAATGAACAGATGTGCTGACACCACCCACCGATTGTTAAAATGTAACAAAAAAGCTGACTGCATTGTGTGTTTTGCATCGACGCGGAATATCATCGCAGGGTGGGAAACTGTTTTACTTCGTGGCAGTGTGTGCAGGTGTTATCGTTCGGCTGCTACGGATGGCATTCCTACCTGGTAGCGGATAAGAAAGAACATGTGTCGGTGGCCTTCAGACACTGCACACGTCAAGAGGAGGATCGCATTCAGGTAACAACTAATTTACTGAAAAGGCGATAAGAACAAAAAAAAAAAAAAAAAAAAATGTGTCAGCCATATTATTCTGTCGCGTAGCTGGCTACGGCGGATCGCGAGAACAAAGCCCACCAAAGCTTTATTTTACGGTGCTAGACCGCTGAATCTACTGCTCTTTGGCGTATGTCAAACTTCCCTTACACCATGACGATACACACATAGACGGCACAGGCCTCTACCCTTGGCGTGTTAAGGTTCGAAACCGAGTGGATTAGACAGTTACAGTATGTGTAGCTGGAACCAAGCTCTGGTTTCAACAACTGGTCTCCCTGTTGTATTGGTGTCTCACACGTAGTAATTCAGATAACCTGATTTCCCCAAAGCTCGCAGTGGTGTTGCGATAAGTATCCTTGTTACGTTTGGCCACGTGGAACGACAGCAAACTTTTGAACACTGTCCCGACACTTCCGTATTTCCACGAACGACAGACTTACACTCATTCTATGAATTCCTGTTCTTGTTGGACTGGGGCGCATTTAACTGGCCGCTTCCACACCCCATCCAAATATTTTGAAACAGGTTCGCTGCGTAGCTTGTGCACTCATTTAGCTGAAAACTCTCTCATTTTTGAAAGAAAGTGTACAAACATTCCTCACTGTTCTGTTACTGGCTAACTATAAATAAACATTCCTCACTGTTCTGTTACTGGCTAACTGTAAAGACTCTTTCTTGTTTCACGTGTGCTTGTGGTGGTCGGCAAGCACTTGCATCTTAAGCAGTGCCGACAATTCACCTCCGTCAACCCAGCCCTGGAAACAGGTATGAAGATGTAGACGCGTACTTTTGTAAATTTACGCACATTCCGTACCCGTCGCGGCAGGACTCGTGCCGGCACACACGACCGTGTCATCGCAACGTGGAGGCCTCGCCCTGTTTGTTACGACCGACTCTGCAGCGCCACACATGCAGTGCAGCCCCTACCATCGACACAGCTTGGACTCACTGTCTTCTTACTAAGACGATACGTTTAGTACTCCAAAAGATTTCTTCTGTTATTAAGCTTTAGCATTCAAGTGGTGTACTATTTGTTCTGCTACGGCTTTAATATACACTCAAAACGTACAAAGAGCGTACATTCAATCGACCGTTACTAACACTGCGCATTTAATTTGAGAAACGCACAAATTTCTATCGCTTTGTTTTCTGCATCGACAATCGAATAGTGGTACCTTTGTTGTCAAAGAGTTTTCGTTGTAGTTTGTGTTCTCCTCTGCGAAGTAGTGCTGTGATTTCTTACACGTTCGAGCCACGTATCAAATCAGTATGAAAGTTGCCTTGATGACGACAGAGAAGAAATTTATCATTAGTAGGTGCTCGTACGAAATTTGATGTCCACTCTGCGACTTGTCTGAAAAGTCCATACTACAAAACTGCTTTATTTGGGAAGTGAGTAAGTAGTTACTGACGGTAGCAAACTTTTTCCCACAGCTGAATCTCCGTTTCCAAACCAGAGACGCTCTGAAATGAGGTCACCATTGGTAGCGAGGCGATGAAGTGATTTGACCAAGGCGGGGTAAATCTTCTGTTTTTTTTTCTTTGATAGCTTAGGAGAATAGACTGAAACTGCATGGTGTTGTATCCCTTAATCCACAGAAAACGCGGTAAGAAATGTTACGTTCTTTCATTAAGCTACAGCTACGAAAATGCCTCCGTCTCTGCATCGTAAACGCAATTACTCAGTATCACATAAACGCACAATTACGATGACGCGGTGTTTATAAACTGTTGCGAAAACAACCGTGGGCAGAAAATTCCGTTACAACTGGGAACGGAGTTGCTCTCGCGACGGCATTCTTGCATCAGACGCTGTCCGTGTTCTCGCCGAGTTAAGCTTTAGTAACAGTTCGAGATTATTTTGAAAATGGCCATCGCCTTTTTCTTCCCGGAACGGTATCACTGTCGTCGTGCTGCCAGGAAACACGTCGATGTCTGCGACGCCGCGTCGACACTTCGGGGCGTAAATGATTCCACGATCTGGTGCGTGGAGCAGCCGCCGTCCAGTTTGAAACTACTGTTGCCAAATCTAATCTGTGCGGCGTCTCTGATTACAGAAAATGTAGAGCCGTTTTATGATTTCCTTTCGCGGAATTAGTTCTGAAGTTTATTGCCTTTCTGCTCGTTTGATTTCTTCCTCTTTATTTAGCTACTATCCCACTGTTTCTTCACTCTACAACGACTTAATACGGTTCATTGTATTTATTACGACCTCCGTCAGCATTAAAGACTGCCGTCAACTAGGGCAAGGTTGTTAACATATTATCTGTTTCAGGGTTAATCTTGTAACGTTTGCTATCAAAGCTAATTGTGTAACTCTTGTGTTTTATTTTTATTTTGTTGTAGGCCCTAGTTCTATAAAAGATATTTCACTTTTCCAACAACGCTGTACAGGTAGAATGTTCGAGAAGGCAGGTGCTTTGCACTTATGGACAGTCTTTCGCAGGCTCTGTAGCTGTAGTTACACACGAAAGGGGAAACATTAGTAAAATGAGACGTCACTTTAAAAACAACCGTAAGTACAAAACGCACACGCACAAAATTCAACATTAATATCTATGATAGGCAGGAAACTGGCTGGCTAGTTTTCTTGACACTGCAAGAAATGACTTTGTGTTAATGCTTATCTTAGACCCCACAATAAGCGTATCTTCACGTAGAAAATAATTTACAGCCGTCATCTCTTGCTTGATCGTAACGTTTCACGACTTCCCTTGCCACCGTTACACGACAGTTTCTGAGTAATCTGAATGCCACCACTGGTAGCACTTTTACAGGAAACTTTGGCAGCTTTACTTTTATAATTACGTGGACTGTATTTGTTCGAACGTCTCAGTTTTGCTTCGTTCGGCCGAGATGTGTCTCAAATCTCCCACAGTGCATCCACACACTCCAGCGGCACGACTGCGGCCTGCCACACGCCCCTCGCTAGCACGCTCGTAACTCGGACAGCCGCACGCAGTACGGCCAGCCCAGAGAGCCGGCTCGCCTCGCTCTGGAGACGGCGCCCTGGCAGCCCAGCCTCGCTGGCCAGAACGAGCGGCACTGCGGCGGCAGCTGGCGGCCTCTGCTGCCGGGACCGGCGCTCCCACCTGCAAGCGGCCGGCGCTGAGCCACGGGGCGGGGCCCACCGAAGCGCCCGGCGCCTCCCGTTAACTGTGCCGCCGACCTACACGAGGGAGAGACCAACTCCGATCAAGACATGGCAATTTTTTATTTTCACTACGGTGTTCCCTTCCACGCATTTCATTATTCGTGTTTTCTTATTTCACCATAAACAGACACCATGACCACCGTCCGTGATTGTCCGCTGTCTCATTTAGAAAAGCGGCCACCCCAGAACATAAACTTCTTGTTACTTTAATAACGGCTGTCAGTACTCGAAATTGCAATACCGAAACGCAGTCTACTATAATGATAGTACATTACCTGTTATCTGATAGTCCTTTATTTGTAATTAAAAATGCCTGACAGTCGATCCTCAATATTTGCTATGTTGAGATCATGTATTTTAACCACTCTGCGAGTGTCAGCTATTGAAACTACCAGTGAAGTAGTATCACATCACTCCGCTCCATCACTAAACTGCCATTGACATTATCATTACCAGGAGAGACACGACGTTAAAGCCAACACTACAGTGATACAAGTTTCCGTGCGTACCAACGCCACAGGTGATGAACAGGTTGAAAGAATGGACGATAAAAGACATCACTCAAATAGTTAAGCGAGACAAAGATTTAAAATATGACGAGAGACTGGAATACGGTAGCTGGTTAGGAAGACAAAATAGTAAGAAAATGTAGGCTTTGGGGAAGGGATGAAAGGCGAAGCCACCTCATAGAATTCTGCACAGACCATAACGTGATCATCGCCAACATCACACACATCCATGCCCGAGGCAGGATTCGAACCTGCGACCGTAGCGGTCGCGCGGTTCCAGACTGAAGCGCCTAGAACCGCTCGGCCATTCGGGCCGGCAGAGAGGAGAGGAGGAGGGGCTATACAAACTGACATGGCCACAACGTTAGATTGCTGTGAAATGTCTGAACACGAGAGACAATACAGTTCCTATCACTCAGCTAAGTAGACAGACTGGAGAAAGGAAAACCAGTCTTCGTAGCATTTCCATGTTCAGAGAAAGGTTTCGACAATATTAACTGAAAGACACTCTTTCAAGCTCTGGAGGTATCAATCATAAAACACAGGGACACAACATTATCTGCCGGCCGGTGTGACCGAGCGGTTCTAGGCGCTTCAGTCATCCTCGGGCATGGATGTGTGTGATATCCTTAGGTTGTTTAAGTAGTTCTAAGTTCTAGGGGACTGATGACCTCAGATGTTGAGTCCCATAGTGCTCAGAGCCATTTGAACCATTTTTTGCTTATCAACACGTTGCCAACCTAACGAAGTATATACTGAAAAACAAAGTCTGTTCATTCTGTTCCCTTTATATCTAAGTGTGTGTGTAGTCAGTCAGGGTGAGTTTTTATTACTAGTATCTGTTTCGATAGCTTACATAAGCTTGCATTCCAAAATGCTAAACGACTTTATTTAAAGAAACAGCCAGCAAGATATAAAATTGAAATGTACGGAGCCTATTGTTAGAAATACTGACTAAGGTAATTAAATTGCTTATTGTGCTCTCAAATGCTGTAGTGCCTGCTTAGTACTTAAAGTATTTCTATGGTATCCACATCCTATTAGTGGCAACAGAAATAACGGTGTTTTTATAGTTTCCATACAGCTACCAGGGACCGACCGCATGTCGGCAAACGTCGTAGTTAAGGCAGGAGGCGGAGTGTCACTTACCTTGTTTGACATTTAAATCCAATTTTTTTTAACGTGTGGTGTAGTACAGCAAAGAAAATTTCCAGCTCTGTCTGGTCCCTTAGGTTTCTCCGTTCGTAGTTGCTGTCTCATGTCCAGTCGTGATCGAACATGATCACGACACAAGTAAATTAAGTGGCAATGCGAACTCTGTTCTTAATCTTGAGAACTTCTGCAAACGATTTCAGGTGGCATATAAACTATGACATACAGTACTTAAGTTTTTGAAAAGTCTTTGCTCTTCCCGCCAAGAAGTGGTGCAAAACTCACAACAGATTTCTGAATCTTCACGAGACAATAATAATTTAATCTAAATATAAATACGAGGGCAGTTCAATAAGTAATGCAACACATTTTATTTCTCGGCCAATTTTGGTTGAGAAATCCGGAAATTTCTTGTGGAATATTTTCAAACATTCCCGCTTCGTCTCGTATAGTTTCATTGACTTCCGACAGGTGGCAGCGCTGTACGGAGCTGTTAAAATGGCGTCCGTAACGGATGTGCGTTGCAAACAACGGGCAGTGATCGAGTTTCTTTTGGCGGAAAACCAGGGCGTCTCAGATATTCATAGGCGCTTGCAGAATGTCTACGGTGATCTGGCAGTGGACAAAAGCACAGTGAGTCATTGGGCAAAGCGTGTGTCATCATCGCCGCAAGGTCAAGCAAGACTGTCTGATCTCCCGCGTGCGGGCCGGCCGTGCACAGCTGTGACTCCTGCAATGGCGGAGCGTGCGAACACACTCGTTCGAGATGATCGACGGATCACCATCAAACAACTCAGTGCTCAACTTGACATCTCTGTTGGTAGTGCTGTCACAATTGTTCACCAGTTGGGATATTGAAAGGTTTGTTCCCGCTGGGTCCATCGTTGTCTAACCGAACACCATAAAGAGCAAAGGAGAACCATCTGTGCGGAATTGCTTGCTCGTCATGTGGCTGAGGGTGACAATTTCTTGTCAAAGATTCTTAAAGGCGATGAAACATGGGTTCATCACTTCGAACCTGAAACAAAACGGCAATCAATGGAGTGGCGCCACACCCACTCCCCTACCAAGAAAAAGTTTAATGCCATACCGTCAGCCGGTAAAGTCATGGTTACAGTCTTCTGGGACGCTGAAGGGGTTATTCTGTTCGATGTCCTTCCCCATGGTCAAACGATCAACTCTGAAGTGTATTGTGCTACTCTTCAGAAATTGAAGAAACGACTTCAGCGTGTTCGTTGGCACAAAAATCTGAACGAACTTCTCCTTCTTCATGACAACGCAAGACCTCACACAAGTCTTCGCACCCGAGAGGAGCTCACAAAACTTCAGTGGACTGTTCTTCTTCATGCACCCTACAGCCCCGATCTCGCACCGTCGGATTTCCATATGTTTGGCCCAATGAAGGACGCAATCCGTGGGAGGCACTACGCGGATGATGAAGAAGTTATTGATGCAGTACGACGTTGGCTCCGACATCGACCAGTGGAATGGTACCGTGCAGGCATACAGGCCCTCATTTCAAGGTGGCGTAAGGCCGTAGCATTGAATGGAGATTACGTTGAAAAATAGTGTTGTGTAGCTAAAAGTTTGGGGAATAGCCTGGTGTATTTCAATGCTGAATAAAACAACCCCTGTTTCTGAAAAAAAATGTGTTGCATTACTTATTGAACTGTCCTCGTACATTTAAAAAAAAAAAAGAAAAAAAAGAAAACACCACACTTGGCACCCGAACAAGGACTCTACTGAAATCACGAAAATAAGTCCTCTTGTGTTTGCTGCTAATATAGATAGATGTATTTAACAATAGATTTATTTTTAATGTGCACGCTACGCACTTAAAAAAATTGTGGAGGAGAATTTCAGAGAGGAAAGACGAGCCGAAGGCGGGAAACGGACAAATTTTACATCCAGTTGCCAAGTTTCAATACATCAAACGTAAGTTACGAAAAAATTTCCATTTGCAGTTGAGACGCTTCAGTAGTACAGTTGTCTTTCCAGCTACATTACCATTCTTCCTTTTATTTCCATCTGCACATTTAAAAAATCAGCTTAAAATTCTTTTTTAGTCAAAATTTAGTAGGATTTGCAACGTAGAGTCTGAATCTCATTGTTGAGTCTAGATTTCAATGTGTAAATATGGCGTCGTGTTACATGTAAAATGCTGGCGCTGTGTGCTAATTCAGTTGTTTAGTGTGCCCGTCTTCAATCTTGTCTTCTCCCCTTCAGTTCACAGGCGTTTCTTAGGCGAGTGCAACTCCGATACTTGACAGACAGCACGTGACCTGACGTCACAAGCAAAGGACAGAAGAACCGCGTTGCAGACCACTTTTAGCTGACGTAATACTGTTGTCAAACACACACCGCGAGATGGAGGAGGGTAAACAGAAATTAATCCCGACAGCAGGTGGCAGTGACGATATGAACAGCACTCAATATTCGCTGCGCTCACGTGCGATTAGCATGCGAGTGGAGGCGGAGGCTAACGCCGGTGATATGATTGACACAGACCAAATAATTCAAACCATTCCCGCGGGTAGCAACCCAACTGTGGATACGAATGCAATGCTCCTTCAGATCCACAATTCGATGACAAATAATGATAGGGAAAAGGAACAATTGCGGTTACAAAGGAAACGAAAAGCAAGAGAGAGAGCTGAAAGAGAGGAGGAAAACAAAAAAGAACTAATGCGAGATTTTACCGATTTAAATAAACAATTTGACGTGATAAATGAAAAATTTGAAGTGGTGAAAACTAAAATAAGTACCGACTTGAAAACTGAACTGAATACGCAATTGGGCGAGGTCAAGTCGGAAATAAGTGGGCAAATCGAAGCAGTAATATCTGAGATCCGTAAACAGGTTGAGGCTGAGATTTAGTAAATTTGATGCAGCACTAGGAGCTGCCAAGGGTGAAATTAATGCCACGATAGAAGCATACCATAGCGAAACTGTAGCGTTAAAGGGTAATTGTGGTACCACGTCAAAGGAGGTCAGCGCCATGAAACTGGTTGTCACTAATATGGGAGAGGAGATAGATGGTTTGACGAAACAAGTAGAATCACTTGACATAGAGGAGCAGGTAAAAAATTCCGGTAAAGGCTCACGCCGAAGCGTTATCCGACCACGACACAGAGTGGATAGAAAGCAAAGACTATCTGATAGAAAAAACAGAACTGAAGGAAGTAGTAAGGGAAGTTACTTATGATCTTTTGGCGGAACCAAGAAAATCGGGAGACACCGTGTTATCTGAGCTGGGACAGATAAGGCGAACTTTGGCACAAGACCTTCATCAGTGGAAGCAGCAGGTCATTGAAGAGGAGCAGACATTAAAGAACAAAGTGGGAAGTCCTTTACATCTGGTGGGTAGCGAATGGAATCACTCCCCATACCGAAATGACAATAGGCAAATTCATTACAGCACTCCACTTGATGACACGTCGTAACACAGTCCGACAGACGCAGTGCGTAACCACATTGAACTGAACAGCCCACCAACGCTCATAACACAAATGCAGGAAGAAAGTGTATTGCAACACAAAACATTTCCAACCTTTCATCCGCAAGAACCTGACATACACCCGATGGTATTTTTGCGAAACTTCTCTGGAGTATTTCCGAACAGCTGGACAGACAAGCAAAGAATAGAGTTTGTGGCGGGTATATAACAGGAAATGCCGCCTTATGGGGAATAGAAATGACGGACAAGTGCAGGACCTATAATGAATTCGATCGGATGTTTCGGAACAAATTTTGGAGTGACGGGGTTCAGCAACGTTTAAGAAAAGAAGTGTTCAATGCGGAAATGTTCAATTCGAAACATGGCAGTCTCAAAAGGTATTTCGAAAAATAGTTAGCAGAAATTAAATTCTGGGACTCGCCAATTACAAATAAAGACGCGATCAAGATTTTGAAAACTAAATTGCCCATCTCTATAAGGGAGAAAGTAGTTAACGTTTCCGGGGACGATACCGAAGCATTTGTTTCCATATTGGACTCATTGGATTCGATTCGCGAAGACGCGGTAGCAAATGTTGGTAGCGCTCCGAATGGAGTGAGCAGGCGAAACGTGGAGGTTGCGCGGCCAACAATGGCAGTGAGGGAAGAGCGCGCGGAAGCGACGCTCACTGGCGACCGTCCGGCGGCTGCAGAAGCCAACAGGCGTCGACCGAAGGATGATAATAAACAACGGTGCAGCCCAGTGGATAGAACACAACGGCCACAGTACGGAAACTAGACACACAATTATCCACAAAATCAGTACGGAAACAAACCACCACAGAAGGAAATTATCAGGGCAGACCAGTCTTTAACAGGACGCGCGAGTGGAAATCAAATAAATGGCACGGGACAAGTGCAGGACAACAACATTTTGCTAGTAATGACAGTACAATACACTACTTGGCCCAGAATACATTTTGACCTCCGACAAATATAATTTTTTCCGATCTCTCAAGTGATTATGCGGGAAATCCGAAGCCGAAACGGCAAAAGACTGCACGAATCTATTAAGCGTAAAGTGGATCGAACACGGGACAAGAACCTTGTCCACCACCCTTCGTGCCACAGTCACAACACCAACACGAAACGGAGGAGACGTTAAGGGCGATATCCGATAGGGAGAACCACCATCATAAGGAAAACTAGAAACAGCATTTTTTCCAAAATCAGGCTGGCGTTGATTTCACTGACAACGTATGCAAACCCCTTGTAAGAAAGCATTTGGCAAAAATGTAAATAAGGTTATTGAATACAGAGAAGGTGAGAGAATCTTACTGAGGACTCATTTTAAACCATCGTAAGTGGGAGCGCGTTTACGAAGGCCCATATGTTATTGTCAGGAAGCCGCACACAGGATGTTACTTGCTAGCCGACCCCGTGACTGGAAGGATTAAAGGACTGTTCCACCATAGTGACCTAAGAAAATTCCACAATGGGAACACAAGAAAGAAATTTGCAGGTGTTTGTAGTACGAGGCAATTTCAAAGCATCATCAGAGAACAAGGTAAGTCGTCGACGTCGAATGATAACTCAAGAAAAACGACAAGCCAGTAGTTAATACGTCTGGAGGTCATCATACACTGCTGACTGTGTGAGGAAAGTTTGTACCGATCTGTTAACTGAATACAGGTAAAGGAACATGGCAAAGAGAGAACTTAGTACTAGTTTCAAGTTAGTATGTAGGTATACGATCCATGCTCGTGTGGTAATCAGCCCCCGGTATGTGTGAATCAAAGAGGAAGGAGTGGTCAGTGCCGTTCTCTCAGGTTTTATAATAAAGGATTTTTTTCTTGTTAAGAAACTGAAGTCTCTCGGAGGACAGCTTGTACTCCTGTGTAAAACAAAGGGTCATAGCTTTTCGTGACTAGAATCTAAGAATAACAGAGGATATCGTAATGAGAGCGACACATTTCCTAAAAAAAAGAGAGTAAATTATAATATGCTAAAGAACATGTGTAAGATCCGATGCTTAGAAGAAGTAATGTATGTGGAAAACTTCATTAGGAACAAAGTTTTAAAGTCTATGGCAGATAAGTTATGCTGACGCAAATTCGAAGGTGTAGCAAGTAAAAGAAGGGGTAGAAATAACGCTATATTATAAGTTCCATGGAAATATTATACTTAGGAAATGCCAGCCGCTAGACTAAATGTAGCGATTAATAACAGGAGTCCGCAGGCTACAGGGTCAAGTAACCAAGTAAACAATTGGTCAAACAAGCACATGCATAGAGGCGTGTAAAAGAATCAATTATATTTTCTAAGTGAGTGACACGCAAAAAGCAACTGCAGCAGCATAAGCGCTCGCATGTAAATGATTCTTGTTTAGCATGATAATTTTTATAATGTCCAGATTATTTAAATGGTGATTTGTGTGTTCCTTTATAAAATATTATCCAAAATACCGACCCCTGATAATACTTCAGACATCATATTCCAAGGATCAGCTCGTAGAGGTTTACTTGTACTGTCCGGGCAAAGCAACTCACACGAAAAGCGTGTAGCTTCGCGACGAGATGAGTTAAATTTTGCTTGTTGAAGCCAATTAGAGTCGAGCATTGTTTGGCGTGCAATTGAGTTTGTTGTCTTTGTAACGCGCGGTTAGTTAGTCATCGCCCGTATATTTTGAAGCGAATAGTATTCAGCGCGCAAAAGGAGGCAGTCTCTATGTCTGGAAGCTGTCCTCAATTTAAAGAACACAGTAAACACAATTAAATGGACATGTAAATGAAAAAAGTGATAAAAAGAGGAGTGTTGTCAAAGAGGAAGACAATTAGTTTGTCTTTGAGACAATTAAAAAATGTAATAAGAATTTGACGGTAACGAATTAATAAAAGTGGTAACTCTGTTTACAAGAGGAGACTGAAGAATAGTCTTAAGCGGAAGACGTAAATTTTAACTGGTAAGCAAGAGAGAGCCATAAGAAAATGACGACAGCAGTTCTGTACCGGACGTGATCATTAGATTAAGAATATATGTATGTATATATATAAGCAAATTATTTAAATATTATTAGTCAAGGTATCTTGTTATCCTTCTGTGATAGTGTTATTTTTGCAAAGAGAAAGTGAGATGAAGGACGACGTTTAGTTCACGAACGCCTATCAAAGTGAAAGTGAAACTTTGTGCATCGAAAAGCGAGTCTGTGTCACGACTCTTTATACCACACCTTGTGTGTATCAGTTTTATTTTTAACATGTGCAACGGCCAGTGAAGAAGTATGGTTCGCCATGCAGCCCTCGCAAGCCAGCAAAATAACTTCCTCTCACTCACCTGCGAGTCCTTCACGGACAGTTGACGAGTGGTACGACGAGATGACTTCGTCCAGGATTCGTCGGTGAAGCAACAGCAGTAATCCTCAAACAACGTGCTTTAAACGCACCACGTTATTGGCGGACAACACAACACACAACCTATCTACGATAGCGCGCGTTATGCTGGCCGGTGTTAGTCTGTCAACATTGCAGCACAGCGGCGTATGACGAAGTAATGGATATTTGTAACTTTACATAGCTCGTACGGAAAGATATAGGTGTTCATTCTTTCCGCGCGCTATACGAGATTGGAATAATAGAGAATTGTGAAGGTGGTTCGATGAACCCTCTGCCAGGCACTTAAATGTGATTTGCAGAGTATCCATGTAGATGTAGATGTAGATGTGGATGTAATGGCCGGGTCCGCGTGGCTCGCTCCGGCAATAACTGAGACTTCATACTACTTTGAAGGACATTGTTCTATATGTACATAGAAAACATATTTTAGAGACTGAAGGAGAACGATTTGTATTAAGCAAAGAATAAAATGGTCACGACTAGAATAAACTTCGGTCACGGTCAGAACGACATTGATATTTGCCTTAACCGCTGTCATAAACAAGAGCAGAAGTCAGTGAGAAATGAAAAAAAGAAAGAAATGATCCTTACCCATCCTGAACCCATTGTAATTAAACCCAAATTTTAAGTAATACTAATGCAGAGTATTCTCCATTTATGTTCCATATTCCATGAGTTCACGGAGAATAGCAAATTCCATTCAGTGAAGTGGTAGAAAAGGGACTCACATCGTGAGCGATTCTTGACAAACAATTCGACGGCACAGTCTGATCCACGAACCAATGTACAATGTGTGTAAAATAAGAAAGAATATTATGATGAAATAAACACGATCCTATCGAGCTTGTAGAGACACTGAAAATTTGGAAAACGTGTGAAAGAAAAATGAAAATGTCATGTCAACTTCATAGTTTGTAAGCATTTTAGGATTGTGCAGGTAGTTATACGTGTATGTATTTTTTTTTCTCTGCGTCAATACCTGTCATGTCCACTTAATGTATATAGCTCTTTATTGTGAATAGTAATACTTTCCATGTTGATGTAGACGTTAAGAAACCCTGTGACCAAAACACAGATGCAGATGAACTGCACAAAGACAGTTTTTACTAATGATCTTAACAATTAATATTTTCTCTGTTATGGTAACTTTGGGAAACGTCAAGTGTATACCACTATATAACTACTCAATTTCAGCGGTAGATATGTATTTAATGCCACTAATATTACGAGCGACATGGGGACGGAAGCAATGCCTCCTGTATTCCTCCCCTCCCCATGGGAGGCAGTGTAACATTAGTATCTGTTTCGACAGCTTAAATAAACTTACATTCGATAATCTAACCATGCAGGCTCTTAAAAGCCATACAATTTGTGTAAAATTTTCTTAGATCGCCGCTGAGGAGCGACAACCTGATATTTCAAAGAATACCTTACGCGCCACGGCGCAGAATACGACTTGTTCATAAATTGTATCGATAGAGATCTTTCGTGTTTCTTATTTTTTGACAGCTGAAGAATTGTAATCCTCTCCTGTTCCCACAGTCCTGATATAGTTTTTAAAGACGGCGGACGCGTACATGGCGTGGTCCGCAATCACTAATTAGTTATTATAAAATATTACTATTGTGCAGTGCTGTGTAAGAATTTGTGTGTGCAGCTAAGATGAAATGTCGAATATGCTAAAGGACTTTATTTAAAGAAACAGCCAGCAAGATATAAAATTGAAATGTACCGAGCCTGTTGTTAGCAGTACTGACTAAGGTAATTAAATTGGTTATTGTGCTCTCAAATGCTGTAGTGCCCGCTTAGTACTTAAAGTATTTGTATGGTATCCATTTCCTATTAATGGCAACAGAAATAACGGTGTTTCTATAGTTTTCATACAGCTACCAGGGACCGTCTTATAAAGGCACATTTGCATGCCGTGCGTGAGTTTCCTCGGAAAGCGGAATCTTAATTAAATAATTAATCTCTGACAAATAAATAAAGGCTATGGCATAGAACTGCAGTGCTATGCCACCGATAAAATAAAATACAATTCTGACACTCTTATGTTTCATTAAGAAGAAGTAGGTTGAGTAGAATACCTGGTGCGGGAAGCACGTATATTTTATTAACTGGTACACTGGCATATTTGATGTTATATAAGAACACTGCGAGTTGCAGTCTTACTAGGCACTCGATTCTGTAAAGAACTTATATTTATGAAAGTAAGTAGAATTGTTTAACTGTAGGTTTATTCGTTGAATATATCTGATTTAACTAACTGTGTAAACTTTTCTATGTTTAGTAGACAGTCACCTCTGTACGACGTATTGACATGGCTGGCAAATTATTCTAATACTGAGATTTCGATTTTGAGTCCGCATCTACCGCAGGAGTCTTTGGAAACGATTTAAATACGAAGTCCGATTATTTGAGTCTTATTTCACGGTCAACTACGAATAACGCTGCATTTACGAAAAAGCCATTGTCAAGCGTCTGATACCAAATAATTAAACGTCCACGTTCCAGATAAGCAAATATTAATTACAACCAATCACTATGATACATAATTAATAATTAATATTTTATTTTATTTATTTATTTATTTTATACTCTGGGTATTTCGCTTTCGAAATGATTGTGGAAAATTGAGACGCCATGTTGTCGCTGGATGACTACGTCATCTGCTAAACCGGGACGGCTTTCCGTTGTCGGATGCTGTGCCGTAGTTTCTTGCTCCGCATTCGGATCGAAATTTACGTGTGAGACGTTATCGCCCCGGAGCACCTGTCTTACATTCGCACTTATTGTATTGTTCTCTTCCATCACGGGATTTTCTATACCTAAACGCTGTTCATTTCTCTGTTGGCTTCCTCCATTTAGTTTATGATTTTTATTTTATTTATTTATTCTGGGAACATATAATCTACATAGGACAAGAAGGGACCTGCTTTGTGTGTAACGTCCGTACAATCTGCCCGCGTCGCGTCACGCTCCTAAAATCCACTTACGAACAACGTAGAAGGCTACCCTTAGCGGACGTGCTTCCCCAAGCGACAGCCACTGACCCTATCCGCGTTTCTGATGGGGAACGGGACGGTCCCAGCGCATTTCCTCCGCTGGCCTCTCGTACGAACGTGGCCACTGTGGCCTCCGCGCCGCCACCGCCTCCACTTCAGAACGAGCGGGCCGGCCGAAGTGGCCGTGCGGTTAAAGGCGCTGCAGTCTGGAACCGCAAGACCGCTACGGTCGCAGGTTCGAATCCTGCCTCGGGTATGGATGTTTGTGATGTCCTTAGGTTAGTTAGGTTTAACTAGTTCTAAGTTCTAGGGGACTAATGACCTCAGAAGTTGAGTCCCATAGTGCTCAGAGCCATTTGAACCATTTCAGAACGAGCGTACTCGGACACAAGGTGGTGAGCTGTCGGACAATTCCTCTGCCCTTCTCTGCTCTACTGGAGAGATTCCGTTGCAGGAGGCCTCTCCCCTCTCCTAGTTGCTGTTCGAGATTCGAAACCGCCCGGCAGTCTCTCCGATGTGACTGCCGAGACTGGGACGGCCTCCGTCACACGAGGACACACCCACTCCGCAGTTCCGCACTGTTTCCACCGACCTGCCAGCATTCCTGCGTCTGTTACGAGTTCCTGACCTTCTACGGGGAAACCGTGCCACGGCCCACTCCTGTTCACAACCCGCAGTGATGGCGTGCAAATTGAAACAATTATCTGGTCGTTTCCTGTGGAAAACTTATGTTTCTCCACTCTGGTATGAGTGGAGCCCCGTCCCCTTGGAACGTTTGGACTTCCCAGCATCGGAGTGGAGGCTTCAGTACTGTTCATACGGAGTACCGGTGTAACGTGTGCTCGAGCAACCCGTTCCGTTACATCTCGCTTATTTACGTGTCTTGGACCAGACAGTCTGACTCCCCCTGCCGATGTTGGCCAGATCAGCTCTAAATTGCGCCACGTAAAAAAAAGGGCTCTGACCACTATGGGACTTAACTTCTGAGGTCATCAGTCCCCTACAACTTAGAACTACTTAAACCTAACTAACCTAAGGACATCACACACATCGGTGCCCGAGGCAGCATTCGAACCCGCGGCCGTAGCGGTCCCGCGGTTCCATACTGAAGCGGCTAGAACCGCTCGACCACCCCGGCCGGCTACGCCACGTACGTGAATTTCATATTATACTAAGTTTTCTGGGAGCCAACACTTTGTCGATGACACACGGCATCAGCGGATGTTTGCTTCCTCGTTGGGGAGTACAATTATCCCGATCCCCAGTTAAGATGGCCGCACCACTCACGTCCTGGAAGACAGTGTGGTTTCACGTCGGCCTCACCGCGGTGTAAGGTCACCAACAGTCTGATCCCCGCCTCCGCCTTCTTCGTCTCAGTCCGACTGGTTTTCGCGACGTGTGACGCATTGCCGCACAGCCTTGCCTCTTGAGGCAGAGGACACTGGCTGCGGATCCGCCGCCAGCTGCCTTCCCTTAGTCCACCGGCTGAAGCTGCTTTCTCGGTTTAACTTCTTCCGTGTCCGGACTTTTCCGTCTCACCTCGGGCGAAGACTAATTCGATCTCGCGGCTCCTCTGACTCTGGGCCCACTGTGAAGTCGGCTGTGACGACCATCCTGACCGCAGCGTTTCTCGCCAGACGCGGTGAACGCTCACTGGAAGTGGCAGAGGCCTCCACGTTATCGAGCTTTATCTGAAAATACGTCCCATCCTGTCTCTAATCGTCAAGGAATTGGACAGCTCTATTTATTCCTTGTTCTGGAGCCTTGTCTCCTTGTGGTCTTCCTAGAGAAAAATTTAGTATTCCTTTTTGAGTCCCGGAATTGTTGAATTTATGTGTACCAAGTTTTCTTTTCAAAAAAAGAAGAATCAAAAGCAAACAAACAAATTAAAAATATAAACAAAAATAATTAAAAAACAGGAGGAAACCAACCAAGTACAATGTCCATGTGACGGACCAAAAGAGCGACAGACAGATTGGGGGGGGGGGGGTGCAGTCCTCTGCTTTCGACCCCTTCCCCCCCCCCCCCCCCCCGTCTCCACCGCCCAAGCCTGAAGCTGACTGTGTCCGCTTGTTCCCGGAACAAAAAAAAAGTAGTGCAGTGGACGACATGTCTGGTTACTGTGCAGGTGGTTGTGACTTCAGATCTCGTCAGGGGCTGCAACATCATTTCAAGTCATGTCGATAAAGACTTGAAAATAATCACCATATTATTAAATCTTGTAGCACGAAATACATTCTTGACGGCACTGTGCAGCCAATACAATAATCCCTTTCTGCTTTTGTTTTTTAATCAGTTCATTACAATTATTAAACACTTACGTGTTGTGATGGGTGAATAAAACATTAAAATCACATAAGCGAAGATCCCAAATGAAGAAGATAGACAGGAATAAAGAAAAGTGAGCTAGTGAGAAGCATTGATGAGTCGCTTCGAGCAACCTGTGACGCGTATGCGGGGGCTGAGGGCCGGCCCTGCTGCACGCGGCTGCGACCCGGCAGGGCTGGTGCTCGAGTCCCGGGCAGCCGCCTCTCCTCCCTCCAGGCCGGACCTGCCTCGCGCGGA
Organism: Schistocerca americana; assembly: GCF_021461395.2. Classification (NCBI taxonomy): domain Eukaryota; kingdom Metazoa; phylum Arthropoda; class Insecta; order Orthoptera; family Acrididae; genus Schistocerca; species Schistocerca americana. Next base: position 96,399,024 of record NC_060129.1, on the reverse strand, counting down.
TCGTCCTCAGAACGCCGCGGCGAGACCCAAGTCCACTGCCACCGTCTGGCCGAAGCTGCTGACAGCCTGACTCTTCAGCGGTGCCTCTCTGTGCCGGCGTCCGCCCACAACACGCGCAGTTTCCCACTTTCACCGCAGCCGCAGTCATTTGTCTCAACTGGGAAAGGGTGACGCTGCCGACGTTGTTCCGTGAAACTTTCTGCTTCATTGCGTTCCACGTCAAGTTCGACGAGGTTGCGATCGCAGTTGTAGCGCGAATGGCGTAACACTAAAAGAATCCGAAATGAGGAGTTACAGTGTTCTATCTGCTTTGTATTCGGGCTCGCGTTTGTAACGTTTGACAACTTACGAGAGCTCCCTGCGTGTTCGAGTCTGCACAGAACGGAATTTTATGCCCAGGCAGCAGTGATTGTACAGTCATGCTCAAAAGTATCCGAACGACCTGAATTGCATTTCGCCTGATTCGTATGCAACCCACATAACGCAGCTGTCTAGCAGGTCCTCTAATCGCTCCTTAGTACAGTCCTTTGATTATTGAAAATGGTTCCAACGAGTCACCATTAGAAAACACTGCTCTGTATCGCAATAACTCAAGATGTAAAGTAATACCACGACACTAGAAATATCAAGGAACACCTTTTCCCAGATAAGACTGTGATTAAGGCTTGTAAGCTCACATTTATTGCAATAAATGATATACCTGAAATGTTACCACTCTCATTATTACGTCAGATGGGTAACGTACGTAGTAAGTTCGTCGTATTCATGACTTCCTCTTCAAAGTAGCATACAACACTTGTTATTTAACACAAAATGACATTAAAAATTTAAGTTATTCACAAGCAGCTAGTAGAGAATATGTATGAACTTCAAATTACACGACGAACCGGCTCGTTTTGCATATGGATTCAAACCCAGGTCTAAGATTTCGTGACTGATAGAAACTAACAGTCATCCCTGACTAGGCATACAGAGAGTGATATACGTCGATTTTAGACAGTATCAGTGAGCAAATACCAACTTTAAATTACATAACGTGAACATTTTGAACGGACGCGGATTCCTACCCAGCATCTATTGTCCCTGTTAACGAACTACGAGAGATGTTAAATATTGCTTCTTCACAAATAACTTACTTCGAAATGCCGTGAGATAAAGCTTTGTGTTGGACAGGGATTCGAACCCAGAACCTAATCGAATTGCTATCGAAGCACGATAAACAGTGACATATCGAATTTTCTTGGCAGTGGCTAGATGTTTTAACTGAAATGACGAGACGAAACATTAATTTTTTCCTTCCCAGGACTCCAACCTGGCACCTATCGCTGTTATATTCTATAGCAGCAGCGACATGTGAGCAAGTCTGAGCTAGAAATAATATGACGAAGAGTTCAGTCCTGACTGGGTATCGACTCCACACATGTCGTTGTTGACTACACACAAAGAGACGTCAGCTACCGAATTTTTCTCCACCAGCAGCTCGGAATAACATCCTTGAACTTACAGTGATCTCACAAATATTTCTGTGTCTCACTGGGAGTCAAAAACGTCAGCTATCGTTAGCGTTGACAACGAATGAAAATCAATTAAAAATCAAAATTATTATCCAACAGCAAATAGGTGTTCTCATGCTAGAGCTTGATAATACATAATGAAAATTGAGTGCCAGGCCAGGAGTCGAATCCATTCACGCGCAATATGTGGAGATGTTGAGGAATCTGCAGTTTTGAACAAACAACAAATTGTAATCGACCTGTATTGTCACGAAGGGATCAAAGTCCGCGTTAAGGGCGGTCTGAGTTGCATTCCCAGTTCAGAACCAATTTTATCGGCATACAGAAGCTCAATTAAAAGATGGAATAAATGACCTGTGACCCTACATAGCGTTTGTTTCGTCCCTAGAAATAAATAACTAATATAAGAAAGGCTGCTGGTGATAGAGTTCCGCCGGCCGCGGTGGTCTAGCGGTTCTGGCGCTGCAGTCCGGAACCGCGGGACTGCTACGGTCGCAGATTCGAATCCTGCCTCGGGCATGGGTGTGTGTGATGTCCTTAGGTAAGTTAGGTTTAAGTAGTTCTAAGTTCTAGGGGACTTATGACCTAAGATGTTGAGTCCCATAGTGCTCAGAGCCATTTGAACCATTTGAATTGATAGGTTGAACCCCAGTAAAGTCAGGAGTGGCGAAATGTGGGAAATCTAACATCTACTTGGTAGAGAAGTAATATCGTATTTAATGTGAATTTTAGACCACAATGCCTTTTACCTTCTTCACTCGGCATAGCCAGAAGAAAATAGAATCTGGCTCTCCCTATTAAAAATCATCAGCAGAAATTGCAATCGAACCCAGACCATCCCCATTGGAACCTACCATCAATCCAACAGACCACCAAATCCTCTTCTTTGAGACTCATTTTCTATCATAACCGTGTTTTGGCACACTCGATGAGAATTCTGACACACAGGTTCCCTGTAGTGGTTTGCAGCATGTTCAGTACATTTATTTACTTGGTTGACCGAATCGCCAAGAACTAGCTGCCTCGGCTACCCAGTGCATAAATTCGACTATATTTTGTAATCACCGAAATAAAATCACGTAACTGCCACCTACACACAATTGCCAACAGTGTAGGATGCAGAAATTTAAATACGAACTGTTCCTACATTTGAGCTACTCTATTGCGCTATCTGTTTGTTGAAGACGTCGTGCAGTGCAAAAGAAAAGCTGTAACTGTGTGTCTCTCAGACGTCTAGGTCCGGACATATGCTTTATCTCACAACACTGTGGATGCGAAAGTTCTGGAGGAACTGTTGTTGACTTCTGGAGGTGCTGAAGTTACATGATAGCTACTAGTGTAACGGTACGCGTCGCGCGCATTAGATAAGACGTCGCGAGTTCTATTACATGCTCTGCTACATCTTTTAAAACGCAATTCTGCTGTCTCCTGTAGCTGTCAATTTAATGGAACTTTGAACATAATTCCCTTCACTTCTCAACCTAAAATAGTAAAATGGGGAAAAAGGGCTAACTTCTGCGACATTTTGTTCTTTACAGGTTTAATAGACGGCCAGGCAGCAGATGCATCTCGGAGCTTTTGTATTATGTATGGGGAGACCGCATCGTGCCAAAACAGTCAGGAAAGTATTTTCTACATTAGCTGTCGTCTGGTAGTGGCATTTTATTCTTCTTCAAACCTTGTTTGACAGCTTTAACTAAGATCAAGTTATCTACATGCATGTAATCAATAAACTGCATGTGCATTGTCAGACTGTTATATGTAACATCAGAGAATTCGCATACAGCATTGACGATTAATTTCTCTCTCATGCTTAGTATTGTTTTAACAACACTAAAAGAAACCTTGCGAATATTGTGCACTGTATTATAAGAAATGAATTATAACTACCCACGATAACCTTACGACGAAAGTCTGATTTAATAAAACTGAGTATCTGTACACAAGCGTGTCTCTATCGGCCTGAATTAGTAAAATACTACTCACATTGATTTCGATTGGGTCTGTGTTTGATTGGTATGCTGTGTCATACTCAACAGATATGCAAATGTGGCATTTCATAAATAAAGTTATGTATTCCTAGCAACCCAAAATTTGCTTGTCAGCAGGGGAAAGGGGCGTTACGTGTTGTACAGCATTGTAAGTTTTTCACCATTGCACTCTGAGCTGAAAGTATTTTCTTGCGATTTCCTTATCGATGTTTGATCTGACTGCTTGTGGCTCTTTCACAAAAGGGATAAAAACGTTATAGTCTGCGAGACTAGAACGGCGAACCGTAACAGACGCTTTTACACAGGTCAGCACTTCCCCCTTCAGATAGCAAAGAGGTATGTGCTGCGCCTTCGTCTTACGAGACCAATACTGTCTAGAGCTCGTAAACCGCTACTAAAGGACGAGATTGGTTGCGATTTCCACGTGCAACGACTTTCCTGGGCTGAAAATCGTAAACTTACAATATTTTGTTACACCTCAAGCGATAATAATTCAGATTATTCAATGGAAATGACAGGAAAAATCAAGTGAACTTTGATGCTTAATTCCGTGTACACCAGGAAGTAACTCTTCGATCACAGAGTTGCCAAACATACGTTTTCTTGTTGGCAAATCTCAGTTACAGTGCCAGCAGGAAGAAGACGAACCGATGTGATCCTAGAGCGGGCTGGGAAGTGACCATAGCTGCCGTCTCAAAGACGCGGCTGCTATGGCTTGGAATACGTAATGCGTACGATTCGCATTTCTGTAACTAGGTTTAGGGACTGGAGCGTAGTTACTAATAATATGCAGAACTGACTGCAAACTAAGAACGATAAATCATTAACTCTCATAGTTGCTTTTATATTTCTTTCGTAACTGTACTCAAAACTAAGAAACTCATTCACAGACGTTTTCGTACCACGTCGGTAGTCGAACACACCAAACAAATAAAAATAAAAACAGAATGTGTGTGTGTGTGTGTGTGTGTGTGTGTGTGTGTGTGTGTGTGTGTGTGAGAGAGAGAGAGAGAGAGAGAGAGAGAGAGAGAGAGAGAGAGAGAGAGAGAAAGAGAGAGAGAGAGAGAAAGAGAGAGAAAGAGAGAAAGAGAGAGAGAGAGAGAGAGAGAGAAATAAAAAGGGATGATAGAGAGGGTAATAAATTGTTGTAAAGAAATTGAATACTGGTATGTAAAGAGATCTTTCATTAAAATGACACGTTCAACATCATTACGAAATGTCCTATTGTGATCTATGGCACAAGTACTAATCTAATGTAATCTAATCATATATTGCTGACTAGCCGCGAAGAGTCATGAATTACCGAAATTTTCGCCAATATCAGTAATCAAATCTAAACTTGAAAAGAAAAGACGACAATTTTTTGTAATAAACCGAGACTCCTATCGAGGCCCTTTCATACCTGTTAGCTAACCACGAAAGATGTCTAATATACCTCAAATCAGAAGTAACAAAATACACTCCTGGAAATTGAAATAAGAACACCGTGAATTCATTGTCCCAGGAAGGGGAAACTTTATTGACACATTCCTGGGGTCAGATACATCACATGATCACACTGACAGAACCACAGGCACATAGACACAGGCAACAGAGCATGCTCAATGTCGGCACTAGTACAGTGTATATCCACCTTTCGCAGCAACGCAGGCTGCTATTCTCCCATGGAGACGATCGTAGAGATGCTGGATGTAGTCCTGTGGAACGGCTTGCCATTCCATTTCCACCTGGCGCCTCAGTTGGACCAGCGTTCGTGCTGGACGTGCAGACCGCGTGAGACGACGCTTCATCCAGTCCCAAACATGCTCAATGGGGGACAGATCCGGAGATCTTGCTGGCCAGGGTAGTTGACTTACACCTTCTAGAGCACGTTGGGTGGCACGGGATACATGCGGACGTGCATTGTCCTGTTGGAACAGCAAGTTCCCTTGCCGGTCTAGGAATGGTAGAACGATTGGTTCGATGACGGTTTGGATGTACCGTGCACTATTGTGTCCCCTCGACGATCACCAGTGGTGTACGGCCAGTGTAGGAGATCGCTCCCCGCACCATGATGCCGGGTGTTGGCCCTGTGTGCCTCGGTCGTATGCAGTCCTGATTGTGGCGCTCACCTGCACGGCGCCAAACACGCATACGACCATCATTGGCACCAAGGCAGAAGCGACTCTCATCGCTGAAGACGACACGTCTCCATCGTCCCTCCATTCACGCCTGTCGCGACACCACTGGAGGCGGGCTGCACGATGTTGGGGCGTGAGCGGAAGACGGCCTAACGGTGTGCGGGACCGTAGCCCAGCTTCATGGAGACGGTTGCGAATGGTCCTCGCCGATACCCCAGGAGCAACAGTGTCCCTAATTTGCTGGGAAGTGGCGGTGCGGTCCCCTACGGCACTGCGTAGGATCCTACGGTCTTGGCGTGCATCCGTGCGTCGCTGCGGTACGGTCCCAGGTCGACGGGCACGTGCACCTTCCGCCGACCACTGGCGACAACATCGATGTACTGTGAAGACCTCACGCCCCACGTGTTGAGCAATTCGGCGGTACGTCCACCCGGCCTCCCGCATGCCCACTATACGCCCTCGCTCAAAGTCCGTCAACTGCACATACGGTTCACGTCCACGCTGTCGCGGCATGCTACCAGTGTTAAAGACTGCGATGGAGCTCCGTATGCCACGGCAAACTGGCTGACACTGACGGCGGCGGTGCACAAATGCTGCGCAGCTAGCGCCATTCGACGGCCAACACCGCGGTTCCTGGTGTGTCCGCTGTGCCGTGCGTGTGATCATTGCTTGTACAGCCCTCTCGCAGTGTCCGGAGCAAGTATGGTGGGTCTGACACACCGGTGTCAATGTGTTCTTTTTTCCATTTCCAGGAGTGTATGTATGCATTTAATTAGGATGCGCATGATGTGAAGTTCTGTGACGGAGATACGAACCCAACACGTAATTGGATTGTTAACTAAGTAAAATCAAATGTTACGTATCGGTTTTTTTTACCAGCTGCTTTTCGTTTGAATCTAAAATAAAGATACAAATTTCTGTACCTGAGTGACAATCGGCTCTGGCTCTGAGCACTATGGGACTTAACATCTGTGGTCATCAGTCCCCTAGAAATTAGAACTACTTAAACCTAACTAACCTAACGACATCACACACATCCATGCCCGAGGCAGGATTCGAACCTGCGACCGTAGCAGTCCCGCGGTTCCGGACTGAGCGCCTAGAACCGCTAGACCACCGCGGCCGGCTGAGTGACAATCGAACCACACTTCTTTATCGCCCACGAATATAGCTTAAGTATCAATTGCTTACTCACCAACAGTGAGATGTGTGCGTGTTTGACCAGAAATTGCGGTCTTGTAAACAGGAACGAAATGATTGAACTATACTGTTCCGAGGGATTCAGATCCTCGAAAGCGGAGATACAAATTCTAATCACAGTGCAGCACCAAATTTTTCAACGTCTCTAGTTCAATCAAGCACAAGTAAACTAAGTGCCCTGTTCCTTTAAATGACTTTTCGATCATCAAAAAAAAAAGAAAAATAATGTTTTTCTAATGTAAGTAAGTTTACTGGCGACAGTATTTCTGTTTATCAAGTCCGCCTATGTCATTTCCCAAATTAAACCTGCTCCGTCCAGTTGGGAATGAAGGAAAGTGATGTTTAATGCAGATTCTGGATTATAACGTGTTTCTCTTGAGGTTACCAGAGGTAAAGAAAATCTGTTTTTGCCTCTAAATGCCTGAACCCAGGCATTACACTTCTGATAGTTGGTTCCACTAGACCATTGTGGCCACATTTCCCAGCCCCAGGAGTGTGCGGTAACGGATGATGTGGTTTGCTTACAAAATTAGAAGTGTCTTTATATCCTGCTGACGTGAGAATAGCATAATAATAGAGTCGCATTTTTCCACCATGATTAGTCATCATAGCCTCGATGTGAAGCCACTTTGAAATTTTCACTAATTCAGGAAATTTCTTAGTTCGAGAAAATCCTCTTTGAAGTGTGAAGTTACCGGGTAATTCGATTATTACCGTCATTATTACTATCATTTTCTTCATACTGCTGCTGGAACACATGTGCTTGAAGATCATTTAAGGCGTTTTGTTCATTATAGAAGTAGTTGGCCAAGAACAGGTTCTTTCCCTGTGTACGGAATCCTTTTCATGTTAATATCAAACATCAGCAGTTACTCGTAGATTACATTAAAACTAAAGTAATTGATGAAGACGTTACTTGATAGCAAAAACACGCTGTCTTTCTTCATTTACTTGCCCCTAGAAATGGCTGTCGAATACTGCCAAACCAAGGGATGTTACTGCCTACTACGTCGCCGTCAGTTCTTCCATATGATTTGGTCGACGTGACCTGTTTCAAGTTGTGTACGACGGAGAATGTTTTAGAAAATCAATTGTTTTCCTTTGCAATAAACAAAAAGATTTTCATTCTAAGCCATCCAAGTTCAAAATATTCGCAATATTAATTCAAATTTAATATTCGCTTCTATAATGTAGGAAAGTATTTCACAGTTGCAAGGCCCGCATCGGACTCATTGTCCTTACACTTAGTCGCTGACCACAAATTCTAGCTCAGAGTGACACCAGTTTAAGTAACCTAATGTAGTGAAGACCGTTTTCCAGTGCTCTTTCTCAACGCAAAATATGCAAATTTCAAAATGTCTTCACATCGAGGCTATGATGCCTAGAAGAGTCTTTACATCCTGCTGACATGAGAATAGCATAATCTCCACGTCAGAAGCTTGCTTCTACTTAACCATTTAATAGACTGGCATTTTCCAACGTGACTAATTCTGTAAGCTAAGCTCATCATCCGTTACAGCAACCTCCTGGAGTTGAGAAATGTGGCTATAATCGTCTGGTGGAACGAACTATGAGAAGTGCAATCCGTGGGTTCAGGCAATAGCTTTTAAGAGGTAGAAACATATTTACTTTACCACTGGTAACCTCAAGAGAAAGACGATATAATCCAGAATCCGTATTAAACATCACTTTCCTTCAATCCCAACTGGGCAGAGCCGGTTTAAGTTGGGAAATGACATAGGTGGAGGTCATGGTACACATAAATAGTGTCGCCAGTAAACTTACTTACATTAGAAAAAAAATAATTTTTTGGACGAACAGATAGCCGTTTAAAGGAACAGGGCTCTTAGTTTGCTTGTACTTGATTGAACTAGAGACGTTGATAAATTAGGTACTGGACTATGATTCGAATTTGTATCTCCTCTTTCGAGGATCTGAATCCCTCGGAACACTATAGTTGAATTCGTTCCTTTTTCCCAGACTGCAATCTTCTCTAGGCCTCGTCCAAAGGTAAGCATGTGGGTCCGATTCCTGATCCAGTAAAAAAATATTCGTAATTTCATTTCAAGCCCTGTCACGTGCACACCGCCTGCTAATGAAAATTAATGTGCATTTTTAATGTCTGTTCATGTGTGGCCAACAATTTCCGGTCAGACACGCACACATCTTACTGTTGGCGAGTAAGCAATTGATACTTAAGCTATATTCGTGGGCGATAAAGAAGAATGATAGAAGTGCGGTTCGATTGTCACTCAGGCACAGAAATTTGTATCCTTATTTTAGATTCAAACACCTAGCAGCTGGTAAGAGAAATCGATAAGTAACATTTGATTTTACTTAGTTAACATTCCTATTACGCGTTGGGTTCGTATCTCCGTCGCAGAACTTCACATCATGCGCTTCATCTTTAAATACATACACTTTTTGTTGATTCTGAATGGAGGTATATCAGACATCTTTGTGGTTAGTTAACATAGATGAAAGGGTCTTGATAGGAGTCCCGGTTTATTACAAAAAATTGTCGTCTTTTCTTTTCAACTTTAGATTTGGTTACTGATATTGGCGAAAATTTCGGTAATTCATGACTCTTCGCGGCCAGTCAGCAATATGACATGATTAGAATACATTAGATTAGTACTTGTGCCATATATCACGAATACGACATTTCGTAATGATGTTGAACGTGTCATTTTAATGATAGATCTCTTTGCGTACCAGTATTCAATTTCTTTACGACAATTTCACACCCACACCCACACCCACACCCACACCCACACCCACACACATTCTTTTTTATTTTTATTTGTTTGGTGTGCTCGAATATCGGCGTGGCACGAAAACGTCCGTGAATGAGTTCCTTAGTTTTGAGTACAGTTCCGAAAGAAATATAAAAACAACTACGAGAGTTACTGATTTATGATTCTCAGTTTGCAGTGAGTTCTGCATATTAATAGCAACTACGCTCCAGTCCCTAAACCGAGTTACAGAAATGCGAATCAGACGCATTACGTATTCCAAGCCGTAGCAGCCGCGTCTTTGAGACGCCAGCCGTGGTCACTTCCCAGCCCGCTGTAGGATCACATCGGTTCGTCTTCTTCCTGCTGGCACTGTAACTGAGATTTGCCAACAAGAAAACGTATGTTTGGCAACTCTGTGATCGAAGAGGTACTTCCTGGTGTACACAGAATTAAGCATCAAAGTTCACTTGATTTTTCCTGTCATTTCCATTGAATAATCTGAATTATTATCGCTTGAGGTGTAACAAAATATTGTAAGTTTACGATTTTCAGCCCAGGAAAGTCGTTGCACGTGGAAATCGCAACTAATCTCGTCCTTTAGTAGCGGTTTACGAGCTCTAGACAGTATTGGTCTCGTAAGACGAAGGCGCAGCACATACCTGTTTGCTAGCTGTATGGGGACGTGCTGACCCGTGTAAAAGCGTCTGTTATGGTTCGCCGTTCCAGTCTCGCAGACTGTAACGTTTTTATCCCTTCTGTGAAAGAGCTACAAGCAGTCAGATCAAACATCGATAAGGAAATCGCAAGAAAATACTTTCAGCTCAGAGTGCAATGGTGAAAACTTACAATGCTGTACAACAGGTAACGCCTCTGTCCCCTGCTGACAAGCAAATTTGGGTTCCTAGGAATACATAACTTTATTTATGACATGCTCAAAAATGGTTCCAATGGCTCTGAGCACTATGGGACTTAACAGCTTTGGTCATCAGTCCCCTAGATCTTAGAACTACTTAAACCCAACTAACCTAAGGACATCACACACAGCCATGCCCGAGGCAGGATTCGAACCTGCGAATGTAGCAGTCGCACGGTTCCGGATTGCGCGCCTAGAACCGCAAGACCACCGCGGCCGGCCCTATGAAATGCCACATTTGCGTACTTGTTGAGTATGACACAGCGTACCAATTAAACACAGACCTAATCGAAATCAATGTGAGTAGTATTTTACTAATTCATGCCGATAGAGACACGCTTGTGTACAGATACTCAGTTTTATGAAATAAGACTTTCGTCGTACAGTTATCGTGGGTAGTTTTATTTCATTTCTTATAATACAGTGCACAATATTCCTAAGGTTTCTTTTAGTGTTGTTAAAAGAATACTAAACATGCGAGAGAAATTAATCATCAACGATGTATGTGAATTCTCTGATGTTACATATAACAGTCCGACAATGCACATGCAGTTTATTGATTACATGCATGTAGATAACTTGATCTTAGTTAAAGCTGTCAAACAAGGTTTGAAAAAGAATAAAATGCCACTACCAGACGACAGCTAATGTAGAAAATACTTTCCTGACTGTTTTGGCACGATGCGGTCTCCCCATACATAATACAAAAGCTCCGAGATGCATCTGCTGCCTGGCCGTCTATTAAACCTGTAAAGAACAAAATGTCGCAGAAGTTAGCCCTTTTTCCCCATTTTACTATTTTAGGTTGAGAAGTGAAGGGAATTATGTTCAAAGTTCCATTAAATTGACAGCTACAGGAGACAGCAGAATTGCGTTTTAAAAGATGTAGCAGAACATGTAATAGAACTCGCGACGTCTTATCTAATGCGCGCGACGCGTACCGTTACACTAGTAGCTATCATGTAACTTCAGCACCTCCAGAAGTCAACAACAGTTCCTCCAGAACTTTCGCATCCACAGTGCTGTGAGATAAAGCATATGTCCGGACCTAGACGTCTGAGAGACACACAGTTACAGCTTTTCTTTTGCACTGCACGACGTCTTCAACAAACAGATAGCGCAATAGAGTAGCTCAAATGCAGGAACAGCTCCTATTTAAATTTCTGCATCCTACACTGTTGGCAATTCTGTGTAGGTGACAGTTACGTGATTTTATTTCGGTGATTACAAAATATAGTCGAATTTATGCACTGGGTAGCCGAGGCAGCTAGTTCTTGGCGATTCGGTCAACCAAGTAAATGAATGTACAGAACACGCTGCAAACCACTACAGGGAACCTGTGTGTCAGAATTCTCATCGAGTGTGCCAAAACACGGTTATGATAGGAAAATGAGTGTCAAAGAAGAGGATTTGGTGCTCTGTTGGATTGATGGTAGGTTCCAATGGGGATGGTCTGGGTTCGATTCCAATTTCTGCTGATGATTTTTAATAGGGTGAGACAGATTCTATTTTCTTCTGGCTATGCCAAGTGAAGCAGGTATATGGCATTGTGGTCTGAAATTCACATTAAACACGATATTGTTTGTCTACCAAGTAGATGTTAGGTTGAACCCCAGTAAAGTCAGGGGTGGCGAATTGTGGGAACTCTATCACCAGCAGCCTTTCTCATACTAGTTATTTATATCTAGTGACGAAACAAACGCTATGTAGGGTCACAGGTTACTTATTGCATCTTTTATTTGAGCTTCTGTACGCCGATAAAATTGGTTCTGAACTGGGAATGCAACTCAGACCGCCCTTAACGCGGACTTTGATCCCTTCGTGACAATACAGCTCGATTACAATTTGTTGTTTGTTCAAAACTGCAGATTCCTCAACATCTCCACGTATTGAGCGTGAGTGGGTTCGAATCCTGGCCTGGCACTAAAGTTTTCATTATGTATTATCAAGCTCTAGCATGAGAACACCTATTTGCTGTTGGATAATAATTTTGATTTTTAATGGATTTTCATTCGTTGTCAACACTAACGATTGCTGTCGTTTTTGACTCCCAGTGAGACACAGACCTATTTGTGAGATCACTGTAAGTTCAAGGATGTTATTCCGAGCTGCTGGTGGAGAAAAATTCGGTAGCTGACGTCTCTTTGTGTGTAGCCAACTACAATATGTGTGGAGTTCGATTCCCAGTCAGCACTGAACTCTTCGTCATATTATTTCTAGCTCAGACTTCCTCACATGTCGCTGCTACTCTAGAATATAACAGCGATAGGTGCCAGGTTGGAGTCCTGGGAAGGAAAAAAATTAATGTTTCGTCTCGTCATTCCAGTTAAAACATCTAGCCACTACCGAGAAAATCCGATATGTCACTGTTGATCGTGCTTCGATAGCAATTCGATTAGGTTCTGGGTTCGAATCCCTGTCCAACACAAAGCTTTATCTCACGGCATTTCCAAGTAAGTTATTTGTGAAGAATCAATATTTAACATCTCTCTTAGTTCGTTAACAGGGAGAATAGATGCTGGGTAGGAATTCGCGGCCGTTCAAAATGTTCACGTTAAAGTTGATATTTGCTCACCGATACTGTCTAAAATCGACGTTTATCACTCTCTGTATGCCTAGTCAGGGATGACTGTTAGTTTCTATCAGTCACGAAATGTTAGTCATCATGACCTGGGTTTGAATCCATATGCAAAACGAGCCGGTTCGTCGTGTAATTTGAAGTTCATACATATTCTCTACTAGCTGCTTGTGAATAACTTAAATTTTTAATGTCATTTTGTGTTAAATAACAAGTGTTGTATTCTACTTTGAAGAGGAAGTCATGAATACGACGAACTTACTACGTGCATTACCCATCTGACGTAATAATGGGAGTGGTAACATTTCAGGTATGTCATTTATTGCAATAAATGTGAGCTTACAAGCCTTAATCAGTCTTATCTGGGAAAAGGTGTTCCTTGATATTTCTAGCATCGTGAGTTATTGCGATACAGAGCAGTGTTTTCTAATGGTGACTCGTTGGAACCATTTCCAATAATAAAACGACTGTACTAAGGAGCGATTAGAGGACCTGCTAGACAGCTGTGTTATGCGGGTTGCATGCAAGTCAAGTGAAATGCAATTCAGGTCGTTCGGATACTTTTGAGCACGACTGTACATCTGCTTCACGAGTAGATGTGTTAGGCCGTTTTGTTTCTGTGGACAAAATGGTAGAGTGCATTGTCAAATACCACAGTACTTCCGTGTGGAAAATTTGGTGTTAGAGGCTCTTGCAACCATTTTGTGTAATTGTCGCTGTTCCTTTCGTTGTGATAATCTTCCGACGTTGATCATAAATCTCAAATGAGCTCTGCACCCTTCAATGAACCTCATTTCTCCTCCCGCATGAACCGCTACAGCTGCTTGTCCACAACTTTCACTTTTCCGCACGCCTGGTACGTCTCTCTGCTGCCAACATTCAGCGACAGTATGGTGTCTACGCGCCCGTCTTTCATCAGTACACACGGCGGCTTTCTTCGCACCTCCCTCGTTTCCTCTCAGAGTCCTAAAACGGCGTGCACGCCACGCCACAATGTCCTCCCTCTCAACCAGAGATGTTCGTCTATTTTTACTTAAAAACGGACCCCCATATTCTTCAAAATTTTGCAGAAAGTGGTTCGTTTCCACGTGAAGTTAATGTCTGCATCCTGATTCACCCAGTTGTAAGGCTTTCGAAGAATGGTTATTCCTATTTTAACGTCATAATATTCCGAGAACTTTTTTTCCGGTGAACACTTATCAACGTCTACGGGACACTGTTTTCTTCCTCATAATTTTCTCACCTCTCCGTCTGGCGCTCTTACTGTCGTTCACCACATTACGCGCTGCCCTCACACCCTTTACTACTTGGACTGCTCTTTCTAACGCTACCTGCAAACCTCTGCGTTTCTCTTGAACTGCGCCACGCTCTTAATGAAGACATTTCCGTCTGAGCGCACTCTTCCATTACGTACACTCGCGGCATCACTGTTCCTTTCAGCAGACGCTACGAATCCACAGCAGCAGTCACGCACTCTGGCAATGACGTGCCTGTACAGTGCTGAGCCACGGGCGTCGTTCTTCTACTGTCGAGAATCGTCGGACGCCTTCTGCCCTATAAGTATGTAAACATACCGATGGCGCAACACGGAACCAAGCAAACAGCTAGTAAAGCAATAAAATACCATGAAAATGCAAAAATCTTTATTAAGTGAGGAACGCAGTAGCAACAATGCGACACGTTCAGTCGAACATGGTCTTGGATAATGAACGAGATGAAGTATTGAGCACGTTTAAAGCTTGCAGTACGCGCTGTGTGGTATGATAGCCATGAATGACACACCTTCGTTTCAGTTACTGCATTATAAAATTTAGTGAACAGGGCCAAGATGAAATACGCAGTATTCTACACATAAATTACGCGAAGGCCTGCACTTTCTCCTGTGTTCCTTTTTAAAATGTCCTACAAATGTAATGTACTGTGCCTCAAACATTGCAAATACTTAATACACGTAACTACAAAGTGTCAATAACGAGTACACTATTTATCCATTTCTGTTCTTACAAAATTATATTCCACTGTGTATTATTTTTTCAAACGTTTTATGGTGACAGCAGAGACAGCGTAGTTAACTTTTGTAACCAGTTGCTTCAACTTCAAATGCACTGCAGCAACACGGACTCGACTATACCGTCCTACTTAAGGTAATGGGTTGTATTTGTTTGCTTTTTGCATATAAGACGTGCGTAGTCATTTTGCATTCGACGATGCATTCACGGTGATCCTTGATCTGAAGTGAAGGCTCTGCGAAAACAAGAGTTTGAAAATAGGCGTTACATCCCCAAGTACGTAACGAACAAAAATGAAGATTGGACATTACAGCCGATACATTTCACCGAAAATGAAATAAAAATACGCCATTTCATACGGTAAGTTGCGACTTGAGCGACTTTTTAAATATATCGCTCATCTGGGGCTTAGATGGGACCATCAG
Organism: Schistocerca americana; assembly: GCF_021461395.2. Lineage (NCBI taxonomy): Eukaryota > Metazoa > Arthropoda > Insecta > Orthoptera > Acrididae > Schistocerca > Schistocerca americana. Next base: position 96,383,536 of record NC_060129.1, on the reverse strand, counting down.
ACATCGCTGGTATAGCCAAATAGTCGTCAAAGTTATGTCGCTATGAACGGTATCGACTGTATGTATCCACAGGACATGTGGTGAATCCTCCATTGGCAAAAAGATTCCGGACTGGTCCCTCACATGGATCCCAGGGAGGGTATTGCCAGGGAGGTGGAGACGACGAGAAAAGGTTGAATGACAAACGAAAACCTTATGTTGTGTGAGTTGAGGCATGAAATGTCACATGGTAGAGAAGATAGAACATCTGAAATGGGAAATGTGGATATAGTGGGGTCTGTCAAGTGAAGTAGAAAGGAGAGAGGGATTTTGGTGAGACGAGTATAGGATAATATAGCAGTAGCAGAAAATGGTGTAACTGTAATAGGATTCATTATGAATAAGAAGGTAGGACGGAGAGGGAATTACTGTTAACAGTTGCAGCGACAGGGTTGTTCTCATCAGAATAGAAAGCAAGCCCACACGGACAGCAACAGTTCAGGTATGCAGCTCGACACACAAAGCAGAAGATGTAGAAATAGAGAAAGTATTTGAGGATACTGAATGGGTAATTGAGTATGTAAAGGGTAATGGACATCTTGTATTAATGGGGTTTTGGAATGGAAGAGAAGAAAGGACTGCAGGGGGATATGCGCTTGGTACAGTAGGAAGGAGAAAGAAAAAAGTCTGAAACCTCCAATAAATTTTAGGAAGTAATAACTAATACTCGGCTCAGGAATCACAAAAGGGGGCAGTATACTTGCAAAACGCCGTGAGGTACAGGAAGATTCCAGTTATTGTGGTCAGGCAGAGATTCCGAAATCAGGTTGTGGAGTGTGAGGCGCACCCAGGAGCAGATATATATATAGAGTCAGATCACGGTTCAGTAGTGGTGTAGAGTGCGCTGAAGCGTAAGAGACTAGTGAGGAAGACGCAGTGTGTGAAGAAGTGGGACATGGGAGCACTGAGGAATGTAGAGATACGCTACAAGATCTCTGAAGCTGCAGGAACTGCAGTGATATATAGCTCATTAGCCAGTTCAGTTGAAGAAGAATGGACGTCTCTAGTCAGGGCGATCAAAAAAAAGAAGTTTAGTAAAACAGAATTTCTAATATGCGTTGCTTGTGTGAGCCGTGAGCGCTTTTTCGTCATCAATACTGCGAAACAAATCTCTTCTACTGCAACCTCTTTGCTTTCCTTATTCTGAGAGGTCGTAGTTTGCATTTAAACAAGAAGAAAAAGTCCGGTAAACAGAAGGTAAAAAGATGCTCCTCGATGTTAAGGAATGCACTTTAGAGCCGATGGTAACGGGACGCTTTTACTTTGAGTGATCGTCCGTGTCGTGTCGGTGAGTATTGACCATCCCTCCTTTGACGCCCTACATACCGATGCAGGGCGCCGCCCGTGGCTTGTCCAGCAGTTTTTACAGAACTTTGTAGTGCTGGGAGCTCGTCTCCCCTAGCAGGATTTAGTCGGCCATTACGCTGACTCTATTGTTTAATTAAAATATCATGTCATAATATTAAATGTAAATGCGAGAGACTTCTCAGTTTTGATCCTCCATTAATTTCAAAGTTAAAAAGAGTCAAAATAGATTTGCTTCATTAATATTTAGAATACTGAGTGCGTTCAGTATGTTTCATTTTTGCCGCCTAACGGCAGACGAGATTCTCTCCAGTTTTGCCTTGCAAAAATGGTTCAAATGGCTCTGAGCACTATGGGACTTAACAGCTGTGGTCATCAGTCCCCTAGAACTTAGAACTACTTAAACCTAACTAACCTAAGGACATCACACACATCCATGCCCGAGGCAGGATTCGAACCTGCGACCGTAGCAGTCGCGCGGTTCCGGACTGAGCGCCTTAACCGCGAGACCACCGCGGCCGGCTTTGCCTTGCAAATAATGAAAAAGAAATATAGAAACATTATTACATTACGCAATATCTTAGTTAATCTTTCTGTAATTTGGTACATAAATAAGCAGGAGCCCCTGAGGCCCATATTAATAATTACAGTTTGCGTAAGAATACGCATATTTTACTTTCTAAATAGCAGCGCTCACGCAAACTATTTATCAGAAGGCGGTGAGTCGCACTCTGTGTTTAAAAAATATTATACCGTACGTTCTTCGGGGCAGCCGATGTCCGTACGAGTGTTATCGCGATATAAGTTAATTAAAAGTCTCATGTTAGCTCACAATATTTAAAGCCACTCCAACCAAAATCATAAAATACATAATATAAAAAATAAAAATATACAATTATACCGTGATAAGTTGACCCGGTTTTCACATGTGGAACAGTGATCTAGTGTGTCGACGCAGTTGCATGCGTCACATTTGTCACATTCTTTCACCTTTATCTGGGCGAGTTTTTGATTTGTCGGTACCGTCCTGTTGACTACTGGGTACCAGCTACCTTTCACATTCTGTGGTAGGTTGTGGGCAGGTGAAATTTGGGAACTTTTTTTTCCGATCCGGTTCCCGGCAGGTGATCATCTGAGCGCCCTGTACGTGTTGTTTGCCGCGGTAGTGGCCCCACAGCTGTCGCCTGTGTAGCGCTGCTTTGCCAGCCGGCCCTGTTGTAGGGTCGTGCAGCGGCGCCGCCTGCCTGGCTTCTCCTCTTTTACTGCTGGCCTCCTTCTTAGCAGCGGCGCCGCACATTTCGCTGTGACCTCCAGCGGGCGCTGCCTTCCTCCTCCCACCCCTAGCGAGCACGTGTGCTGCGGCCCTCTCGACATTTCCCTGCGCCACGGGACGCAGTACGCGGCTCCCGTTATTGCTCTGGCAGTCCCCGTGCGTATGCTCGGGGTCTGCGCCGCATCAATGGCTTTCGATACGGTCGTTGTCTTGGTGAGGCCTTCTCTTTGGCGGAGGGTTCGTTTCCTTCTCGTGCGGCCTCCTATTGTACGCAGTACGTTTTTCCAACTGTCTGTAGCCATCCTGAGTGGGCGAGGCTGTATGGGGATGCCCAGCACTTCATGGCTCTCCACGACATAGCACTGGCTTGATGCTCGTATTTGCTTATTCCCAGTTGGCAGAACACTCTGTGGCAGAAGACTCGTTTCAAGGTGTTTCGTATTTGCTCTACGGTTGTTACGTGTTCTTTCTGTGTGACGGAGATTCCCCGTGTCATCTGCGTAGGCCGTGCAGGCCACTGTTTGGTCTCACACCGAGCAGCCTGCGATGCTGTTGGCGATCTTCCTCAATACCGGCTCTAGTGTTACTGCGAAAAGGGCCTCACTCGTCAGTTCAGTGCTATATAGTTTGTTTCCCAGTCTGGATTTGGAATTATTTAGTAGTTTTTCGACAATTTTAGTCCAAAACCTAGTCTGGTTAATGTCTCCATCAACTAATTGTGCTCGATCCTATCGAAAGCCACATGACGGTCTGCTGTGTTTCCGGTGGTCGGTGCACGTGCTGTCACGCCTCTACACGCGGCGGTGGCGTCAGATATGCTTCCACCTGGCACAGCACGCGTCTGCCACGGGCTTATCGCTTTCACCGTGTCAGTGTTTATGTTGTATGCACTGCACTTTGCTATTACTCTGTAGCCCGCATTAACAAGGGTGACCGGACGGCCGCCTTCAGTGCGACGGGCGCCTTTGTGTTTTGGAACCGGTGTGAGCGTCCCGTTCACGAGCGCGGCTGGCGTTTCTGCACCGCTCAGGATCTCTTCGAGGACCTCCGTCACTTCGCCCCCCCCGTTACGTCCCAGTACGCACCGGGGAACTCCGTCGGGATGCCGTCGGCGCTGCTCTTCAGCACTCCTCTGACGTCATCTCCGTCGACGGTCTCTGTCAGTTTTGCTCTGTCTGCCTGCGTTGACACCGTGTTGAGCTGCAAAACGTTTGATACTGAGTGCGCTTTTATTTCCTCTTTTTGAAACAGTTCTTTGAAATGTTTCTGAAGGTGGGTTCCAATCTATGTCTTTGTTTTGAGAGATCGCCCCTCGCCATCGCAGTCCCTCCACGGTCTGGCTCTCCCTGTTGAGGAGGTGCAGCGTGCCGGGCTCGCCCTCCACTTCGCCGAACCTTCTCCTTCTCCTTCTCCTTGGCCTGCAGCAGTTTCGCTTTGATGCTCCTCACTCTTGGCTAGAGTGATGGGTCGTCTGGCGGCGCATTTAGGGCCAGGTTCGCCTGCCCGTTTCCCTTTGAATTCTGCCGTTCCCTCTTTGTCATTTCCGTGTCGTCTTCTGCATTGTGTTGTGTCCTGTTGTTTCCACCTGGCTTATTCACCTCTTCCTGGAGGTTGTAAGACGTCGTGGTCTCCTGACCTTCATTGCTTACATATTCCGCCCTCACAATCGTATTCCGCACATCAAGACGCTTCATTCGAACCCAAACTCGATAAGATAAAGTCATTGTTGTATGAATTCATGTAAACGACATGCAAATACCAAGTAAATTGCAAGTGCGCACCGAGATTTTTGAGTGGCATTACGGTGGACTGGTTATCTGACCTCTGTACCACGGCAATAGTTAGACTAGGGGCGAATAGGTGTCCTTGACTTCATCGAGGCGTAGGGAGAGTTTGATTGCCGAAGGTCAATCCAGGTAGAACGAGAGTTATCTTATTTGTCTGCAGCGAGCGGCGCAGACAACAGTCATCGCAACTTACGGTACTGTGCGCTACAGCTCTTGCGAGCCCCATATTTCCTCCTCAACAGTACACTTCACTGCATTTCACACGGACAGCCTCGACCGTACCTAGCAACATTCTGACAGATAATTATTCAAGTTGAGTAGGTGCGGCTCTCAGCCATTCTGCCGAGTCGATAACAATCTTAAACTTTGTACAGAAATTTCATTAGCGAATCCTATCCTTAAGAGGTACCTTCACATTCGGACAAGAACCCGGAAATAACTTGTTCAGTTCATAACTGAAAGTGCCATTGTCATTTCTCAGAATGTTTTTCTTACACTAACTAGCACTACTCCACTACCCAAGTATCCCACTAGTTACGTAAGAAATGTTGTGAGTTTTTCTGTCATTTCCTTACAGTGGAGGACTCCAGAAGATATTTATTGCTGAAAGTTTTTCAGGAATTTCTCTTTAGAACATTAGGAGCGTCTGTCTGACTTCTGTAGTAGTGTGGGGTGGAAATTGCATCTTGCAGGAGCCACAGGGTAAAGCATACATCTCAGATTAATCCGTTGCGCAGAATGACAGAATAGCACCCACAGGCTCACAAGGTGCTCGCAGCGACGTCATCTTCCTCATATAGTTTCGGTATCTTTCAGCTGGTTTACATTTTCTTTGAGTTTCCGCTCGCGGGCCTGTGAGTCTGTGGCTGGACGACCAGTTTCAGTTTCTGACTTTGCAATTCCCATCATTTCCCCCTCCTGCTCGTCTGGTTCCCCTTCCTTTTCCGCTTCCGTGTTCCTCGTACGCGCAGGTTCGGGCTGCGGTTGCCGTTCCCTCCCGTGCGATCTGCCGTCGCTAGTGTCGCTTTTGTCGGCGCTTCCGGACGCTGAGCCGGCGGCAGAGGCGTGGGTGGGGAGCGGGGGCGGGGGCTGGTCGGCCTCCTCCTCCGCCACCAGCTGTGGGGGCAGCTACAGTCCTCCACTGGGAGATCTGTGTTAGAGTTCGTCGTCGCGCCCGCGTACGTGTTTTGTGTCGATAGCTGTACCGGGAGCTTTCCTGGGCATTTCTTGCTCATAGGATCCGAGGCGTCGCAAGTAGGACACGTCTGAGGTTTTCCTGTGTGCGACGCGAATCCTGTGTACGCACGAACGTTGATAAACGACGGAATGTGTTTCCTTAGGTCCATTTTTACGGTGCGAACACCGGAACCTACCTGAATACCGCACGCTCTCGACGACTCGCCTCTGGTCATCCCGAACACATTTCCATATAGTCTGCAGCTTTTTACAGTTTCTTCGTCAGGGACCTCCAACGGAATATTGCATGTTTTTATGCTCCTGATCCCGTTAGTAGAATTCTCAATCGTCACGTCACTCCTCGTTCCGTCCGTACGCCTGAATTCCCAGATGCCCCTCTTTAGGTTCACTAATCTTTCCATTTCCGGGCTATTTCCGATTTTTGCGAACAATGTGTTGAAAATAGAAATGCAGTTGTAGATCCCCAATGTCGTCTCATGCTACTGTCACATCTACAATGAGCCAATGGTGCATTTCAAAGGAGATCGGTCTTCTTTCCGAAGACGCAGTGAATAGCGTCCCTTCCGTTTGTCGCCACGTGTTCCAAAATCGGCCGCTCGGTAAGCTAGAGGCAGCCGGCACTCGGCGAGGCAGCGGCGCGCGTGTCCAGGGCTCACCCAGCCCGCTGCCGGCCGCTCCCCACCCCCTCCCCCCCGCACCGTGCCTGGCGCACGGGCCCTCCCTCCGCCGCGGTGCGTCCCTCTAGGGCGGCGCGGCCCTCCGGTGGGGGGCTGGGGCAGGCCGGCCGCGGTCTGCACTGCCGGCTACAGTCGGGGCGATCCGTGAGTGAGTCGTCCATTTGAACGACTCTAAATAAAGAATCGTAAGAATCGAATCGTGATACGGACGAATCGTCGCTCAAAAGAATCGTAACAACGATTGCGTGTTTCCGAGTTCCAACGATTCGTCGATTCTTAGCACGCTATGCTTCGAAGGCAGCTTCCGAATCGTGCCGAGTCGTGCCGAATAATTACGACCGCCAGATGGCAGTCGAGTGGAGGATGCCTGTGAATAAAGGAAGCTCGGAACGAACAGACGAACTCCGTCCCATCCTCTGTTATGCCAGTCCTGCCTGGATATCTGCCCCCCCCCCCCCCCAAATTCTATAAGTCCCTCCAGATCCTTGAGCGTCATGCACTCCGCCTCGCCTTCCGTATACACCTCCCGTCCCCCACGCGGATCCGCTATGATGTCATTCCTTTCCCCCATCTGCTCCTATTCCTCGAACATATCCGCATCCTCTACACCTCCCGCCGTCTTGAAGCCCCTCACCCCCTGGTTGCTCCTCTCCTCTCCCATCCCCGCCCCCTGCCACGTCTTCACCGTTGTGTCCCCCCTACCCTCCATCTCTACACCCTACATCTCCTTTCCCAAGGTGGCTTCCATCAACTCCCCCTCCCAGACGATGCCCTCTCTCCCTCCATTTATCCCTCCTATCTGATCCTCACTCCCCCTCCTTTCCTCTCTCCTTTCCCTGGGCTCCCTCTTTCCCCCCTTCCGTCCTGTTTTCTCCCCACTAAACCTCTCCCTACCTCCCTTCCCCCCCCCCAAGTCCTTTTGTATTCCCCTCCTCTGTCTACCCCACTCCCTCTCGCGTCTGCCCCCCACCCCTCTTATGGGTCCTTATCCTCCATCAGCTCCTTTTCCGGTTCCCCCCTTCGCTTTTACTCTCCTTTCCCCCGTTTTTTGTTTTCCCATCATCTGTCCAGTTTCCCCCACCTGCTCTCGACTGTGGTATGTCACATTTGCCAACTTTTTAGTGCAGTGTTCCAGTGACTATTCAGTGTTGTTCGTCTTTCTCGTGTTGCGAACAGAAACCATGCTGTCGCTAGGTGTGAATTTTATGTCTTTTGCGAACAGAATCCAGACTGTGGCCGTGTTTTTTAATTGTCTGTATTTTGTTTTACCTGTCTGCTTCGTATGTATTTTATTAGCATCATCATCCCTCTGTTCTTTGTTTTAAGTTCCACGATTTCTTTTCGCCATGTTACTCTTTGTCTCTGATTTTATCGCCTGTTTTTTATTATTTCTTCTCTTGATCTTTCTCACAAAGTCTGTAGGCTGAAGAGCGGCATACTAAGCTGCTGCCAGCCCGTCCCCTTCGGGGGGAATTGAAATTCAATAAAAAAAAAAAAAAAAAAAAAAAAAAACAGACGAAGTTCGTGGGCCGTAATATTACTCACGAAAACTAAGCTGACACTAGGCGGTGGCTGACGGGAACGGGCGTAAAGGCATCTCCCATTTACTGTCGCTACCGTCAGCCACCGCGCCGACGTCAGCTTAGTTTGTGCGACTGATACACGAACTTGTGGTGACAGAAACGAAATGCAGCGAGTTCACAGCTTCCTATACACACGATTAAAATGAAGAAATCCAAGTATGATGAATAAATACGTACCTCTTAATTGTTGCAGATGCAATGCAAAACACACACACACACCTTCTTTACACACGACCAATAGCACTTGGATTATGTACTATATTTCGCGTGTCTCGAAAACGGCGCTAACGATTTGGATGAAATTTTGTATTTAGACTGGTTTTTGCTTTTTGAGTTCACCTACATAGTTTCATTCTTTCGTAAAAAGTCAGTTTTACAACATATACATCCTACATAGTTCCATTCGTAAAAACGCAATTTAATATTATAAAAACGCTATTTCACATTTTTTTATACCGCCATCTCGTAAAACTTTGTTAGTACATATTGAATGCAGTTAAGGTTTTGGTTTTTATGGTTATCTGTATATAGGTGTCTTTCCTTACAGCACCTCACTTTACACAAAAGAATTTTTTTAAAATAAAAACGCGAATTTCGTGTTTCTTGGGGACGGCTTTAACATTTTGGATAAAATTTTATATTTAGATACGGATTTTGATTTTTAAGTTTATCTATATTGGTGTGCTTCCTGAAAAAACTAGATTTTACACAATAAGTATTTTATAACGCAATTTCGTAAATCTTTGTTGCTGTTGGATGTTACAGTAGAGGTGTATCAAAATTTTGTGAGATGGCGGTATAACATTATGCGAACACGAACACGCTGGACTTACCGTACAACCAATAGTAACAATCATCCTAGGTATGTTTCAGGTTAGACATGCTTTCTTCTGATCGCTGGTATCTCGCAAATGAAAATTTATATTTAGTTAACTGTTTGCTTTCAACTTTATTTGAATAAGTACCTTCTGCCAAAAAACACGATTTTACAAAAAGAAACAGAGCTAAGCTCGGTCTTCCACACATTAGGGTAATAACAAGAGTAATATGCACATTACAGCATTAGATTACTGACTACTTGCATAACTGTATCAAAGTTTCTTGTCTAAACACAGTTCAAAGAAAGTATTGTGACAAACATTACACGTATAAATCGAGAATCACCCTTGTAACGTCATATGCATGTTTACTCATAAATAAACTATTTCTGGCATATCTTATCACGACACAGTTCGATTCTAACCCCATTGACAATTTCAGACACATCCTGTCATCTGTGCGTAAGATGTACAACTCTTTGCATTCCGTAAGAATCGTGCCATCGCAGACTAGAATGAATCGTGAGGGTATCGTAGCCAATGCTATCGATGATATGACGGCGTCGGCCCGAGAAACAGCTGCGAGTGCGGCCTGGCCTAAGCGGCGTGCGCGACGCGCCGTCAGCTGGGAGAGCAGCGCCGGGCCGCGGGCAGGGACGCCCGACACACGAGGTTCGCCGGAAGCACGCGCCTCTAACTTAACTTTGTTCACGGGTTTCGAATTAACAACTGCTACAAAACAGCATGCACCGACGTATTTCAGAACACATCTGTCGATTCTTACTGTTTCGTTACTTTCAAAAACTTCCTGACAATCTTGCTTCGCACATTCTTCTTCAATCTGAGTTCGTTACTGTAATTTCGTATCTTTCGTTTATTACGGTAGTTTGAAATGCTCACGGAAGCATCTTTGTCCCGTCCGAACGGCTGCGTGGGAAGCGTTGAGGCCGGCTGCTGGGGAGACACGGGTGGAACCACTCCGAGGCGCGGGGCGGAGGGTGGTGTACGCGCCAGGAAGCAGTGCGGAGCAGACACGGCGGGTTAACCGAGGGCGTCCGCGGCCAGGGGTCCGGCCTGCGCGCAGCGCTGCTGGAGCGGCCCAGCACTGCTCTGTGCGGACGCCGCCCACCACGTCTCAGCGTCACCTAACGCGGTTCACGCTGCAAAATAAAGTCCTGCTGTCTGTCTCACCCGTGCAGCGTTCGTTTTTTTTTTCTTTCGTTTCTTTATTTCTCTCTACAGCAGCCTTCTCATCAGTCAAGCTGTTTCCATACCAAAGACCATGCGAATCGGTTCAGCCGTATAGTCACGAAAACGTAGCACACAGACTCTTGGGTTTAATAACATTAGTGTGGGAGAAAGGATTAAGGATGTTCAGGAGTCTATTGGGATGGTTCATAAGTTCGCAGCGTTTTTGTTTTCCATGTTGTTATTCAGCTTGCAATGTGTTCATTTATCGACTGTCATTCTTATTTGTAGTTCACTGTCGCTTCTCTCTTTGTCACTTGGAGATAGTGAGTGACGCCGTGGACGCTAGGAAATGGAGTACCGAGTGAATAAATCTCAACTTTCCGAGATATCTTCCGGTTGAGTTCAGTAGAGGGGTGGCAACAGCAGAGGCTGCCAGAAACATTTGCACCGTATATGAGGATAATAATGGAAGCTAGGCTAAAGAAAAATCAAGACACATTCATAGGATTTGTCAACCTGGAAAAAGCTTTCGATAATATAAAATGGTGCAAGCTGTTCGAGATTCTGAAAAAAGTAGGGGTAAGCTATAGGGAGAGACGGGTCATATACAATATGTACAACAACCAAGAGGGAATAATAAGAGTGGACGATCAAGAACGAAGTGCTCGTATTAAGAAGGGTGTAAGACAAGGCTGTAGCCTTTCGCCCCTACTCTTCAATCTGTACATCGAGGAAGCAATGATGGAAATAAAAGAAAGGTTCAGGAGTGGAATTAAAATACAAGGTGAAAGGATATCAATGATACGATTCGCTGGTGACATTGCTGTCCTGAGTGAAAGTGAAGAAGTATTAAATGATCTGCTGAACGGAATGAACAGTCTAATGAGTACACAGTATGGTTTGAGAGTAAATTGGAGAAAGACGAAGGTAATGAGAAGTAGTAGAAATGAGAACAGCGAGAAACTTATCAGAATCGATGGTCACGAAGTCAATGAAGTTAAGGAATTCTGCTACCTAGGCAGTAAAATAACCAATGACGGACGGAGCAAGGAGGACATCAAAAGCAGACTCGCAATGGCAAAAAAGGCATTTCTAGCCAAGAGAAGTCTACTAATATCAAATACCGGCCTTAATTTGAGGAAGAAATTTCTGAGGATGTACGTCTGGAGTACAGCATTGTATGGTAGTGAAACATGGACTGTGGGAAAACCGGAACAGAAGAGAATCGAAGCATTTGAGATGTGGTGCTATAGACGAATGTTGAAAATTAGGTGGACCGATAAGGTAAGGAATGAGGAGGTTCTACGCAGAATCGGAGAGGAAAGGAATATGTGGAAAACACTGATAAGGAGAAGGGACAGGATGATAGGACATCTGCTAAGACATGAGGGAATGACTTCCATGGTACTAGAGGGAGCTGTAGAGGCCAAAAACTGTAGAGGAAGACAGAGATTGGAATACGTCAAGCAAATAATTGAGGACGTCGGTTGCAAGTGCTACTCTGAGATGAAGAGGTTAGCACAGGAAAGGAATTCGTGGCGGGCCGCATCAAACCAGTCAGTAGACAGATGACAAAAAAAAAAAAAAAGAAACAAGTGAGGATAATGCGCCTGGGCAGATCAGGGCAAGAAAAAGGTTTTCTCCTCTCAGGAAGGCCGTTTTATCATTAGTGGCTCCCCACGAGCAGGAAGACTTTCGTGTCTGATGAAAATCGTTAAAACTCATTAATCCACCGTGATCCCCTTCATTGTACTCGAGAACTGGCACGTGTGATGAACTGTCACGATTACACCATCGTGCGACATTTACACGCAATAGGTAAGGTACAAAAATCGGGTATAGGTGTACGGCATACTCTAAGCCAAAATCACAAAAATCAGCAGGTGACCATATGTGCATCTATGCCTGCTCGTCATCAATTGGCTCGTGAACAACACCAACCATTCCTATCCCTTAACGTTACTGGTGACGAGAAATGGTGTCTTTATGCTGTTGTCTCTGTGTTCTTCAGTCCAGATAATGGGTTGATGCAGTCCTCCATGCTACTCTATCCTGAGCAAGCTTCTTCATCTCCTTGTAACTATTGGAATAATCCTTCTGAATCTCCTTAGTCTATTCATCTCTTGGTCTCCCTCTACGATTTTTACCCTCCACGCTGATCTCTAGTGCTAAATTGGTGATCCCTTGATGTCTCAGAACTTGTACGACCAACTGATCCCTTCTTTTAGTCAAGTTGTGCCACAAACTCCTCTTCTCCCCAATTCTATTCAGTACCACCTCAATAGTTACGAGATCTACCCATATAATCTTCAGCATTCTTCTGTAACACCACATCTTGGAAAGTTTCTATTCTCTTCTTGCCTACACTAGTCATCGTCCATATTTCAGATCCAGACATGGGTACACTCCATACAAATACTTTCAGAAACGACTTCCTAACACTTAAATCTATACTCGATGTTAACAAATTTCTCTGTTTCAGAAAGGCTTCCCTTGCCATTGCCAGTCTTTATGCTAACAGAAGGAAGAAAAACAAAAAGGAATGGTTGAATCCAAGCAAAATGCAGAACTCTCCGTACAAAGACAAAAGATGATGTCACGCATCTGGTGGGACAAGGACAGTGTGGTGTACTACGAATTGCTTCTATGAGGTGTATCCATCAGTGTTGACATTTATTGTCAACAACTGAGACGTCTTGCAGACGCAGTCCAAAAACAATTACCAGGAAGACAGCGTGAAGTGACACCACTTCAGGATAACGCCCGCACACATTCTGCTCGACTGAAAAAAGAAGACTTTAGAGGAGATCCGTTGGGAAGTCATTCTGGACCCACCATATCCATTTGATCTTGCGCCCTCAAATTTTCACCTCTTCCGCTCTCTAAGGTAGAGCCTTCTGGATGAAAATGTACTCCGATCATGGCTCGCTGAGTTCCTCGACTCTACATGACATAACTCCTAGTCGAGGGTTATGAAAGTCAACCCAGCTTTAGAAGAATTATAAACAGTGAAGAAGAACATATTATTGAGCACTGAAACCTCTCTCAAGCATATCTGTATCGTTTATTAAACGTATACAAAAGTACTGTGAACTTATGCACCAAACCAACGTAACCATTAAATTCATTGCATTGAATCATATGAAATAGAACATACCAACCAATAAATGCGTTGCCAAAAATACGAAAGTTCAAAAGTCAAAGAGTAAATAGCTTTGACAAAGAGTAAATATTTTGCCTAATTCACGTAATATTCTCCAAATCAAAAAATATGTCGCAGGAAACAGCTCTGAAAGTTGGTTGTGTTTTTCCTCGTGGTTAAGGCTACCTCCATACCAAATTTCATCGTAATTCTTTCATGGGGTGAATGTGAAACGGTGACAGAAGGAGTTACTTTCCCATTTGTAAGTATGGATGAAGAGTGAACAAACTATTAGAAGGGTGAAAAAGAAGCAAAAAGGATTTCTTTTGCCCGTCCACTAAACAGAAACAGTCCGTATTATTTTATCGATAGATAAAGACCGATACCAAACACCAATCTGAAGAAGTATTTAAATCGTTTATTGTTCGTTTACCATTGTCGCGTTCGTAATGAGCCTTCACCATTAGGATGGCTTTTAGCGTGCTGCCTGTCTGCGGCATACTCCTGAAAATGCGGCAGACCCGCCGAGCTGATTAGTCTGGCCGGTAGCATACCAACAGCGGGTTTTCTGTTGGCCCTTAATTCTATTGGATGCACGGCAGGTGCGAGGAATACTCGAAACTGCTCTGAGCAGTAACAACGCAGCGATTCAGACAATTTAAATCAAATCCCTAAAGTGGTAGATACAACAGTTTCCTAACAATATCCGATAACAACATAAAGGTTTTCTGGGTATGGTACCGCATCATAATCTATAAAACTACTGCTCCTGGAGAAAAACCAATGTTTCGGCCACGGTTCCAGCGGCCTTCTTCTGGGTCTTGGCCGAAACGTTGGTTTTTCTCCAGCAGTAGTTTTCTTATACACTATGACGCGTTAACATACCCAGAAAACTTTTACTCTGGCCGCTGAAGCCTACGCTATTATTGAACCATTTGTTTTCAAAGAATATTCTTAAGATTTTATTTTATTTATTAGCGATTCATCAAGAACATTAACACATGTAATCACACTATGTAAGCATGAAAGTAGTTGCCACGGAGTAACTGATGAAATCATAACCAAATTCCTCTTAACAAATGGGAATTTTATTCACTTTAATAGTACCTAAAAGTTTTTACCCTCCACAGCTCCCTCTACCACCAAGAAAGGTATTCCCTGATGTCTTTCCATACATCCCATCGGCCTGTCCCTTCACCTTGTCAGTTTTTCCATATGTTCCTCTCTTCGCCTATTCTGCGGAGAACCTCCTCATTCCCTACCTTATTGTTCCATCTAATTTTCAGCATTCTTCAGTAGCACCCCATCTCCAACGCTTCGATTCTCATCTTTTCCGGTTTTCCCGCGGTCCATGATGTTCTACCAAACAACGCTGTGCTCCAGACGTACGTCTGAGAAATTTCTTCCTGATATTGAGGCCGACGTTTCATACTGGAAGGCTTCCTTTGCTCTCCAGTGCCCTCTTTGTCTGCGCTTTTTCTGTCTTCCGTGCTTCGTCCGTCATGGATTATTTTGTTCCCAAGTAGTAGAATTCCCACGTTTTGTCCTCTGCATTGTCTCCAAGTTTGATGTCAAGTTTGCCCTAATCTTATTTGTCGTAGCCGTTTCTGTAGTTACTCTCAATCCATATCATCTCACGGTTCCCTGCCCTGTCAGCAGAAGAGCGATCTCTGAATATGAATAATATAATCTTCCTGAGCCGGCCATTGTGGCCGAGCGGTTCTAGGCGTTTCAGTCTGGAACCGCGCTGCTGCTACGGTCGCAGGTTCGAATCTTGCCTCGGGCTTGGATGTGTGAGATGTCCTTAGGTTAGTTAGGTTTAAGTAGTTCTTAGGGGACTGATGACCTCAGATGTTAAGTCCCATAGTACTCAGAGCCATTTGAACCATTTAATCTACCTGCTGGATATGTTTATTTGTCCAGATCGAAATAAATGTGTGCACCGTGGTCAAAAACAGTTTGAAATGCGCGTTAGGGGGTTGCAGAGAATTAATTGCTGGTAAAAAAATTCGGTAAGTTGCCTCACTGCCGAGTTAATTCGCATTGAAGTTAGCCATTCAGGTCGTCGCGTGCGAAAATGTAAACGGGCCGACGGATACGGTTAATGTCAGTGTGCAGACAACTAGTTTCGGCAAATTACACACATCGACTATTGCTCCACTCTCTGCAAAGCCCTGTCATTTAGTGATGGACACATTTGGGAATAACTCATTGAAAAATACGCACAAAAGAGTCTAATACGCACAAAAGTGTGTGATCAAATATATTTGGCTCATAGGGTATTCACAGTAACAATGGAAACTGCGGAAACGAATGACAGTTTTTGCCATGGTCAGGACATGAACCAGAGTCTCCTTGCTTGCTAAGCAGGAGCGCTAACTATCGTACTACCGCAGCACTACAGCTAACATAGCAGCATGGACTGCCCACGTCGAATGCCTGCCCTCCCCAACACAAACTTCAGTTCACATCCTCAGCTCGTTTTTTCCCTTCTTAGGTCATCACTATCCCCAAGGTTCTCTGGCACTGGAATAGCACCCCAGCATTGGATGTTACGTGATCTGCATATCTTGTAATTAAATTTTCGTCCAGACATTTCAGTCTCATCTTTATCTATGATAATGATGGAAGCTGAAAAAATCAATTAAAATTCATGCTACAGCCAGGACTTCAACACAGATCTCCTTCCTTGCTAGATAAGAATGCTAGCAATTACACCACCACTGCACTACTGCCAAGTGTCGTCTAATGGCTACCATTTCTGTCTAGTAAACAAGGAGACCTGAGTTCAAGTCCTGGCCGTGGCACAGATTTTAATTCATTTCTTCTGCTTTTATTATTATGGTAGATAAAGATGAGACTCGAATTTCATAAGGAAACTTGAATTATAAGATCATAGGATCCATGCTTTGTCCATGGGTGACCGCTGTGTCATCTGACTGGAGCCTCTTCTTCAGCGAGTCATCCTCAGATTTTTTTTTTGTTTGTGGTTTTAGGGCGCAAAACTTCTATGGTCATTAGCGCCCAGCCCGTGACGTAGAAAACAGGAAAAAAACGAAATTTAAAATCAGCAGCAATGGAAACAAAGTCAGAAAATTTGAGAAACTAAAGGCAGAAGGAATGCTTAAAAGTCCACTATAGAAAGGGGTTGGTTGCCCCCCAAAAAAAAGCTTCAAATGACTGACGTCATTTCACTGTCACTAATAAACTGTAGAACGCGGTCAGCTGAGCGCGTGTCATCTGCTAAAATCGACGATAGATCAGGCGATAGCTGTAGACGGGAGCGTAACGGATTAATATAGGGGCATTCAATTAAAAGGTGTCTGACCGTCCACAGCTGAGAGCAGTGGGGACAGAGTGGGGGAGGATCACCGCTTAAAAGATGTCGATGACTAAAAAGACAGTGCCCTATCCGGAGTCGAGCTAAAATTACCTCCTCCCGACGACGCGTTCGGGAGGAAGAGGTCCAAGCGCAAGGAAGGGCTTTCACTTCCCGCAATTTATTGTGGGGAAGTGTTGACCAATGCGCATGCCATAAATGAGTAACTTGGCGACATAAACCGCTCCGTAGATCGGTAAACGGAAGAGACTGAAGAGCTGGCCGAGGAAGAGAGACTGCAGCCTTGGCCGCTATATCGGCCGCCTCATTTCCACAGATACCAGCGTGTCCCGGGAGCCAGAGGAACGCCACTGAGACGCCCCCCAGGTGGAGCAAGCGCAGACAGTCCTGAATCCGGTGGACCAGAGGGTGCACAGGGTAAAGAGCTTGGAGACTTAGGAGAGAGCTGAGAGAATCTGAGCAGATTACGTACTGTATCCGCTGATGGCGGCGGATGTAGTGGACAGCCTGGAGAACAGCGTAAAGCTCCGCAGTATAAACCGAACACTGGTCGGGAAGCCGAAAGTGATTTGGGGTGTCGCCAACAATATAGGCACTCCCTACACCTAACGATGTTTTCGAGCCATCGGTGTAAATAAATGTGGCTTCCGTCATTTGTGCACATAGAGCAGCAAATGCCCGACGGTAAACAAGTGTAGGGGTACCATCCTTGGGAAATTGACATAGGTCTCTGAGCAAGTCGATCCGGGGACGGAGCCAAGGCGGAGCTGTACCTCAAGTTGTCAAGAAGGTTTTAGGAAAGCGGAAGGAAAGAGAATGG
Source organism: Schistocerca americana (assembly GCF_021461395.2). NCBI lineage: Eukaryota > Metazoa > Arthropoda > Insecta > Orthoptera > Acrididae > Schistocerca > Schistocerca americana. The sequence continues at coordinate 96,366,364 of NC_060129.1, read as the reverse complement.
AGCAGTTGACGGAAGCGGACTCCCGGGGGTAGTAGGGAGGAGGAGCGGCCTGCATACCCGACATCAAAGGAGGCGTCGAAAAAAAGGTTATGGGCTGGATTAGCAGGCATGGAAGACAGATGGCTAGCATAACGACTCAGAAGGACTGCCCGCCGATTGGACAGCGGAGGTTCAGCAGTCTCAGCATAAAGGCTTTCCACAGGGCTGGTGTAAAAAGCTCCAGACACTAAACGTAATCCACGGTGGTGGATAGAGTCGAGACGCCGAAGAATAGACGGCCGAGCAGAGGAGTAGACTATGCTTCCATAATCCAATTTCGAGCGCACTAAGGCGCGATAGAGGCGGAGAAGGACCACTCGGTCCGCTCCCCAAGAGGTACCATTCAGGACACGGAGGGTGTTAAGGGAACGCAGACAGCGAGCCGAAAGATAGGAAACGTGGGAGGACCAGCACAGTTTTCTGTCAAACATAAGACCCAAGAATTTAGCGACGTCGGAAAACGGAAGGTTGACAGGACCTAGATGTAAGGAGGGCGGAAGAAACTCCTTACGTCGCCAAAAATTAACACAAACGGTCTTACTGGGTGAGAAACGGAAGCCGGTTTCGATGCCCCACGAGTGGAGGCGATCGAGACATCCTTGAAGACGTCTTTCAAGAAGGCTGGTCCGTTGAGAGCTGTAGTAGATCGCAAAATCGTCCACAAAGAGGGAGCCCGAGACATCAGGAAGGAGACAATCCATAATTGGATTAATGGCGATGGCAAACAGTACAACACTCAGCACGGAGCCCTGTGGTACCCCGTTTTCTTGGGAGAAAGTACGGGAGAGAGTAGTGTTCACCCGCACCCTGAATGTGCGCTCTGCCATAAATTCGCGAAGAAAAAGGGGCAGCCGGCCTCTAAAGCCCCAAGAGAACAGTGTGCGGAGGATGCCTGTCCTCCAACAGGTATCGTACGCTCTCTCCAGATCAAAAAATATTGATACCGTTTGGCGTTTCCGGAAAAAATTTTTCATGATATAAGTGGAGAGAGCAACAAGATGGTCAACAGCAGAACGATGCTTTCGGAATCCGCATTGGGCTGGTGTTTAAAGACTGCGGGACTCCAGCCACCAAGCTAAACGGTAATTCACCATACGCTCCAAAACCTTACAGACACTACTCGTGAGAGAAATGGGGCGATAGCTAGAGGGGAGATGTTTGTCCTTTCCAGGTTTCGGAACGGGAACGACAATAGCTTCCCGCCATCGCCTGGGAAAGATACTGTCGGTCCAAATTCGATTATAAAGGCGAAGGAGGTAACGCAGGCTATGGGTTGATAAATGCAGCAACATTTGGACATGGATACCATCCGGTCCTGGGGCGGAAGAGCGAGAAGAAGAGAGTGCATGTTGGAGTTCGCGCATGGAGAAAACAGTATTGTAGCTTTCGCGATTTTGAGAGGAGAAAGCAAGATGTCGCACTTCCGCTGCACGTTTCTTCGGGAGAAACGCTGGCGGGTAATTTGAAGAGCTCGAAATCTCAGCAAAGTGCTGACCCAATGAGTTAGAAATTGCGACGGGGTCCACTAAGGTATCATGCGCGACAGTGAGCCCAGAGACCGGGGAGAAACTAGGCGCGCCTGAGAACCGTCGAAGCCGACTCCAAACTTCCGAGGAGGGAGTGAAGTTGTTAAATGAGCTAGTAAAGAATTTCCAGTTTGCCTTCTTGCTATCGCGGATGACGCGACGGCATCGCGCACGGAGCTGCTTATATCGGATACAGTTGGACAAAGTTGGATGGTGACGGAAAATGCGAAGAGCACGTCGCCGCTCACGTATTGCGTCACGGCATGCCTCGTTCCACCAAGGAACTGGAGGGCGCCGGGGCAATTCGGAGGTGCGTGGTATTGAACGTTCCGCAGCTGTGAGAATAACGTCGGTAAAATGTGTGACCTCATCGTCGACGCTGGGAAAGCGACGGTCATCGAATGTCGCTAGAGACGAAAAAAGTGTCCAATCGGCTTGGGCAAACTTCCAGCGTCGCGAGCGCATATATGGCAGTTGAGGCTGCAGTCGAAGAACACATGGAAAGTGGTCACTCGAGTGTGTATCATCAATGGCGAACCATTCGAAGCGCCGAGCTAGCGGAACAGTACCAACCGCAAGGTCCAAATGGGATAAATTTGCCGTGGAGGCAGATAAAAATGTGGGGACCCCAGTGTTGAGGCAGACTAGATCCGCTTGGTGGAAGACGTCTAGCAATAGTGAGCCACGTGGACAAGGATGTGGAGATCCCCAAAGCGGGTGGTGGGCATTGAAGTCCCCAACCAACAAATAGGGGGGTGGAAGCTGATCAAGAAGATGAAGGAGATCAGCTCGTGCCATTGGTGTAGACGATGGAATGTATACCGTACAAAGAGAGAACGTGTATCCAGAAAGGGAAAGACGGACGGCGACAGCTTGGAAGGAAGTGTTTAAGGGGATTGGGTGATAATGGAGAGTATCATGGAGCAGAATCATGAGTCCTCCATGGGCTGGAGTGCCTTCAACAGAGGGGAGGTCATATCGGACGGACTGAAAATGAGGGAGAACAAAGCGGTCATGTGGATGCAGCTTTGTTTCCTGAAGACAGAAGATGACCGGTGAGTAGGATCGTAAGAGGATCGACAATTCCTCCCGATTGGCGCGAATGCCGCGGATATTCCAGTGGATAATGGACATTGGGTGAACAGAAAATGGAGGAACGTGACCAAGGGTGCTGTCAACTCAACGACTGCTCAGAGCTTGCGACCGACAGCATGGAATGGCATTCAGTCGAAGGCAGAAGATCCTGATCCATAGGTTGGTCAGGAGCAGCTCCTGCCACCAGCGATTGGCCAGTTGACCGGCCACCAACAGTGCGCCTCGGCGACACAGAAGATGGCCGAGGGCGATTTCCGCCAGGTGGTGCTGTAGATGGGACACGCCTTGGCGGAGAAGGAGAGGAACTGTGTTTCTTCGTAGCCTTCTTGGAGGTATGTTTAGATGAAGGAGGAACCGATGGTTGTGAAGTTGTAGTACGTAAAAACTCTTCACGAGAATGCTCTTTTTTTGAAGACTTGGCGTCTGACTTTTGGGCTCGAGATTTAGCAGAACCCGACGAAGGGTGAGCCATAGAGTGGGCAGGCGAAAGAGGTGAGGTTGAACGGGCGATCTTTGCGCTGGCCGATCTGACGACCGTGGTACTAAATGTGAGGTCGCAAGTCTGCGTGGCCGCCTCCTTTGTTGGCCGAGGAGAAGCAAGGAAAGTGCTGTATTTTCCTTTCTGAGGCACGGTGGGCTGTCGACTGGCGAGTAACTTTCGAGCAGCAAAGGTCGACACCTTTTCCTTCACTCTTATTTCCTGGATCAGCTTTTCGTCCTTAAAAACAGGGCAATCTCGAGAGGAAGCAGCGTGGTCACCCATACAGTTGATGCAGCGAGGGGATGGAGGTGGACAAGCACCCTCGTGGGCATCCCTGCCACACGTAACACATTTGGCCGGATTGGAACAGGACTGGCTGGTGTGATTGAACCGCTGACATCGATAGCAACGCGTAGGGTTTGGGACATAAGGGCGAACGGAAATTATCTCATAGCCTGCTTTGATTTTTGATGGGAGTTGAACTTTGTCAAATGTCAAGAAGACAGTGCGGGTTGGAATGATGTTCGAGTCAACCCTTTTCATAACCCGATGAACAGCCGTGACGCCTTGGTCAGACAGATAGTGCTGAATTTCTTCGTCAGACAATCCATCGAGGGAGCGTGTATAAACGACTCCACGCGAGGAATTTAAGGTACGGTGCGGTTCCACCCGGACAGGGAAGGTGTGGAGCAGAGAAGTACGCAGCAATTTTTGAGCCTGGAGGGCACTGTGTGTTTCTAACAACAGGGTGCCATTCCGTAATCTGGAACAAGACTTTACAGGACCCGCAATTGCGTCGACACCTTTCTGAATAATGAAAGGGTTGACCGTGGAAAAGTCGTGACCTTCGTCAGACCGAGAAACAACAAGGAACTGTGGCAACGATGGAAGAACCGTCTATGGCTGAGTGAACTTACGTTTGTGAGCAGACATAGTGGAAGGTGAGGAAACCATTGCGGAAGAATCCCCCATGATTACCGGCGTCTCCGATGGCGCGCTCCTCCCTTGTGGGGGCCCTCACCGAGGGCACACCCGCCTTAGGTGATTGTTCACACCTCAGGTCACACCTCCCGACAAACGGACGGAGGGACCAATCGGCACTTTCGGAAGGTATCAGCTCGGGTAATCACCCCTCCCTGGGCCTGGCCGTTACCAGGGGGTACGTACGTGTCCTACCTGTCTACCCGGGGCGGGGAATTACGCGTTACCCCGTCACCGGCTACGCATGGAAGTGCGTGGGTCGGCCTTCAGACACGCACAGGGAGGAAAAAGGAGAAAGGGAAAGGAAAGAAAAGGGGGTCTCAAACGCCGCAGCGGAGAAAAGGGCAAGGAGAAGAGGGAAGGAAAAGAGAAGGACAGAGGAAGGACGAGGACTTGCAAGTGTAAAAGCAAGGAATTTGGAACAGTTTCGAGCGTCCATCTCCGGACGTAGGCACAAACCATACTCCCAGAGGGGGAGAAAGGGAAGGAAAGAGCCAGAGGTGAGGGGGGGGGGGCGAAGAGGGGGGACGGGGAGGGATGCGGAAAGGGAAGGGAAGGTAAGGTATGCAGCCCGGAAAGGAAGGAGGGCCACATTAGCTCGGGGCCCCGTGCTCGCTACGCACGTGTCCACAAAATAGTTGTGGATCCCCTGGGGGGATCCTCAGATGTGTCCACGACTAAATAACAGTGCACTGCGTGTAGCGGCACTATGGCCTATGTATGTAGATGATCTAAGGATGGCAATTTTACTCGTCGGTTTTCGTCCCGAAATTGTTCTTCGTTATTTCCGTAAAATTTACAAACGATTCTCATGAAGCTACAAATATGTTTTGATTAAATTCCGAATTGATATTTATGATGCATTACACTTACAGCAATAAATTACAGAGTGGTTTTTACACACAGAACATCCACATTTTGAACATTTATCGGTGAATTTTCTATCCTCAGACCTTTTACAGAACGGACACCTTCCTCTTTTTTTTCTGGAAGCACTGAGGAAATAATTTTGTCTGGCTTTCCACGGACGAGCTGCTTTCCTGATTCTATGAGAAATGCCCGTCTCCTGTTGTTGGTCCTTTCTGCCTAGTCTGGTGTAAGATGTAGCCATATGATAAATGCATTCAGTGCACTGATATGAATCATGTTTTAAAATAATACCATTGGCCACCTTCTGCTCATCCTCTTTGTAGTGTACCTTCTAACCAGCTTGTCCATGGTATCTACTCCTGATTTTGTTTCATTATAATACAGAATCATTACTGTCTTGCATTCTTCACGATCTTCCACTTCCTTCCTAGAATGCATTGTACTGAGCAAAGTTACAACTTTTCCCTTTTTCGGACAATATGAAAAAATTGAAGCATGCTCTTGGAATCCAAAAATAGATGAATATTTGACTCGACCTTTGCTCTGAGTGAAAGCGGGTGGTAGTTCTTTATTTTTTCTAATTGTTCCTAAGTGTGTGAGATTGATATTCAGAAGTCCTCCCGCCAAACTAAGGCTAGTGAAAAAATGGTCAGTTGTTACATTTCTGCCACTGTTTTCTAAGCCTTTCACCATATCTAAAGCAACTCTCTTGCCTTGACTAACTTCACGATATTCATTTTCTTGTCGACCAGTGTAAACTTGGAGACTGAGAACGTAAGACATTGCACTATCACATACAGCCCATAATTTCAACCCATATTTCCCTGGTTTTGAAGGAATATATTGCCGAAATGGACATCTACCACGAAATGCCACAAGTTGTTCATCAATTGTTACGTTGCTGTGAGGAACATATGCTTCTTGAAATGTGTGTAGCCACATTTCAAATATTTCTCTAACGGGAGCCAACTTGTCAGGGGCACAGTTGTGACGTCTCGCAACTGCATCATCAAATCGGATGCACCTTGAAATTTGCGTAAAGCGATTTCTGGCCATTGTTTCACTAAAAATGGATCTACCATGATGTGTAACTGCTTCATTATGGGCCTTGTAAGCACCTACTAGGATCAAGACACCGATAAAGCACTTCAGTTCAATGGCATCTACTGGTTTCCATCTAGTACCGTAAACAAGACTACCCTCTTTGTTAGTCCACTTTAGAATTACATCAACAATGTTTCTCCTAAGAAACATCTGAAAAGCTGATTCTATGGAGTCTACATGTTTCACTGCGAATTTTATTGGACCTTCTCTTCCACAAGATCTTCTCAACTCGTGTTTGTGCCACAATTATTCTTTGTTTTTAGAGCTACACAAAATAAAAAAAAATATACAAAGGGTGTATCTTGGCGCTAGGTGTTCCTTGATATTTCTAGTATCGTGGTATTACTTTACATCTTGAGTTATTGCCATACAGAGCAGTGTTTTCTAATGGTGACTCGTTGGAACCATTTTCAATAATCAAACGACTGTACTAAGGAGCGATTAGAGGACCTGCTAGACAGCTGTGTTATGCGGGTTGCATGCAAGTCAGGCGAAATGCAATTCAGGTCGTTCGGATACTTTTGAGCACGACTGTACATCTGCTTCACGAGTAGATGTGTTAGGCCGCTTTGTTTTTGTGGACAAAATGGTAGAGTGCATTGTCAAATACCACAGTACTTCCGTGTGGAAAATTTGGTGTTAGAGGCTCTTGCAACCATTTTGTGTAATTGTCGCTGTTCCTTTCGTTGTGATAATCTTCCGACGTTGATCATAAATCTCAAATGAGCTCTGCACCCTTTAATGAACCTCATTTCTCCTCCCGCATGAACCCCTACAGCTGCTTGTCCACAACATTCACTTTTCCGCACGCCTGGTACGCCTCTCTGCTGCCAACATTCAGCGACAGTATGGTGTCTACGCGCCCGTCTTTCATAAGTATACACGACGGCTTTCTTCGTACCTTCCTCGTTTCCTCTCAGAGTCCTAAAACGGCGTGCACGCCACGCCACAATGTCCTCGCTCTCAACCAGAGATGTTCGTCTATTTATACTTCAAAACGGACCCCCATATTCAAAACTTTCCAGAAAGTGGTTCGTTTCCACGTGAAGTTAATGTCTGCATCCTGATTCACCCAGTTGTAAGGCTTTCGAAGAATGGTTATTCCTATTTTAACGTCATAATATCCCGAGAACTTTTTTTCCGGTGAACACTTATCAACGTCTACGGGACACTGTTTTCTTCCTCATAATTTTCTCACCACTCCGTCTGGCTCTCTTACTGTCGTTCACCACATTACGCGCTGCCCTCACACCCTTTACTACTGCGACTGCTCTTTCTAACGCTACCTGCAAACCTCTGCGTTTCTCTTGAACTGCGCCACGCTCTTAATGAAGACATTTCCGTCTGAGCGCACTCTTCCATTACGTACACTCGCGGCATCACTGTTCCTTTCAGCAGACGCTACGAATCCACAGCAGCAGTCACGCACTCTGGCAATGACGTGCCTGTACAGTGCTGAGCCACGGGCGTCGTTCTTCTACTGTCGAGAATCGTCGGACGCCTTCTGCCCTATAAGTATGTAAACATACCGATGGCGCAACACGGAACCAAGCAAACAGCTAGTAAAGCAATAAAATACCATGAAAATGCAAAAATCTTTATTAAGTGAGGAACGCAGTAGCAACAATGCGACACGTTCAGTCGAACATGGTCTTGGATAATGAACGAGATGAAGTATTGAGCACGTTTAAAGCTTGCAGTACGCGCTGTGTGGTATGATAGCCATGAATGACACACCTTCGTTTCAGTTACTGCATTATAAAATTTAGTGAACAGGGCCAAGATGAAATACGCAGTATTCTACACATAAATTACGCGAAGGCCTGCACTTTCTCCTGTGTTTCTTTTTAAAATGTCCTACAAATGTAATGTACTGTGCCTCAAACATTGCAAATACTTAATACACGTAACTACAAAGTGTCAATAACGAGTACACTATTTATCCATTTCTGTTCTTACAAAATTATATTCCACTGTGTATTATTTTTTCAAACGTTTTATGGTGACAGCAGAGACAGCGTAGTTAACTTTTGTAACCAGTTGCTTCAACTTCAAATGCACTGCAGCAACACGGACTCGACTATACCGTCCTACTTAAGGTAATGGGTTGTATTTGTTTGCTTTTTGCATATAAGACGTGCGTAGTCATTTTGCATTCGACGATGCATTCACGGTGATCCTTGATCTGAAGTGAAGGCTCTGCGAAAACAAGAGTTTGAAAATAGGCGTTACATCCCCAAGTACGTAACGAACAAAAATGAAGATTGGACATTACAGCCGATACATTTCACCGAAAATGAAATAAAAATACGCCATTTCATACGGTAAGTTGCGACTTGAGCGACTTTTTAAATATATCGCTCATCTGGGGCTTAGATGGGACCATCAGACATCGCTGGTATAGCCAAATAGTCGTCAAAGTTATGTCGCTATGAACAGTATCGACTGTATGTATCCACAGGACATGTGGTGAATCCTCCATTGGCAAAAAGATTCCGGACTGGTCCCTCACATGGATCGCTGGGAGGGTATTGCCAGGGAGGAGGAGACCACGAGAAGAGGTTGAATAACCATCGAAAAGCTTATGTTGTGTGAGTTGAGGCATGAAATGTGACATGGTAGAGAAGATAGAACATCTGAAATGGGAAATGTGGATATAGTGGGGTCTGTCAAGTGAAGTAGAAAGGAGACAGGGATTTTGGTGAGACGAGTATGGGATAATATAGCAGTAGCAGAAAATGGTGTAACTGTAAAAGGATTCGTCATGAATTGGAATGTAGGACGGAGAGGGAATTACTGTTAACAGTTGGAGCGTCACGGTTGTTCTCATCAGAATAGAAAGCAAGCCCACACGGACAGCAACAGTTCAGGTATGCAGCTCGACACACAAAGCAGAAGATGTAGAAATAGAGAAAGTATTTGAGGATACTGAATGGGTAATTGAGTATGTAAAGGGTAATGGACATCTTGTATTAATGGGGTTTTGGAATGGAAGAGAAGAAAGGACTGCAGGGGGATATGCGCTTGGTACAGTAGGAAGGAGAAAGAAAAAAGTCTGAAACCTCCAATAAATTTTAGGAAGTAATAACTAATACTCGGCTCAGGAATCACAAAAGGGAGCAGTATACTTGCAAAACGCCGTGAGGTACAGGAAGATTCCAGTTATTGTGGTCAGGCAGAGGTTCCGAAATCAGGTTGTGGAGTGTGAGGCAAACCCAGGAGCAGATATACACTCCTTGAAATTGAAATAAGAACACCGTGAATTCATTGTCCCAGGAAGGGGAAACTTTATTGACAAATTCCTGGGGTCAGATACATCACATGATCACATTGACAGAACCACAGGCATATAGACACAGGCAACAGAGCATGCACAATGTCGGCACTAGTACAGTGTATATCCACCTTTCGCAGCAACGCAGGCTGCTATTCTCCCATGGAGACGATCGTAGAGATGCTGGATGTAGTCCTGTGGAACGGCTTGCCATGCCATTTCCACCTGGCGCCTCAGTTGGACCAGCATTCGTGCTGGACGTGCAGACCGCGTGAGACGACGCTTCATCCAGTCCCAAAGATGCTCAATGGGGGACAGATCCGGAGATCTTGCTGGCCAGGGTAGTTGACTTACACCTTCTAGAGCACGTTGGGTGGCACGGGATACATGCGGACGTGCATTGTCCTGTTGGAACAGCAAGTCCCCTTGCCGGTCTAGGAATGGTAGAACGATGGGTTCGATGACGGTTTGGATGTACCGTGCACTATTCAGTGTCCCCTCGACGATCACCAGTGGTGTACGGCCAGTGTAGGAGATCGCTTCCCACACCATGATGCCGGGTGTTGGCCCTGTGTGCCTCGGTCGTATGCAGTCCTGATTGTGGCGCTCACCTGCACGGCGCCAAACACGCATACGACCATACGACTATCATTGGCACCAAGGCAGAAGCGACTCTCATCGCTGAAGACGACACGTCTCCATTCGTCCCTCCATTCACGCCTGTCGCGACACCACTGGAGGCGGGCTGCACGATGTTGGGGCGTGAGCGGAAGACGGCCTAACGGTGTGCGGGACCGTAGCCCAGCTTCATGGAGACGGTTGCGAATGGTCCTCGCCGATACCCCAGGAGCAACAGTGTCCCTAATTTGCTGGGAAGTGGCGGTGCGGTCCCCCACGGCACTGCGTAGGATCCTACGGTCTTGGCGTGCATCCGTGCGTCGCTGCGGTCCGGTCCCAGGTCGACGGGCACGTGCACCTTCCGCCGACCACTGGCGACAACATCGATGTACTGTGGAGACCTCACGCCCCACGTGTTGAGCAATTCGGCGGTACGTCCACCCGGCCTCCCGCATGCCCACTATACGCCCTCGCTCAAAGTCCGTCAACTGCACATACGGTTCACGTCCACGCTGTCGCGGCATGCTACCAGTGTTAAAGACTGCGATGGAGCTCCGTATGCCACGGCAAACTGGCTGACACTGACGGCGGCGGTGCATAAATGCTGCGCAGCTAGCGCCAGTCGACGGCCAACACAGCGGTTCCTGGTGTGTCCGCTGTGCCGTGCGTGTGATCATTGCTTGTACAGCCCTCTCGCAGTGTCCGGAGCAAGTATGGTGGGTCTGACACACCGGTGTCAATGTGTTCTTTTTTCCATTTCCAGGAGTGTATATATAGAGTCAGATCACGGTTCAGTAGTGGTGTAGAGTGCGCTGAAGCGTAAGAGACTGGTGAGGAAGACGCAGTGTGTGAAGAAGTGGGACATGGGAGCACTGAGGAATGTAGAGATACGCTACAAGATCTCTGAAGCTGCAGGAACTGCAGTGATATATAGCTCATTAGCCAGTTCAGTTGAAGAAGAATGGACGTCTCTAGTCAGGGCGATCAAAAAAAAGAAGTTTAGTAAAACAGAATTTCTAATATGCGTTGCTTGGGTGGGCTGTGAGCGCTTTTTCGTCATCAATACTGCGAAACAAATCTCTTCTACTGCAACCTCTTTGCTTTCCTTATTCTGAGAGGTCGTAGTTTGCATTTAAACAAGAAGAAAAAGTCCGGTAAACAGAAGGTAAAAAGATGTTAAGGAATGCACTTTAGAGCCGATGGTAACGGGACGCTTTTACTTTGAGTGATCGTCCGTGTCGTGTCGGTGAGTATTGACCATCCCTCCTTTGACGCCCTACATACCGATGCAGGGCGCCGCCCGTGGCTTGTCCAGCAGTTTTTACAGAACTTTGTAGTGCCGGGAGCTCGTCTCCCCTAGCAGGATTTCGTCGGCCATTGCGCTGACTCGATATTTTAATTAAACAATAATGTCATAATATTAAATGTAAATCAGAGAGACTTCTCAGTTTTGATCCTTCATTAATTTCAAAGTTAAAAAGATTCAAAACAGATTTGGTTTATTAATATTTAGAATACTGAGCCGCCTAACAGCAGACGAGATTCTCTCCAGTTTTGCCTTGCAAATAATGAAAAATAAATATAAAAAAATCATTACATTACGCAATATCTCAGTTAATCTTTGTGTAATTTGGTACATAAATAAGCAGGAGCCCCTGAGGCCCATATTAATGATTACAGATTGCGTAAGAATACGCATATTTTCCTTTCTAAATAGCAGCGCTCACGCAAACTATTTATCAGAAGGCGGTGAGTCGCTCTCTGTGTTTAAAAAATATTATACCGTACGTTCTTCGGGGCAGCCGATGTCCGTACGAGTGTTATCGCGGTGTAAGTTAATTAAAAGTCTAATGCCAGCTCACAATATTTAAAGCCACCTAAACCAAAATGATAAAATACACTCCTGGAAATGGAAAAAAGAACACATTGACACCGGTGTGTCAACCCACCATACTTGCTCCGGACACTGCGAGAGGGCTGTACAAGCAATGATCAGACGTACGGCACAGCGGACACACCAGCAACCGCGGTGTTGGCCGTCGAATGGCACTAGCTGCGCAGCATTTGTGCACCGCCGCCGTCAGTGTCAGCCAGTTTGCCGTGGCATACGGAGCTCCATCGCAGTCTTTAACACTGGTAGCATGCCGCGACAGCGTGGACGTGAACCGTATGTGCAGTTGACGGACTTTGAGCGAGGGCGTATAGTGGGCATGCGGGAGGCCGGGTGGACGTACCGCCGAATTGCTCAACACGTGGGGCGTGAGGTCTCCACAGTACATCGATGTTGTCGCCAGTGGTCGGCGGAAGGTGCACGTGCCCGTCGACCTGGGACCGGACCGCAGCGACGCACGGATGCACGCCAAGACCGTAGGATCCTACGCAGTGCCGTGGGGGACCGCACCGCCACTTCCCAGCAAATTAGGGACACTGTTGCTCCTGGGGTATCGGCGAGGACCATTCGCAACCGTCTCCATGAAGCTGGGCTACGGTCCCGCACACCGTTAGGCCGTCTTCCGCTCACGCCCCAACATCGTGCAGCCCGCCTCCAGTGGTGTCGCGACAGGCGTGAATGGAGGGACGAATGGAGACGTGTCGTCTTCAGCGATGAGAGTCGCTTCTGCCTTGGTGCCAATGATGGTCGTATGGTCGTATGCGTGTTTGGCGCCGTGCAGGTGAGCGCCACAATCAGGACTGCATACGACCGAGGCACACAGGGCCAACACCCGGCATCATGGTGTGGGGAGCGATCTCCTACACTGGCCGTACACCACTGGTGATCGTCGAGGGGACACTGAATAGTGCACGGTACATCCAAACCGTCATCGAACCAATCGTTCTACCATTCCTAGACCGGCAAGGGAACTTGCTGTTCCAACAGGACAATGCACGTCCGCATGTATCCCGTGCCACCCAACGTGCTCTAGAAGGTGTAAGTCAACTACCCTGGCCAGCAAGATCTCCGGATCTGTCCCCCATTGAGCATCTTTGGGACTGGATGAAGCGTCGTCTCACGCGGTCTGCACGTCCAGCACGAACGCTGGTCCAACTGAGGCGCCAGGTGGAAATGGCATGGCAAGCCGTTCCACAGGACTACATCCAGCATCTCTACGATAGTCTCCATGGGAGAATAGCAGCCTGCATTGCTGCTGTACTAGTGCCGACATTGTGCATGCTCTGTTGCCTGTGTCTATGTGCCTGTGGTTCCTGTCAGTGTGATCATGTGATGTATCTGACCCCAGGAATGTGTCAATAGTTTCCCCTTCCTGGGAGAATGAATTCACGGTGTTCTTATTTCAATTTCCAGGAGTGTATTTCCTCTTTTTCAAACAGTTCTTTGAAATGTTTCTGAATGTGGGTTCCGATCTATGTCTTTGTTTTGAGAGATCGCCCCTCGCCATCGCACAGTCCCTCCACGGTCTGGCTCTCCTCCTCCTCCTCCTCCTCCTCCTCCTCCTCCTCCTCCTCGGTCTGTAGCAGTTTCGCTTTGATGCTCCTCACTCTCGGCTAGAGTGAAGGGTCGTCTCGCGGCGCATTTAGGGCCAGTTTCGCCTGCCCGTTTCCCTCCTTTCGTGAGAAGAATTTGAATTCTGCCGTCCCCTCTGTCATTTCCGTGTCGTCTTCTGCATTGTGTTGTGTCGTGTTGTTTCCACCTGGCTTATTCAACACTCCTCTTCGTGGAGAATGTAAGACGTCGTGCTCTCCTGACCTTCATTGCTTACATATTCCGCCCTCACAATCGTATTCCGCACATCAAGACGCTTCATTCGAACCAGAACTCGATAAGATATAGTCAATGTGAAGAGGTATTACACGGAACAGACGAGACTAAATGTCTATGCCACTGTTACCTTCGAATAATAATTCTGGGGCTCAAAGATACACTAGAAAGTCAAATATTGTGGGTGTAGGATAAATCAGAAATGTGTGAAGTAACTTACTGGCATGTTGGATGTAGTAGGGTGTCGCCAAGAAACGAGCAGTGTAAGGTAAAACACAGAGCAGGCGAAATGTTAATCAGTACAAAAGGGGAACATTAGCAATTTCCGTTTTACCATCGCTAAAATGTCAAACTGTAACTACTGTTATATCCTAATTCGTCAAAACGTACCATAAACTGTACTGGTCACAAGACCACGCCCTGCGGGACACCCGTAATAACTTCTTTCCCCGTCGATAAATCAGTCTCCAGACCATCCTGCTGGTGACCCTGGCCCACGTCCCTGATAGGAGGTTACACCTCTGGTCGTGCCTCGCGATACCTGAATAGAGTCGCCAGGCGTGCAGAACGTGAGGTCCCACAGCGAAGGGTGGGTCCGCTGAGCGACGGTGCCTGGAGCAGGCAGAGCCCCTGGCCGGCCTGGGTGGAGGCGGCGTGAGGCAGCTGCCCGGACTGCTGCGCTCTCTGTGCGGCAGCAAGGGGTGTGCGTGCCTGCCGAGAGGGAGTGGGTGGCCGGCGTGGGTGGGGGTGGGGGTGGCGGAGGCCGGCTCCAGCAGGCTGTCTGGAGCGGCGGCCCGCTGCCGCGCTGCGAGCAGCTGCAGCCGCTCCAGCGTGAGTCATTCACACGGCGAGGTACGATCGTTTGGATAGCGACGAAAAATATGGTGTCTGCAACGGGGAATGGTTCTACAATTACACAGTCGATGTCTGGAGCAGTTAGATCGGCTACTGCTGCTTCAATGGAGGCTCATCACGTTTGGACGTTTTGTTATAGTCGGCACACAAGCGATATGAGACGGCATCTGCGACGTAGCGACGAAGATGGGGAGTTTGCCGTACGCCCATTTCACGCGTGAATCTTGAATCTCAGGAATCCGTTAAAACATCAAATCGTCGATATCGCTGCGGCCGGAAAAAGGTCCTGCAGGTACGGGACCAACGATAACTGAAGAGAATCGTTCAACGTGACAGAAGTGCACCCCTTACCAAGCTGCTGCAGATTACAATGCTGGGCCATCAACAGGTGTCAGCATGCAAACCATTGAACGAAACGTCATGGATACGGCCTTTCGGAGCTGGAGGCCCACTCGTGTACCCTTGATGGGTCGACGACACAAAGTTTTACGCCTCGACTGGGCCCTTCAGCACCGACATTGGACTGTTGATGACTGGAAAGATGTTGCCTGGCAGGACGAGTCGTGTTTAAAATTTAATTGCGGCAATACACGTGTACAGGTATGGAGACAACCGCATGAATCCACGGACTTTGCATGTCAGTAGGGGACCGTTCAAGGTGGTGGAGACTCTGTAATGGTGTTGGCGATGTGGAGTTGGAGTGATGTGGGATACTTCATACGTCTAGATACGACTCTGACAGGTGACACGTCCGTAAGCATGCTGTCTGATCACCTGCATCGTGTCCATTATGCATTCCGATGGACTTGTATTGTCCTGCTGGAAATGCCCGACACCGCACACGTCCGTTATAGCTACAGAGTGTCTCCAGGGATACTCTTAAACATTTCCGTTGGGCACCAAACTGCCCGAACATGATCATTATCGGGACACCTTGTAACGTGCTGTTGGGAAAAGAGCTCAACCCCCTCGTACTCTTTCGCTTTTTTGCACATCACTGCAGGATTCATGGTGTCTCTTCCCTCCATATCAGTCGAGCCCTTGCCACGTCGTGTTGCGGCACTTCTGCGTGCTGGCGTGGGCCCTACACGATATCACGCGGGTGTGTCTGTTTCTTTGGCTCTTCAGAATAATAATTCGGTGTGGCTCAGTGGCGGCCACCTGCTGTTTCTCCGAGGACGTAGTTACCTGACTGGGGAAAGGGGACCCACAGTACACGAACCACTTGTTGTTTCTGGCAAATAGTCTTCACATCGTTGACAACTGAAGGCTAGGTTAAAAAGGGGACGAAAAAACTCCGTGGGGTCGACAAAGATTCGTTCCAGCGACCTCTCGAATTCCACACACGCCCTGTACCGCTAGACCACCAGGACCGACGTGTTATCAGAAAGACAGCCTGTACGTTTTGGGAGGTGAGTTTGAGACATGTCTATGCGTGACATATTTGATCGTATCTCTCGGCTGCATTGCCTTAGAATCTTGAATTGCTTACCTCGCTAACTGACCGTAGTCGGCTGCTAACAAGGGAACCTCCCCATCACACCCCCCTCAGATTTAGTTATAAGCTGGCACAGTGGATAGGCCTTGAAAAACTGAACACAGGTCAATCGAGAAAACAGGAAGAAGTTGTGTGGAACTATGAAAAAATTTAGAAAAATATACAAACTGAGTACTTCATGCGTAACATATGCAACATACAGGAGAACGTGAATTCAGGAGCGCTGTGGTCCCGTGTTTAGCGTGAGCGACTGCGGAGCGAGAAGTCCTTGGTTCAAGTCTTCTTCGAGCGAAAAGTTTACTTCTTTATTTTCGCAAAGTTATGATCTGTCCGTTCGTTCATTGACGTCTCTGTTCACTGTAATAAGTTTAGTGTCTGTGTTTTGCGACCGCACCGCAAAACCGTGCGATTAGTAGACGAAAGGACGTGCCTCTCCAATGGGAGCCAAAAACATTTGATCGCATGGTCATAGGTCAACCGATTCCTCCACAGGAAAAGATGTCTGATATATTCTATATGACACTGGTGACGGCATGTGCGTCACATGACAGGAATATGTTCTCGACCCACGTAACTTGTACACTTGGCGAATGGGTACAAAGATTGTTCTACCTTGCCCGATTTAGGTTTTCTTGTGGATGTGATAATCACTCCCAAAAAAGTGATGAAAACATAAGAGTTTGTCACATAAACTGAAAATAAAAAGTTAAATTTCTCTCTCGAGGGAAAACTTGAACGAAGGTCCTCTCGTTTCGCAGCTGGTCACGCTAACCACGGGACCACAGCGCTCATGGGCTTCGACTATCCTTTATGTTCCCTATGCTGCACATGGATTACTCAGTTCGTATATTTTGCTTATTTTTTTCATAGTTCCATACAACTTCTTCCTGTTTTCTCGATTGATATGTGTTCAGTTTTTCAAGGGCTATCCACTGCGCCAACTTATAACTAAATCTGAGGGGGGTGCGACGGGGAGGTTCCCTTGTAAGAAAAAGGGGTATTAACAGACGAAAATATAGAGATCCTGACAATGCACGGCAAAGAAATATTTTTTATGCGGTATAATTATAGATTAACCGTTTTCGTACTTTTTCCCTTACTGGTACTGTGAAAGCTTACCTGTCATCAAATTACATAATTCTATTCCGCCGGACAGTATCCAACAGTTCTGGACTGAGTCTCCGCACACTCTCCGTCCGAACAGGACTCGGAAGGTCCAATGGCACCGACCGGCCGCCGTGTCGTCCTCAGCTCACAAGCGTCACTGGATGCGGATACGGAGGGGCACGTGGCCAGCACACCGCTCTCCCGGCCGTAGGTGAGTTTATGAGACCGCAGCCGCCACTTCTCAATCAAGTAGCGTGACTGTGTCTCAGCGACGGCACCTGAACATGGCGGCCAGATGGGTGGCCGAAATATCGTGTATTGAAGTCGATTATATTCGGCAGCAAGCCCGTGAAGAACTTAAGTAGCTGCTCAGTTTGCCTCCCTCCCCCCATGAACCATGGACCTTGCCGTTGGTGGGGAGGCTTGCGTGCCTCAACGATACAGATAGCCATACCGTAGGTGCAACCACAGCGGAGGGGTATCTGTTGAGAGGCCAGACAAACGTGTGGTTTCTGAAGAGCGGCAGCAGCCTTTTCAGTAGTTGCAGGGGCAACGGTCTGGATGATTGACTGATCTGGCCCTGTAACACTAGCCAAAATTGCCTTGCTGTTCTGGCACTGCGAACGGCTGAAAGCAAGGGGAAACTACAGCCGTAATTTTTCCCGAGGGCATGCAGCTCTACTGTATGGATAAATGATGATGGCGTCCTCTTGGGTAAAATATTCCGGAGGTAAAATAGTCCCCCATTCGGATCTCCGGGCGGGGACTACTCAAGAGGACGTCGTTATCAGGAGAAAGAAAACTGGCGTTCTACGGATCGGAACGAGGAATGACAGATCCCTTAATCGGGCAGGTAGGTTAGAAAATTTAAAAAGGGGAATGGATAGGTTAAAGTTAGATATAGTGGGAATTAGCGAAGTTCGGTGCCAGAAGGAACAAGACTTTTGGTCAGGTGAATACAGGGTTATAAATACAAAAGCAAATAGGGGTAATGCAGGTGTAGGTTTAATAATGAATAAAAAAATAGGAGTGCGGATAAGCTACTACAAATAGCATAGTGAACGCATTATTGTGGCCAAGATAGACACAAAGCCCACGCCTACTACAGTAGTACAAGTTTATATGCCAACTAGGTCTGCAGATGATGAGATAAAAGAAATTATTCAGGTAGTGAAAGGATACGGAAATTTAATAATCATGGGTGACTGGAATTCGTCAGTAGGAAAAGGGAGAGAAGGAAACATAGTAAGTGAATATTGATTGGAGCTAAGAAATGAAAGAGGAAGCCATCTCGTAGAATATTGCGCAGAGCATAACTTAATCATAGCTACCACTTGGTTCAAGAATCATAAAAGAAGGTTGTATACCTCGAAGAATCCTGGAGATACTAAAACGTATCAGATAGATTACATAATGGTAAGACAGAGATTTAGGAACCAGGTTTTAAATTGTAAGACATTTCCAGGGGCAGATGTGGACTCTGACCACAATCTACTGGTTATGAACTGTAGATTAAAACTGAAGAAACTGCAAAAAGGTGGGAATTTAAGGAGATGGGACCTGGATAAACTGAAAGAACCAGAGGTTGTATAGAGTTTCAGGGAGAGCATAAGGGAACAATTGACAGGAATGGGGGAAAGAAATACAGTAGAAGAAGGATGGGTAGCTTTGAGGGATGAAATAGTGAAGGCAGCAGAGGATCAAATAGGTAAAAAGACGACGGCTAGTAGAAACCCTTGATAACAGAAGAAATATTGAACTTAATTGATGGAAGGAGAAAATACAAAAATGCAGTAAATGAAGCAGGCAAAAAGGAATACAAACGTCTCAAAAATGATATCGACAGCAAGTGCAAAATGGCTAAGCAGGGATGGCTAGAGGACAAATGTAAGGATGTAGAGGCTTATCTCACTAGGGGTAAAATAGATACCGCTTACAGGAAAATTAAAGAGACCTTTGGAGAAGGGAGAACCACTTGCATGAATATCAAGAGCTTACATGGAAACCTAGTTCTAAGCAAAAAAGGGAAAGCAGAAAGGTGGAAGGAGTATATAGAGGGTCTATACAAGGGCGACGTACATGAGGACAATATTATGGAAATGGAAGAGGATGTAGATGAAGATGAAATGAGAGATATGATACTGCGTAAAGAGTTTGACTGAGCACTGAAAGACCTGAGTCGAAACAAGACCCCAGGAGTAGACAACATTCCATTAGAACTACTGACAGCCTTGGGAGAGCCAGTCCCGACAAAACTCTACCACCTGGTGAGCAAGATGTATGAGACAAGCGAAATACCTTGAGACTTCAAGAAGAATATAATAATTCCAATCCCAAAGAAAGCAGTTGTTGACAGATGTGAAAATTACCGAACTTTCAGTTTAATAAGTCACGGCTGCAAAATACTACATTCTTTACAGACTGGAAAAACTGATAGAAGCCGACCTCGGGGAAGATCAGTTTGGATTCCGTAGAAATGTTGGAACACGTGAGGCAATACTGACCTTACGACTTATCTTAGAAGAAAGATTAAGGGAAGGCAAACCTACGTTTCTAGCATTTGTAGACTTGGAGAAATCTTTTGACAATGTTGACTGGAATACTATCTTTCAAATTCTGAAGGTGGCAGGGGTAAAATACAGGGAGCGAAAGGCTATTTACAATTTGTACAGAAAGCAGATGGCAGTTATAAGAGTCGAGGGGCATGAAAGGGAAGCAGTGGTTGGGAAGGGTGTGTGACAGGGTTGTAGCCTCTCTCCGATGTTATTCAATCTGTATATTGAGTAAGCAATAAAGGAAACAAAAGAAAAGTCGGAGTAGGTATTAAAACCCATGGAAAAGAAACAAAAACTTTGAGGTTCGCCGGTGACATTGTAATTCTGTCAGAGGCAGCAAAGGACTTGGAAGAGCAGCTGAACGGAATGGATAGTGTCTTGAAAGGAGGGTATAAGATGAACATCAACAAAAGAAAAACGAGGATAATGGAATGTAGTCGAATTAAGTCGGGTGATGCTAAGGGAATTAGATTAGGAAATGAGACACTTAAAGTAGTAAAGGAGTTTTGCTATTTGGGGAGCAAAATAACTGACGATGGTCGAAGTAGAGAGGATATAAAATGTAGACTGGCAATGGCAAGGAAAGCGTTTCTGAAGAAGAAAAATTTGTTAACATCGAGTATAGATTTAAGTGTCAGGAAGTCATTTCTGAAGAAGAAAAATTTGTTAACATCGAGTATAGATTTAAGTGTCAGGAAGTCATTTCTGAAAGTGTTTTTATGGAGTGTAGCCATGTATGGAAGTGAAACATGGGCGGTAAATAGTTTGGGCAAGAAGAGAATAGAAGCTTTCGAAATTTGGTGCTACAGAAGAATACTGAAGATTAGATGAGTAGATCACGTAACTAATGAGGAAGTATTGAATAGGATTGGGGAGAAGAGAAGTTTGTGGCACAACTTGACCAGAAGAAGGGATCGGTTGGTAGGACATGTTCTGAGGCATCAAGGGATCACCAATTTAGTATTGGAGGGCAGCGTGGAGGGAGACCAAGAGATGAATACACCAAACAGATACAGAAGGATGTAGGTTGCAGTAGGTACTGGGAGATGAAGGAGCTTGCACAGGATAGAGTAGCATGGAGAGCTGCATCAAACCAGTCTCAGGACTGAAGACCACAACAACAACAACAGTCACTTTCAAAGGGAATATGGTATCTAAAAATCTGAACTCTCAATTGAGCCCTTTGATATGGAGACTCACATAACCACTGTGAGAACTGTTGGACGACGAACCAGAATATAATATTGTGGCGCTGGGTGAGGTTGTGTTCTTACCTCACTCCCCACTGCCGACGGAAAATCTGGGTGTGTGCAGATGTTCTGAGCAGGTCATCACTGCCAGAGATGGCACGAATCATAAAGTGAATGTGTTCCACGGACACATCATATTTCCACACGAATGATGTCCTTAAACAGGGTCTTCAGGCCACGTATAGTATGCACTAATTAATATCAAACACGACACTAGATATAGTTTGCCGGGCCAGATAAGTGCAGAGTGAAAAAGCTGCCCGATGTGCAGTGAGAACGTGGGCGTGGCTCGCGCAGCCACAACGCTTGCGGCTGAGCCCCTCCCGCTCCAGAACGGAAACCACTGATTCGTATTTAAAGTCGCAGTGGCGAACTTTACGTACGCTGGATGAGAGTTGCGTCGTCGGGTGAGACTTGGCAGCCCTTCGCAGCCCTCCTCGGTGGGTGGGCAGCTCACCGCGACGCGCCCGCTGGCAGGGCAGCTGGGAACGTGAAACCCCGAGTCCTCCCACATCCGCAACCTCTACCAAATAATCATCGAAATACGGCGAATGGAGCCATCTCTCGCATTAAATTCCTACAGATAGGAATATTCTGCAGTGTCTACAGACGCTGAATCTCTGAAACATGTACTAATCTAAATTTTTAACATGGACTTGTTTGTCACGGTATTCTGTCTCATTAAGGGGCTCCGGAACACCCTATACTTGTAATTTATAAGCGTTATTTTAACATTGCATCTTTCCTCACAAAGTATTTGAGGTAGGAAGTTGAACTTTTTACAGATTATTTATTGGAATATGGGCTACAACTTACCACAGGGATTTTACAAAATTTTAGTTCAGTTATTAAAGATGATTTGTTTCAATTGTAATTAAAATTCACAACATTTTTTGCAATTTTTTTATTTATGTTTTCAAAACCAAAGTTTTTTGGAAAAAGGCTGTGTTAAATTATGCAGAAGGTACTGTGTAACATTTACGGAAAGTTTGAAACAAATATGTTTGGAAGATCCTTAGAAAACATGTAATTATTATCAGAAAATAAAAGTTTTGGGAATCGAACGACAAAGATTGGATTAACTTTTTAGTGCATTCCAGGTCCATAGGATGAATTATCTTCATCCTCTGCAAACTCCTCCTCCAGCTTCCTCTTGTTCCTCCTCCTGTTTACTCTTGCTTGTATTTCTAGACTCTTTACAGCCCTGTCTGCAGCCCGAAGGCGTTCCTTGTCTAAAGCAGGCATCGCTCGTACCATGTTAGAACCTATCTTCACTCCCATGTTTCTAAATACCTTGCACCTTACAATGTTGCCATCATTGAAAGTCGCAACAGCATCATACACACCAAAGTGAAGTGTTTCTATTCCAACAAATACAGTCTTGGGGATTCTCGACCTTATAACACTATTTACACTTTCATTGGGGTTTTGCGTTTTTCCCTGAAAACACTTTTTCAACAGTTCAGGTGCTGCTAAGTCTCTGAAAATAGGTTTTATCACCTCCATTATTGCATGAGGCAGACTATGTTTATGAGTGTACACTTCACCAGTTAGCAATCCTTTGTTATATTTACACCAACTGTCTTCTTCTTTGGGACACAAGCTATGTTGGGGATTTTCATCGGTTGAAGAAGTATGAAAAAAAGAGCCCAAACAGCCTTCTTCATTTCGTCGACACTGTGTATTTTGCCTAATAGCCATTCCATAATAGTTCTGTATTTTGTCAATTACACTGTCAGTTAATTACGAATATTTTCGAGATAACGACAGAGTAAATAAACATGAAACAATCGACAATCACACCAGCGATATATATTGAACCATCACAGGTTAGCCACAACACATACTTCATCTGACATCACTAAAATGTACCTGATGAAAACGGACGTTAATAATAACACCATTTGACAGCAGTTTAACAGCGCCACAGTGGGTCACGCCCATGTAGAACACATTTTCAAAAAAAATTAAAAATAGTTGTAGTCTTCGGAATCGAATAAATTATATATCTATTAAAAGGTAATAGTCTGCAGATTCAGAAAACGCAAAAAAGTAAAAATTGAACTTTTCATGATTTTGAGCCTTTCCGGAGCCCCTTAACGAAAATTTATCTACAGGGTGGTCGACTGATCCTGACCGGGCCACATATCTCACGAAATAAGCGTCAAACGAAAAATCTACAAAGAACGAAACTTGCCTAGCTTGAAGGGGGAAACCAGATGGCGCTATGGTTGGCAATTTTTATTACATATTCGTATAGTACGTAAGGAATATGAATGTTTTAGTTGAACCACCTTTTCGCTTTGTGATAGCTGGCGCTGTAATACTCACAAACATATGGCTCACAATTTTAGACCAACAGTTGGTGACAAGTTGTTTTTTTACATTAAAATACAGAATGTATGTACGATGAACATTTCATTTCGGTTGTTCCAATGTGTTACATGTACCTTCGTGAACTTATCATTTCTGAGAACGCATGCTGTTACAGTGTGATTACCTGTAAATACCACATTAATGCAATAAATGCTCAAAATAATGTCCGTGAACCTCAATGCATTTAGCAATACGTGTAACGACATTCCTCTCAACAGCGAGTAGTTCGCCTTCCGTAATGTTCGCACATGCATTGACAATGCGCTGACGCATGTTGTCAGGCGTTGTCGGTGGATCACGACAGCAAATATCCTTCAACTTCCTCCACAGATAGAAATCCGGGGATGTCAGATCCGGTCAACGTGCGGGCCGCGGTATGGTACTTCGACGACCGATCCACCTGTCATGAAATATGCAATTCAATACCGCTTCAACCGCACGCGAGATATGTGCCGAACATCCATCACGTAAGTACATCGCCATTCTGTCATGCAGTGAAACATCTTGTAGTAACATCGGTAGAACATTACGTAGGAAATCGGTATACATTGCACCATTTAGATTGCCTTCGATAAAACGGGGGCCAATTATCCTTCCTCCCATAATGCCGCACCATACATTAACCCGCCGAGGTCGCTGATGTTCCACTTGTCACAGGCATCGTGGATTTTCTGTTGCCCAGTAGTGCATATTATGCCGGTTTACGTTACCGCTGTCGGCGAATGGCGCTTCGTCGCTGAATATAACGCGTGCAAAAAATCTGTCATCGTCCCGTAATTTCTCTTGTGCCCAGTGGCAGAACTGTACACGACGTTCAAAATCGTCGCCATGCAATTCCTGGTGCATAGAAATATGGTATGGGTGCAATCGATGTTGATGTAGCATTCTCAACACCGACGTTTTAGACATTCCCGATTCTCGCACAATTTGTCTACTACAACAGCTAAAACACTTACTTGGGCATCATCATTTGTTGCAGGTCATGGTTGACGTTTCAAATGGTTCAAATGGCTCTGAGCACTATGGGACTTAACTGCTGTGGTCATCAGTCCCCTAGAAGTTAGAACTACTTAAACCTAACTAACCTAAGGACGTCACATACATCCGTGCCCAATGCAGGATTCGAACCTGCGACCGTAGCGGTCACGCGGTTCCAGACTGTAGCGCCTAGAACCGCACGGCCACAACGGCCGGCGGGTGACGTTTCATATGTGGCTGAACACTTCCTGTTTCCTTAAATAACGTAACTATCCGGCGTACGGCCGGACACTTGGATGATGTCGTCCAGGATACCGAGCAGCATACATAGCACACGCCCGGCGGGCATTTTGATCACAATATCCATACATCAACACGATATCGACCTTTTCGGCAGTTGGTAAACGGTCCATTTTAACAAGGGTAATGTATCACGAAGCAAATACCGTCCGCACTGGCGGAATGTTACGTGATACCACGTACTTATACGTTTGTGACTATTACAGCGCCATCTATTACAAAGCGAAAAAAGTGGTCCAACTAAAACATTCATATTTCTTTACGTACTACACTAATATGTAATAAAAATGGGAATTCCTATTTAAAAAAACACAGTTGATATCCCTTTGACCTATGGCAACGCCGTCTAGCGGGCCAACCATAGCGCCATCTGGTTTTCCCCTTTCAAGCTAGACGAGTTTCGTTCTTTGTAGTTTTCTCGTTTGACGCTTATTTCGTGAGATATGTGGCCCGGTCACGATCAGTGGGCCACCCTGTATAGTTGACTCGCCTGTGTAGCTATACATTTTGTGCGCAAAGCTTTCCACAACGTTATTCTGCTGCTAATCGATGCCCATTTCGAGTTTCGATCGGGTGCTACATTTCCCCCGACTGGAATGACGTTGAAGACCTATTTATTCACGAAAAGAATCTGTAATGTTCGCAGAAACATCTTCGTATACACTCAAGCACCAAAGAAAAAGGTAGAACAAGGCGCTGTGGTCGGCAACGCCTATGTAACACGAGTGTCTGGTGCATTCGTTAGGTCGGTTACTGCTGCTACAACGGCAGCCTATCAAGATTGGAGTGAGTCTGAACGTGGTGTTTTACGAGGTGCATTCAAGTCCTAAGGCCTCCCATTTTTTTTCTCCGGACTGGAAAGAGATAGAAACATGCGCATTGTTTTACAATGAGGCCGCGTTCATTGTCAATACGTCCCAGAGATGGCAGCACCGTACGGCAGATGGAATTTTACCGCCAGCGGCGAGAATGAGAACTGTTTTAAATACTTAAAATGGCGATGTTTTCCTTACTTCAACAGCGTGCAATCACTCGTTTTCTGAATTTGCATGGTGTGAAACCAACTGAAATTCATCGACAGTTGGAGACATGTGGTGATGGAGTTATGGATGTGTCGAAAGTGCGTTCGTGGGTGCGACAGTTTATTGAAGGCAGAACATCGTGTGACAACAAACCGAAACAACCTCGGGCTCGCACAAGCCGGTCTGATGACATGATCGAGAAAGTGGAGAGAATTGTTTTGGGGGATCGCCGAATGGCTGTTGAACAGATCGCCTCCAGAGTTGGCATTTCGGTGGTTTCTGTGCACACAATCCTGCATGGCGACCTGAAAATGCGAAAAGTGTCATCCAGGTGGGTGCCACGAATGCTGACGGACGACCACATGGCTGCCCGTGTGGCATGTTGCCAAACAATGTTGACGCGCAATGACAGGAGGAATGGGACTTTCTTTTCCTCGGTTGTGACAATGGATGAGACGTGGATGCCATTTTTCAATCCAGAAACAAAGCGCCAGTCAGCTCAATGGAAGCACACAGATTCACCGCCCCCAAAAAAATTTCGGGTAACCGCCAGTGCTGAAAAAATGATGGTGTCCATGTTTTGGGACAGCGAGGGCGTAATGCTTACCCATTGCGTTCCAAAGGGCACTACGGTAACAGGTGCATCCTACGAAAATGTTTTGAAGAACAAATTCCTTCCTGCACTGCAACAAAAACGTCCGTGAAGGGCTGCGTGTGTGCTGTTTCACCGAGACAATGCACCCGCACATCGAGCTAACGTTACGCAACAGTTTCTTCGTGATAACAACTTTGAAGTAATTCCTCATGCTCCCTACTCACCTGACCTGGCTCCTAGTGACTTTGGGCTTTTTCCAACAATGAAAGACTCTCTCCGTGGCCGCACATTCACCAGCCGTGCTGCTATTGCCTCAGCGATTTTCCAGTGGTCAAAACAGACTCCTTAAGAAGCCTTCGCCGCTGCCATGGAATCATGGCGTCAGCGTTGTGAAAAATGTGTACGTCTGCAGGGCGATTACGTCGAGAAGTAACGCCAGTTTGATCGATTTCGGGTGAGTAGTTAATTAGAAAAAAAATCGGAGGCCTTAGAACTTGAATGCACCTCGTAGTCGGCGCACTAGCGAAGAGACACAGCATCTCCGAGGTAGCGATCAAGTGGGGATTCTCCCCTACGACCATTACACGAGTGTACCGTGGATATCAGAAATCTGGTAAAACATCAAATCTCCGACATCGCTGCGGCCGGAAAAAGATCCTGCAAGAAAGGGATCGACGACGACTGAAGAGAATCGTTTAACGTGACAGAAGTGCAACCCTTCCGCAAATTGCTGCAGATTTCA
Source organism: Schistocerca americana (assembly GCF_021461395.2). Taxonomy (NCBI): domain Eukaryota; kingdom Metazoa; phylum Arthropoda; class Insecta; order Orthoptera; family Acrididae; genus Schistocerca; species Schistocerca americana. The sequence continues at coordinate 96,339,380 of NC_060129.1, read as the reverse complement.
ATGCTGGGCCATCAACGTGTGTCAGCGTTCGGACCATTCAACGAACCATGATCGATATGGCGTTTCGGAGCCGAAGGCCCACTCATGTACCGTCGATGACTGCACAGCACGCAGCTCTACGCGTCGCCTGGGTCCGCCAACACGGACAGTGGGCTGTCGGTGACTGGAGACGTGTCGCCAGGTCGTTGTTTTTTTTTTTTTGTGGTTTTAGGGCGCACAACTTCAATGGTCATTAGCGCCCTGACTACTCTAAGAATACACCGCGAGGCACAAGTTGACCACAACAACTAAAATGGAAAACACGATAAAAGACAGACTGACAGGCATAGGATTAAAAAACAGCATCATCAAATGTCCTTAGCGAGGTTTGTCAAATTGATAAAACGAAGAACACGAGCAGCTGCTCGTGGGTCATCCGCTAAAATGGCATCGAAAGTATTTGGCAGGTTAAGATCGAGGCGCAGTGTGTTCAGATCTGGACAGGACATTAAAATGTGTCTAACCGTCAGCAAGTGCCCACATGGGCAGAACGGCGCCGGCGCAGCCGTCAGCAGATGGCGATGGCTGAACCGGCAGTGTCCAATTCTTAACCGGGCTAAAACGATCTCCTCCCGCCGAGAAGGGCGTGAGGAGGACGTCCAAGCCACGGGAAGAGGTTTTAAGGCCCGAAGCTTGTTGTCGGCAAGTGCAGCCCAATCGGCATGCCACAGAGATAAGATGCGCCGACAAATCACCCTGCTAAAATCGGACGAAGGGACGCAACAAAAAGCTGTCCGAGGCTGGAGGACCGCAGCCTTGGCCGCGATCTGCAGCTTCGTTCCCAGGGATACCGACATGGCCAGGAACCCACATAAAGCTAATTGGAGAACCGACGTCCACCAGCTGCTGAAGAGAGCGTTGGATCCGGTGCACCAAAGGGTGAACCGGGTACGGATCACTGAGGCTCTGGATGGCGCTCAGAGAATCTGAGCAGATGAAATAAGCAGAATGTCGGTGGCGGCAGATGTAAAGAACAGCCTGGTAGAGGGCAAAGAGCTCAGCTGTGAAGACAGAACAATGGCCATGGAGCCGGTATTTGAAACTTTGTGCCTCGACAATAAAGGAACACCCGACCCCGTCATTGGTCTTAGAGCCATCTGTATAAATGAAAGTCATGTCGATGAACTTCGAACGAAGTTCCAAAAAACGGGAGTGGTAGACCGAACCGGGAGTGACCTCTTTTGGGAGCGAGCTGAGGTCAAGGTGAACGCGGACCTGAGCCTGGAGCCAAGGTGGCGTGCAGCTCTCGCCCACTCGAAAGGTTGCAGGGAGTGAAAAATTAAGGTGTTGAAGGAGGCGACGAAAGCGAACTCCAGGGGGTAGCAGGGCAGAGACATACAACCCGTATTGACGGTCAAGAGAGTCGTCAAAAAAGGAACGATAAGACGGATGGTCGGGCATTGACAGTAGCCGACAGGCATACCGACAAAGCAGTATATCGCGCCGGTAGGTGAGTGGCAATTCGCCAGCGTCAGCATGAAGACTCTCTACGGGACTGGTATAAAATGCTCCGATCGCAAGTCGTAAACCCCGATGTTGTATGGAGTTGAGGCGGCGTAAGATGGATGGCCGTGCAGAGGAGTATACGAAGCTCCCATAATCCAGCTTGGAGCGGACGATCGACCGATATAGACGAAGTAGGACGGTTCGATCCGCTCCCCACGACAGACCACTGAGAACACGGAGGACATTTAAAGAACGGGTACAACGGGCGGCCAAATATGACACATGTGGAGACCAGCTAAGTTTCCTGTCAAATGTAAGGCCTAAAAATTTTGTTGTCTCCACGATTGGGAGAGCAACGGGACCGAGTCGTAAGGACGGTGGGAGAAACTCTTTGTAGCGCCAGAAGTTAATACAGACCGTCTTCTCGGCAGAAAAACGGAAGCCATTGGCGACACTCCAGGAGTAAAGACGGTCAAGAGAACGCTGAAGACAGCGCTCCAGGACACGTGTACACTGCGCGCTGCAATAGATGGTAAAATCGTCCACGAAAAGGGAGCCTGATACATCAGCTGGGAGGCAATCCATTATTGGATTGATCGCGATGGCGAAGAGAGCGACGCTCAAGACTGAGCCCTGTGGCACCCCATTCTCCTGGCGAAAGGTGTCGGACAGGACAGAACCCACACGTACCCTGAACTGTCGATCCATTAAAAAGGAACGAATAAAAAGAGGGAGGCGACCGCGAAGGCCCCATGTATGCATGGTGCGGAGAATGCCCGCCTTCCAACAGGTGTCGTAAGCCTTCTCCAAATCAAAGAACACAGCCGCGGTCGGGCGCTTCCGCAAGAAGTTATTCATAATGAAGGTCGACAAGGTAACCAGATGGTCAACAGCAGAGCGGCGCCTACGAAATCCACATTGTACATTGGTAAGTAGGCGTCGAGACTCGAGCAGCCAAACCAACCGAGAGTTAACCATTCGCTCCATCACTTTACAGACACAGCTGGTAAGCGAGATAGGTCGATAACTGGAAGGAAAGTGCTTGTCCTTCCCCGGCTTAGGAATCGGGACAACAATAGACTCGCGCCAGCATGCGGGAACATGTCCCTCAATCCAGATGCGAGTGTATGTACGAAGAAGAAAACCTTTACCCGCAGGAGAAAGGTTCTTCAGCATCTGAATATGAATAGAATCAGGCCCTGGAGCGGAGGACCGTGATCGGCGAAGTGCGTTTTCGAGTTCCCGCATGGTGAATGGGGCATAATAACTTTCACAATTCGAGGAGCGGAAGTTAGGTGGCCTAGCCTCCTTTGCCTGTTTGCGGGGGAGGAAGGCAGGGTGGTAATGAGCGGAGCTCGAAACCTCTGCGAAAAAGCGGCCGAAGGCATTGGAGACAGCCTCAGGGGCCACAAGGACGTCATTCGCGATCTTCAAGCCAGAAACTGGTGAGTGGACCTTAGTGCCAGATAGCCGGCGCAGGCTACTCCAGACAACAGAAGGAGTAAAACTGTTGAAGGTGCTTGTGAAAGCAGCCCAGCTGGCTTTCTTGCTTTCTGTGATAATACGACGACACTGAGCACGTAATCGTTTATAATTGATACAATTCGCCACTGTAGGGTGGCGTTTAAATGTGCGTAAAGCACGTCGACCAGCACGTAAAGCGTCTCTACATGCTGCGGTCCACCAGGGGACCGGTACGCGACGTGGAGAAGAAGTAGGGTGAGGGATGGAATATTCAGCAGCAGCGAGAATGACTTCCGTGATGTGTGCGACCTGACGATCGCAGCTTGTGAAGGTTTGATCCTGAAAGGTCGCCCTGGAAGAGAAGAGCCCCCAGTCTGCCTTGGAGATGGTCCAACTAGAGGAGCACGGAGAGGGGGTATGCTGCAGGAGATGGATAACACACGGGAAGTGGTCGCTCGAATATGTATCAGAAAGTGCATACCACTCAAACTGGCGTGCAAGTTGGGGAGTACATATAGAGTGGTCTAAATGGGAATAGGTGTGAGATGTGTCTGAAAGAAAAGTAGGGGCGCCAGTATTGAGGCAGACAAGATCGAGCTGGTTGAAAAGGTCTGCTAACAAAGAGCCCCTCGGGCAGGATGCTGGAGAGCCCCAAAGGGGATGGTGGGCATTGAAGTCTCCAGTTAACAAAAATGGTTCAGGTAGCTGAGCAATAAGTTGCATCATGTCTGCCCTGGTAACGGCAGATGACGGAGTGTAAACAGTACAAAAGGAAAACGTAAAAGTGGGGAGAGTAATGCGGATGGCAACTGCCTGCAGGCCGGTGTGCAACGTGATAGGATCGTAGGAAATATCATCCCGGACCAGCAACATAACCCCTCCACGAGCTGGGATACCTACCACAGGGGGTAGGTCAAAACGCACAGAGGTTTAGTGTGCGAAGGCAATTTGATCGCATGGGCGTAGCTTCGTTTCCTGGAGGGCTACGACGAGCGGACGGTGCAAGCGGAGCATCAACTTCAAGTCCTCTCGGTTGGAGCGAATGCTGCGAATATTCCAGTGAATAAGTGCCATCGTAAGAAAAGGAAGATGAAAGAATGGGTCACCTCGAAGGCCGCTGAGGGCCTGGCTTCGAGCGACCACTGCCGCCGCTATCAGTAGGTGGACAGTCATCGTCCATTGGGTCTATAGGTTCATCGGCCATCTTGGGAGGATGGCCGGGAGGGGGAGCTTCATCGGCCATCTTGGGAGGATGGCCGGGAGGGGGAGCTTCCTCCGCCGGTGAACGGCCAGATGTACGGCTACCAGCGGTGCGGCCAGGCGAAACGGATGACGGCCTGGGGCGGCAACCGCTGGGTGGCGCAGGAGAAGAAATGCGCCGTGGCGGAGAAGGAGAACTGTGCTTCCTATGAGGCTTTTTGGAAGGACGTTTGGTGGAAGTACCGGTCGAAGGCTGGGAGGTCGAGGTACGTAGGAAGTCTGCACAGGATGGTTCCTTCTTGAAGGCCCGTGCATCTGACTTCGGGGTCTTCGTCTTAGCAGAAGCTGATGAAGGGGCTGGTGTCTGTGGGGTGATGGGAGGAAGAGGAGACGTCGACCGCGCGATCTTTGCACTGGCCGAACGGACGACCGTGGTGCTGAAGGTCAGATCGCAAGTCTGGGTTGCTACCTCCCTGGTAGTCCGAGGAGAGGCGAGGACAGTACTGTATTTCCCCGCTGGGAGCAGCGTGGGCTTCCTACTAGCCAATAGCTTGCGAGCAGCCGAGGTGGACACTTTCTCTTTGACCCGAATTTCTTGGATACAGCGTTCTTCCTTATAGACAGGACAGTCGCGGGAGGATGCGGCATGGCCACCCTGACCATTCACACAACGAGGAGACGGAGGTGGACAGTCACCCTCATGGGCATCCCTGCCACAAGTGACACATTTAGCCGCATTGGAACAAGACTGTCGAGTGTGATTGAAACGCTGACACTGGTAGCAGCGCGTAGGTGTCGGGACATAGGGGCGAACAGAAATAACCTCGTAGCCCGCCTTGATGCGCGATGGCAGCTTAACACTATCTAAGGTCAAGAAAAGTGTCCGGGTCGGTACAAGGTCATTGTTGACCTTTTTCATGACCCTATGGACAGCCATCACGCCCTGCTCAGCGAGGAAAGATTGAAGCTCCTCGTCAGTCAATCCGTCGAGGGAGCTAGTATAGACTACACCACGAGACGAATTCAAAGTTCGGTGGGCCTCCACCCGGACATGGAACGTGTACAGGAGTGTGGCCCGAAGCAGTTTTTGTGCCTGAAAGGCACTCTCAGTTTCTAGTAAAAAGGTACCGTTACGCAACCTGGTACAAGATTTGACAGATCCGGCTATGGCATCTACGCCCTTCTGGATAACGAAAGGGTTGACAGAGGAAAAATCCTTTCCATCCTCAGATCGAGAAACGACGAGGAACTGTGGGGCAGGCGGTAGTACTTTTGTCACTGGTGGCTGGTCACGTTTCCGTTTTTGGGCAGAAGTCGAGAGAGATGGAGTAGAATCCATTGCGGAGGAATCCCCCATGATTGCCAGCGTCTCCGATGGCGCGCTCCTTCCTTGTGGGGACCCTCTCAGAGGGCACTCCCGCCTTAGGTGAATGTTTACACCTCAGGTCACACCTCCCGAGAAACAGACGGAGGAACCAATCGGCATGGTCAGAAGGTATCAGCTCAGGCAATCACCCCTCCCCGGGCCTGGCCTTTACCAGGGGGTACGCACGTGCCTTACATGTCTACCCAGGGGGGGGGGGGGAATTACGCGTTACCCCGTCACTGGCTACGCGTGCGAACGCGTGGGTCGGCCTTCAGGCACGCACAGGGAGGAAGGAAGAAGAGGAAAAAGAAGAGAGAGGGAGAAAGAGGACAGACTGTCTCAAACGCCGAGGCGGAGACCAGAGAAGGCAAGGAGAAGAAGGCAATGAGAAGGCAGGGAGAAGAAGGCAAGGAGAAGGCAGGGAGAAGAAGGCAATGAGAAGGCAGGGAGAAGAAGGCAATGAGAAGGCAGGGAGAAGAAGGCAATGAGAAGGCAGGGAGAAGAAGGCAATGAGAAGGCAGGGAGAAGAAGGCAATGAGAAGGCAGGGAGAAGAAGGCAATGAGAAGGCAGGGAGAAGAAGGCAATGAGAAGGCAGGGAGAAGAAGGCAATGAGAAGGCAAGGAGAAGTCAAGGGAAAGAGTAAGGAAGACAGTGAGGTGGAGAAGAGCAAAGAAAGGAACCAACAAAGAAAGGAAGAAACGAGAAGTGAAAAACCAAAAAGACCACAATTATAGGTCGTGGAACCGTCCGTCTCCGGACGCAGGCGCTAACTACCCCCGTGAGGGGATATGGACTCCTTTTAGTCGCCTCTTACGACAGGCAGGAATACCTCGGGCCCATTCTAATCCCCGGACCCACAGGGGGGAATCTCATAGCTGACGCCACATGATCGACAGTGGCGCCCTCTGTACTGCTTATATAATCAGCACTTCCTCGAGTTCTCTTCGCAGTTCGCCGCTTTACCTGCGAGGATGTCTCCTGCAGTCAGAGACGAAACGTCAGGAGAGAGTTGTATACTTCGACCACTGCCTATCAGCCCGGAAGTTTTAAGTGAAGACAATACTGGCCGTGAAAGCTTACATTGTATGATCATCTGTTATTAATATTCTTATTGATTTAGTGAAGTGGTTTAGCTTCAATGGACTCTCGTTGAACTTTAATAAGACGAATTATATTCAGTTCACTGCAACTGCTAAAATGGAGGATGAAACAACTGTGAAATGTGGAACAGAGTCAATGGACAGAGTTGAAACAACAAAGTTTTTAGGCGTTTTAATTGACTCCAGGGCAAACTGGTCTCATCATATAATAAATCTTCAGAAGAGACTCGGCTCATCGATTTTTGCCCTACGAGTTCTCTCCGAGAGTAGAAACATTCACACAATGAAAGTAGCATACTATGGATATTTCTGTTCTCTTATAACATATGGTATTATATTTTGGGGAAACGAAACACTAGCAAAGAAAATACTCTTGGCCCAGAAACGTGTTATAAGAGTAATGAGCAGCATTAGAAACCTTTTCCAGAAACTAAAAATTCTAACTGTCATGTCCCAGTACATATTTTCTCTTATGGGCTTCAACGGTTAAAATACTGGTTTCTTAAAAGAAATAGTGAATACCATGGATGTGGTACTAGGAGAAAGCACGATTTCCACAATGTTTGTAAAAACCTGGCCATGGTGCAAAAGGATGTGCAGTTCTCTGGTGCAACAGTTTTTAATGCTCTCCCTCCAGATATTAAAAACAAATTTGATAACCATTCCTCTTTTAGGGAGCATCTGAAGCAATTTCTACTGGAATGGTCATTTTACAGTTTAGAAGAGTATTTTAGCCACTATGAAAAAAAACCATCTAGGTCTGTGGACCAGATATTTTGAGTGTAATATACCATAGTTTAAGTTTGAGAAATGACGTAGATACCATACCCATGTAGTCATTTTCACTGATTTTTAATTTTTTTCACTTTTTATGAGTAATGTTTGATGTAATCTGTCACTCTTATGACATATGTGTACAGCAAACATAGTAAAGCAGTCAATCAGACAAAAGAAATACTATTACCTTTGTATTGATTGTTTACTGACACTATATCCTTGTGAGTTTTATCACAGTTGGATCTATGGAGTAAGAAATAAATAAATACAACTTTTTTGACTGTCGACAGTAAACTACATACCATCATTTGGGGTTACTCTGTTCCACTTTTTACAGATCTTTAAAGAAATTCGATTCAAAACAGGGTTTCTTTATATTAACTACTGAAATATTTTTCAAAACAAAAGTGTTAGTCTTTTGCAAAGTAATCTACATTCATATCTCTTAATATAACCTTTTCTTTCTATTTTAGATCATTTACAAAAAAGTGGAGCAAACTTTCCTTGCCCTTGGGATACCTCTCACAGGATGTCTAAATTACAGTAAAAATAAGGTTTACAGAGGGCTGGAGTAATCTTTTACTCTAGGAATGAAAGAAAAGGCAGCAGTTACATTAGAAATAGTGATGGCTACTGCACCCTAACTTTCGACACCTTGCGAAGTTATTGGTTATTTTCCTTTGAATGCTGTTAAACATAACATAGTGTTGCAACCTGGAAGAAGTGGCACTTAAATCTACTGTACTACTGGTCTTCCAGACTTTGCAAAACTTGGTGTCAGGATCGTGAGCACACATTCAGTCGTGCACGTTTTAAGGAGGTTTAGCGCATGTGGAAGTGGGGTGACGTAATTGCCTTATGGGCCAAATACTTGTGGATTTGACAAGCAATGTGCATGGTTCACGATGTGCACACCTAGACTTTACAAGCCAACTGCAAGTTTACATCAATGCCACCAGGTGGTAGCACATTGCGGCAGACTTTTATCCCTGTTCGTTTGGTGTAAATACTGCTAGATGATAGCACACTCCTCCGATACGCCAGTGCACTCACTATAATAAAATTAGATCATACATCAGTATATTTTATAGTTATACCGACAGAAAAAACTATTGTGTGTGTTTCTAATGGAAATGAAGTCCTAGCCTTCTCGACAGAGCGTAGGGGAACGATGCAGGAGACGCGCACTGCTGTGCTAGGCGAATTCCTGATGGAGGCGGCTCGCCAATACCTTCCTCTGACCGTAATGTGGATGAATGATGATGATGATGAAGATGACACAACACCGAGTCATCTCGGGGCAGGTGGAAATCCCTGACCCCACCAGGAATCGAACCCGGGACCCCGTGCTCGGGAAGCGAAAACACTACCTTGAGACCGTGAGCTGCAGACATTTCTCAATGAGTTACAGTGTATTAAGTTTTGAATTTTATCATACAGTAATCCATTTGAGTTGCTGACAAGGGAACCTCCCCATCGCACCTCCCTCAGATTTAGTTATAAGTTGGCACAGTGGATAGGCCTTGAAAAACTGAACACAGATCAATCGAGGAAACAGGAAGAAGTTGTGTGGAACTATGAAAAAATACGTAAGATATACAAACTGAGTAGTCCATGCTCAACATATATAACATTAAGGATAGTACTACCTCAGTAGCGCCGTGGTCCTGTGGTTAGCGTGAGCAGCTGTGGAACCAGAGGTCCTTGGTTCGAATCTTATTTTTTATTTTCAGACAATTATCAAAGTTCAGGCACACACACACACACACACAATCAACTTCGCTCTCCAAAATTCCAGGACATGTTCAGATTTGCTTGGACATATGCAGGATTTGACGGTCTACACACGGAAAAATTTGAAAACGTTAAAAACATATGTTTTGACAGAGCACAGGGAAAACTCTGCGACCGTGTTACTGTTGCATTCATTTGTTGCAGTTTATGTGGCACACACTTACGTTTTCATCACTTTTTGGGAGTGATTATCACATCCACAAGAAAACCTAAATCGGGCCAGATAGAAGAATCATTTTAACCATTCGCCAAGTGTACAAGTTAGGTGGGTCGACAACATATTCCTGTCACGTGACGCACATGCCGTCTCCAGTGTCGTATAGAATATATCAGACGTGTTTTCCTATGGAGGGATCGGTTGACCTATGACCTTGCGATCAAATGTTTTCGGTTCCCATTGGTGAGGCACGTCGTTTCGTCTACTAATCGCACGGTTTTGCGGGGCGGTCGCAAAACACAGACACTAAACTTATTACAGTGAACAGAGACGTCAATGAACGAACGGACAGAGCATAACTGCGAAAATAAAGAAAGTAAACTTTTCACTCGAGGGAGGACTTGAACCAAGGACCTCTCGTTTCGCAGCTGGTCACGCTAACCACGGGACCACGGCACTCCTGATCTCACAGTCTCCTTGATGTTGCTTATCTTGCACATGAACTACTCAGTTCGTATATTTTGCTTATTTTTACATAGTTCCACACAACGTCTTCCTGTTTTCTCGATTGGATAGGCCTTGAAAAACTGAACACAGATCACTGTGCCAACTTATAACTAAATCTGAGGGGGGTGCGATGGGGAGGTTCCCTTGTCAGTACCTTTAAGTGTGTATAATAGGAGTCGTTTGGTATGGTGTATCTGGTATTTCAAAAATAGCAATTCCTGTTAGCTCACAACAAAGAGGTCGAGGGTCTCACAGGCCAGCTGCGTGCACTGGTGTCAGTTTATTGTTAGCTCCGCCAAGGTTATTCACCGGCGCGTATATTTGCGGTATCTGCTTAGATAAGTGGTTAAACAGATTTTTTCGTGCTTTGTACCTTATTTTAGTGTGTTGTAACTGCATCATGGCTTTTTCTTACGAGGCACAGGAGGAGAGAGTTAGGAACTTGATTGAAGAAGTAATGGCTGAAAGTGACGCAGGTGATTCTGAAGATGGGGAAATCGACTTTGAAGAAATCCAGGACCCAGAGTGGAAAAGTGATCCCGTCACCGAACAAAAAACGTCGAGTGATGAATCAGAAGACAGTGATTGTGGTGCTGAGAGTGATGTGTTTGTCGGTAAAGACAGAACAGTATGGAACTCACATGCTCCGCCAAATAACTCCCGCACACGTTTTCACAACATCATAACTCATTTACCAGGTGTGAAAGGTGCTGCGAAAAGTGCTACGAATCCCCTACAGTGCTGGGAACTGTTTTTTGATGAAAACATTATACACATACTCGTTGACTGCACTAATAGGTACATTCAAAGTATCCAGCGAAACTTTCGAAGGGAAAGAGATGCACAACAAACTAATAAACCTGAAATAAAGGTCTTATTGGGATTATTGTACTACGCTGGTGTCATGCATGCCGATCACCTAAGTCTACAAGATTTGAGGGGGAATAGAGTGCACAGGAGTTGAAATATTTCATCTCTCAATGGGCATGAACAGATTTCGTTTTCTCCTTCGATGCCTCAGATTCGCCGATAAACAAACGAGAATGGAAAGGGAGAAAACAGATCACATGGCGGCGATATGACAGGTGTTCAGTCTAATTGTTGAAAACTTTCAGAAGGCTTATACAGTTTCTGAATACGTGACAGTTGATGAAAAACTAGAAACATTCCGTGGAAGATGCAGATTCCGACAGTACAAGCCAAATAAGCCAAACAAGTATGGAGTAAAGAGTTTTGCAGCAGTGGATGCCAGAATGTTTTACACATTCAACATGGAGGTGTGTGTTGGGCAAAAGCCTGAGGGCGCTTACAGACAATTGAACTTGTTCAGAGACTTTGCCAACCTATCCTGAATACAGGGCGCAACATACCTTGCGACAATTACTTTACAAGTTACAAGCTTGCAAACACGTTGCTTACGAAGAAGACGACCATCGTTGGTACCCAGAGGAAGAGACAAGTCCAGAGGGGATTTATTAACACTAAAAACCGACAAGAAAAGTAATCTATGTTTGGGTTTCAGAAAAATTGCACCTTGTGCCGAAACGAAATAGAGTGGTATTACTACTGTCAACGATGCACCACAATGGAAATATTGACGAAAATACAAGGAATGATAAAAAACCAGAAATTATCACTTTCTATAACCTTACTAAGGGTGGAGTTGATGTTGTAGACGGAACGAGTGCAACATATAACGTAGCTAGAAATACAAGAAGATGGCCAATGGTTGTTTTTTATATCATGAACACAGCTGCGATAAATGCTGCTGTTATTTTCAACTCTAATCAGAAAGAACAACTGAGAAGAAGAGTTTTTGAGCCAGCTTTCTTTTGCGCTTCTGCAGGATCGTCTTCAGCAAAGAGTAATGTCAAAAATATTGCCAAGGAAGATAACAGAGAGAATTGGAGAGCTTTGCAGTGTGAAAATTTCTGAAGTGGAATCAACTGCGACTTCACGAGGATGGTGTGTGGACTGCAGAAGCAAAAACGGAAAAACAAGATATATTTGTAAGAATTGTAAGAATTGCAAGAAATACATTTGCCTTTAACATTCTGTTACTGTGTGCCAAGACAGTATCGACAAAATATCCGATTGAATACATGCATTATTTTGGTAACAGCTAAATTTTATGTATGTCCATTTGTGTAAATATTTTTGGCCAAAATATTAAATTTATCCCTTAAATATGTTTACTAAACTGATTTTCAATGATATTACTTCATTTAATAACGGTTCCCTCCATAATATACATCTAAATGCAAATTCAGGAAGATAGGACGGCAGTACACGCAGCTGGTCTCGCAGACCTTTGCAGTTTCTGTTTCCAGGTGCGTGCACCATCGGGTTAAGGAACCAAGACTCTTCTACTGACAATTCCAATTACATCTTCTGTGTAATGCGTTCGCTAATGTAATATGACATATGTTTCTAGACACCACTCAGATTTTCTTTTTCTCCCTGCAATACAGTATCTAGTAGCTACTGGCTTGGTGGGGTGTGTATGTCACAAAGCTCTATTACCGCATCATATGGAACTGTGTGGCACTGATCTTAACAATACTACTCAGCTGGGGCGAAAATTATATCTTTTAATGTTGACACAACAGTGGTATTTTCTGTCAGTTCTATGTTTCGACACTTAACACCTCCCAACCTGCGTTGAAGAATCATGAATTTTAAGATCGGAGTGTGATGATAGCTATCGCATTAAGAGCAGACCTAAGTGTGATTGATGTGTGAGAAAACATGAAAAGGATGCATTTTAACGATAATGCTTTGTTCTTCATAATGTGAGAGTATTACTAATGTATCAAAAATACATCATAAAATAATACTAAATAACATCACTGTTTTCGTCAAAGTACTCTTACTATAGTTAAAACAGGTCTCTTACATACAGCACACGAGGAAAGGGTAGGTCCCCACTTAATGTGGGCAGCAGTACATCTGCAGGGGACGAATAGCATCCCCATTTCTTCCTGGAAGCAGATGTCGCCCATGTGAGCAGTGTCAGAAGCTTTTATAGTCAGTGTTCAGATGCTTCTTCCGGAAGATTTGATGGAGGTTTAATATTAGCTGCCCACTTTGTCGGAATATAGATGCAAATATTGCGGCAAATGTTATCCACAAAATTCTTAACCTTTCCAAGGAGCACAAAGAAGCACTTTGTTAATCACACGGAATGAACAACATATGGGCAGAACATGCTAACATTCTAACCTTTCACCACACTGGAAACACGCTGTTTCCTCCCGTCACTGGTGTAAAAGAATCCAGCTTCATTTAGTTTGTCAATATTTTGCTTAATGGCTAAATAGCAACCTTAGAAAGATGCCAGCCTCACAACGTACATTCTATATTTAGGGTGAGCTGGTTTAATTTCCTACACATCACCTGTTGAACAGCATAACGATGTTGATTAAGGAGACGAATGTGGGAGTATCTCCAAACCGCACAGGTTACAATTACAGTACAAAAGAAACAGTTCGACCCACCACAGACGCATTTTCACAGACATACTTCTACAACACGCTTAGACTGTCACTTTGTTACTGAGCGACCTGCTTTCAAAGCTCCCTATATATCGTTTTCATTCTTAAAAACCATGATACCGACACTTGTGCTCACGTGATTATGACGTCACTTCTCGTCGCTTATTCTACATTTGCTTGTAATTGCGATTATGACGTCACTTCTCGTCGCTTATTTTACATTTACTTGTAATTGCAGAAGATCTGTAAATACCTAGCGCAACTGCTCTATTTTTCCGCATTACCTACACCACCCATTGGCTCTAGCTGTCTGTGCAGCTGTCATATTTTTAAATATAAACCACTGTAATGTACTCAACATTTACTTTTTAAACTACTGCGTATTATTTATTATTCTGTATAAGTATGTACGTACACCGAACTGCAACCTGGTGGCAGTTCAATTACTCAAAAATCAGCATGAGTAAGACCGATCAGTCGGCCTATTGCTGTCACCTGGATAGTTTCATCAGGTACCGTCAACAGATAAGATAGCCCTTAAGTTTTCTCATTACATGAACATGGTGCATCTGTTACACAGTGCAGTGAAATGGCGCCGAGCGTACCTAATATATATGTACTGTAAACAGAATTTCTGAGGTATGTGTTGTTCAGAAAATCCTTTTGTACAAGCTTTTTACCGATGACTGAATTATTTCCGTAAATTTTATTCCACATATCTTACAGTTTGAAATTGTGAACATGACTGTAACAAAGCGTCTTGCTTCAGTAGTCTATGTTTGTGTTTTGCGGTATGCATTCTTATAATTATTACGAAACCATAAATTTCCTGCATTCTTTTCATTATGAATTTTGGCCTGTAGTCTTCCGCATACTTTCAGATCTGAAGATGGTATTTTAATTGTTAGTCGATGGATCCTTCCTTGCGGTCCTGGTGAATAAAAAGTTTTCCTGAAGACAACGAAACTATTCAAATTAAAGCTGTTTGCAGTAAGAAAAATCGTTTATTCGGGGGAGACAAGACTAAGATATTGAGTTCCATTTACGTATGAGCGAAAATAAGAAAACAGCAAATACTCGCCAACAATGCATAAAAAGGCGTCACAGCAAGGAGAGAAGTGCCACAATGGTGTATAAAAAGACAAAGTTGCTGATTCTGGAGAGAGATGCTACCCAGTAATGAAATTATCGCCTGACAACGTACTGTGTAAACTCAGCTTAAAGGAATGAGTAGAATTCGATGAGATACCTCAGAAGTCATCAAAAACAGTAGCAAACACCGAAACCTTTTGAATTTTATAAAATAAAACATTCTTACGTTTATTTTCCATTGTTCAATGACCTGACATATATAAGTAAGCATACTGTCCAAACATAACTTGTTAATTACGAATTCATGTGATGTCCGAAAAGATTATTTCCTGTGTGTGCCAATGAGACTGTGTTCCGAAAACCTAGGACGACAACCGGAAATGCACACAGACTGATGACCAAATTGATTCTTAGATCAAGAACAGCTTGGGTTACAAAATCACATACAAATATAACTAGGTGGTAACCAAGGCATATACACGCACACAAAACTACTAAAAAAGGTCAGCAGCTAGAAGAAAAAATTTTAAAACGTCGACATCTGTTAAACAGACCAGCTATTGTCAAGTGACATTACAAACCCTTACGCACACACAGCCAGTGTAGAATCACTTAAAGCCTGGAAGTCAAACCTTATAAAACAGGAAAAGCTATCATTAGCAGAAATTATGGAACTCGTGGATTCACTTCGACTAGTACCAAGCAAAATCTACTTCCCAATACAATAACGACATTTGCAAGCAACAAATATGTTGCAAGAGCTTCAAGAACTGAAGGAAGGTTATGGTTTAAAGACCGGTAGACATGGAAGTCATGAGAGACGGAGCACAAGCTGTGAATGATTCAAGGATGGGGAAGGAAATCAGCCGTATCCTTTGAAAGGAACCGTCCCAGCACCCGCCTGGAGCAATTTGATACTGAAACATGACAATACATGTTCATTGAGAACATCTTGTATTCCAGTTACTGACACCTAACCGTGCTGTAATTGAAGCCACTGCGTACGACCATCTTCATTTAGGTGTTCCGTGATTTACACAATCACAGGGGGGATTCGCTGAATACAACAGCTCTTTGTTTCTGCACAATATCCTGGTACTAATACAACCAAGAAAGTTTTTCCTCTATGTCCAGTATTCAGAATTTAATATGTTACACGTGGCTGGTTATTTCTTCATTTTGTGATATTAAAATTTCGCTTTTATGACAGTTCTCTGTCTAATTGTATGCACCGTATTTCATTATAATTAAGTGACAATATGATCTCAGTTAGAAAATAATTTTACTCACTACATTTGTTGCTTATTGCTTACGTCAGGTGTCAGATGTTTTGAAATTACACTTAAGGCATCAAAAAGAAGACAAATTTATAAATTATCTGTCATGTTTAAGGGAAATGCTTCATACAGGTATGTTAAGGAATGCAGTGTACCTGGAAATGAATCCCGTGGCGCTCCCCTCTGTTCACTATGTAATCAAATTAAAATCTGTTACCTGTGTGATAGCACTAGAGGAAATCATCTGCTTAGAAATGAAATGACCCACCGGAAAGAAATTTGTCTGCTTGCACCAATTCCAACTTGTGCAAAACTATAACATGGCTGGCACAATTAAATGCTTTTCTTGTTTATCAGAGGAGGTACCAACTATCCACATCTTATAACTTAACCCTGGAAGTGCACAGGCACATAAGAACAAACTGCATTTCTTGTTGCTGCCCCCATCCTAAGTCCAAACATCAACCCTCCCAGCAAGTGTACTGAGACGATTTACAACTCTCTTATACAGTTCCTTCTCTGCCTTCTCACAAAATCTGTCTTGGAAAAACACTGTCATAAGGAAACGTCTGTAGTTAACCACATTATTCTTTTTGTTTCTTTTATAAAGTGTTCTTACTAATAAATGATTTAAACTTGTAACCTCCCCCTCACTTACCGACCTTAATGACAGTGAAAAATGAAACCGCGTGTACCTAATGGGAGTTTTGGAAAAGCAATCGTCACCGAAGTTAACCTGTCGGTAAAGAGGGAGGAAAGGGTTACATCTAAATGAAAGGAAATGTGCTAATGAAACTGGTGGAAATTAATTTTGAAAAGGGGTGAAGTTAATAAAGAAAGTAAATGTGCAACCGTTACGTTAACAATTAACTAGCGGTAATTAGGTATTTGAGATTTGGGGAAATCACGGTCGCCAGTCCTAAGGACAATTACTATAGTAACTGAAAAAAGAAAGGTTATTACACATATAATTAGCACTAGAAGCGTGGCAACTGAAGGTTGACACGTGTAGTGTGAAAACTGAAAGTTTGTCAGAAGTAATAAATTTCGCTACACCCTGACTTAATTTAGCAAAAGAATTAATAAAACCGGAAAATCGAAAGTTAACTTAGTGACTGAAGTTAATAGTGAGCTTTCTTTCTGAAGCACATCGAAATTCAGTAAAATACGGTTAGTCTTTGACTACCTCAACAATCATTTCAAAAGCTACTTGAATCTACGAAATTTAGAAATAAGAGATTTAACTTTGAACTTGAATTAAATGATTCTCAACAATTAACAATAGTAAAATTTAGTACGTACCAAGCTGAGCTGCAGTCACAGGTAAGCTATAATACGGTAACAAAGCTCGCACTCTTAATTCGTGCTTGTGTAATCTGAATATTGTAGCCAGCTATTAATGCCATAATTGAACTTTGAAATTAAAGCAGTGAAAACGAGTTAGCTATATTACTTTAATGCTGGCGTTTGAATTTCAACGACACTCGGGTTCATTTCGGAAAAGGAAGGGACTCTGCTTGGTAATGCAATTGGGACAATGAGCAACAAACGTTCATGCTAAGTTGCTGTAATTATAGTGACGAAAATGGAACAGTTTGAAAAGCTGAGGTCTGCCATACAGTTCTAAAACTTTACGTGCGTCTAGTCTTCCTTGTCGGTTGATTGAAGGTTTGAAGCCGTCGGTCGAGGAGGTGGCGACAGTCACTCATTGTCGGCCGTCGCAGTTGCAGAAGCTGGATGTAGGCGCGCCTTCTTCTCGACACGGTCACCAGACGAAACGGGCTCTTGATGTGCGCTAGTTAATGTTTCCCGTCCGCGACACCATGTCAGAAACTATCATCGCAAGTCGAGCGCAATTACATGCTGCCAAACCCCGAAAGCGCGGCAACTCGCAAAAGCGTCACACAACACACCTGCTCCACTCGCTACTCCAGCCAGACTCCTTCTCTGCCCGCGCTCTACGCGACAGAGTTAACACTACCAAAGATCCTACACTTTCGTTCTTCACACGACCTATCGATGTAATCGTTCGATAGCAGTTTTCCCTAGGCAAGACCCAGCGTAAAATACAAATAATATTTACGAAACAAACCAATTATACATCGACATAAATGCATAAATACATATATACAAATAGTAAAACAATTACAATATATAAAGAGACAGAAATGTCGTACCTTGAGGTAACAAAGCAGGGAAAAAAATAATAGTACAATAGATGGAGATAGGAGGATATGCATTTCCGGCGTTACAAACTGTCCGGAAGTACCTGAAAAACAGAGTACACTAATGACAGTACGAGCTAATTTATGATGCACTGGTCTTCACGAATCTAACACATTTTTCTTCGAAGTTGTATGGCTCTTTAATCTTCAGTAATTTCATAATTTATTTATTTTCTTCCTTGCTTGTTTCCTATAGATGCATGTACTGTAATAACCTATGAATACAAGCTTTCAGAATACTGTAAATTCTTACATACATTCAATCCGCATATGAAATCACCTACGCATTGCAGTATGGCTGTTAACAGTTTTTGATGTTGCTGAGCTAGTCTCACAATGATTTTTAGATGTACACACCGTCATTTACATATGATCCAGGTTCCGGCATTTTATGCCATTTTGAAGTGATTAAGTTTATGTGTAACACATATTGCATGTGAGCAAGCTCAAAATTGGCCCTGAAGTAAGAAAAATATTCGCTACCAAAATTTGCTATTTCGTGGGGAGCGAATGTTCTATTACTTGAAAATGGCATTAAAGGCCGAAACCTGGGTCGTAATGAAAAACAGTACACTCAAATGGCTGTGTGCGCATAAAAAGTAGTATGCTCTGTATCCGACACCCAGTGAACAGCAGTGAAATATGCCACACTCTTGCTGTATAATTTGAGGTGGAAGATTCTGTCATTTCACTCCAGGACCTCTTTATATCATGTGTAAACCATAACTAATAAGTAACAACATACAAATCCTCATCAGCTGCTCTGCCTTCCGACAAACAGAGACTAAAACACTATCTAAGTCAAACGATAACGTAGTCTTATGGCTATTATCTTAAACAAAAGATTCGTCGGAGTTGAATTACGTATATCATTTACGTATGGGAAGAGCAGGACTGGTCTCCGTACTGATGCTCAGGAACAACATATTTCATCTCTTGTCAGCATCCAATGGACACAAGCAACCCTGGATCGAGTGTGGCTACTTTGTGCTGCACACACCACTCCCAACACAACCGGAGGATTAGTCGGTAAGTCGCAGGCAAGCGCTAGCAGCGAACTGTCGCCAGTAGGAATAGCGTGCGGTGCCTATGCGTACAGAATCTTCTTCCCCAGTAAAGAAAAACCAAAATAAAAAAATAAATCACGACCATTGATGAAGTGCTCAACGAGATTGGTGCTGAACTAAAAGCATGTGTCAGCTAACGTAGTAAACACAGTCAGAAACAAGATTCTCGCCCTCGTATTCCAACTGACATCGGCCGAGTCCAGAGTGCAGCTTCTGCAGAAACAGAACAAAGATCCCTTACGTGAACTACAGTGTGCCGCAGACCCAGATGAAGATCTACGAATCGAGTCCTTAAGTGAACTGGTTACTAAACTCCAAAAAGACCACAACGAATCTGCCACAATAAAACAGGATCAGAGAGACCAAGTGGAAGACCTCACAGGCAAAGTCGCTGAACAGGCATAACAGCGGTTACAAACACACACATACGCGGAAGCACTCTCCATCACTCCCAAAGAGCACAAATGGATCGAGTTTGCGAAGGCAGAACAGACAACCACACTTTCCATTGAGTCTACAAACAATCAGGTCTGTTAAACACACAAGACATCAATCCCAGACAGGTAACCTACATATAAAATCAATAAGCAACACGGAAACAGCAATAACTGTCGAGGCAGCAACTCAGGAAGACAGCTGCAAAACAATTGGAAAAACGAAGGACATCGAAATTACCGCCTGTGAAGGACCTAGGAAAAGGAAACCTTTAGCAGCCGTGTATCGTGTGACAGACATTTCGGACAAGGAATTTCTGGAGTGTCTGTATGAACAAAACCTTAGTGGTGACTTCACGGAACAAGAGTTCGAGAGGAAGGTTAAAATCCGCTTTCATAGGGCACCAAATGGCAGAGGTTACGATCAAGTCGTCTTGTGGACGCACAACACATTGGAAATATGTTTGGTGCAGACATTACAGTGTTGTTTGAGCACACTGTCTCTTCTACATATTTTATATTTAACGACTAAGTTTACTAACAATCTGACGGTGTCACCACGGGGAATCCTTTGTCTCCCATGGTGGCCAGGGGGAGAGCACTTGACTCTCCCACTTTTAAACTGACAGTATTTTGGCGATACGTTGACGAGGCAGAACGTACCTTCACCGAGGAGTCAAGCAGTACATTGCTCCCTCGTAAGTGTATATCGCTAAGAGACCATGGGGATAAAATCAGAGAGATTAGAACCCACACTGAGGCATACCGACAATCCTCCTTTCCACGAACAATATGAGACTGGAATAGAACCGATAGAGGTACACAAGGTACCCTCCGCCACACACCGTCGGGTGGCTTGCGGAGTATGGATGTAGATGTAGACGACGCTTTTACAGTGTGGCGTCATGGTTTGGACTGTCTCCAAGCATTTTTACGTCACATGAACTCCATACATGAAAACGTTTACCACGGAGATGGAAAAAGACGGTTGCTTGCCATTTTAGACGTCTTGGTGCGACGTAAGAGTGATGGCACACTTTGTGTACAGAAAGCCCACTCATGCAGACCTGTATCTGCAAGCTACCAGTTGCCACCATCCCGCGCAAACAACGAGCGTTCTCAAAACCTTAGTCGGCGTCACAGATGGTATGGGCACGGTGGACTGTCTTTAAGCGGAACTGGAACACCTGGAAAAAGTATTTCTGAAGAATTGCTTTTCAACTAGGCAAATG
Source organism: Schistocerca americana (assembly GCF_021461395.2). Lineage (NCBI taxonomy): Eukaryota > Metazoa > Arthropoda > Insecta > Orthoptera > Acrididae > Schistocerca > Schistocerca americana. Next base: position 96,318,708 of record NC_060129.1, on the reverse strand, counting down.
AACAGAGTGATGCAGACCTACAAACGACGGAACAAGGAAGAGGAAGAGGCCTTCTGATCGACTGCTTTCTACCATTTATTGGGAATATTTCTTCACAGATAGAATATTAAGTATCAAGTGTGAGTCATCTTTCGGCCTCGTTCCAAAATTTCGTCACTGGTGGGATCCGTTAAAGTCGACCTGGGCCTGCGTAAATCAGGTGTTTACAAGATTCCGTGTGAATGCGGCAAATCATATATATAGGGCAAACAACACAAACTGTGCAGGAATGCATTGTGGAACACCAGCGACATACTCGCCTTCTCCAACCCACCAAGTCTGCAGTCGCCGAACAGTTTTTCCCCATACCACTCCATGAACTGCAACGACAATTTTGGTTCATACATCAAACTTTTGGAGCTCGATTATCAATGAATCTGTGGAAATAAGATTGCTTGAAATCCTGTTACAGAGTCTCGTTGTCAGACAGAGTTTAGCTGATAATCGGTATCAAGATTGATCAGAGAAACTTCGTAGTCTACGTAGTTATTTGCATAAAGATGAAAATGTACCTGATATCGATACGCCAAGCTTTCACCGTGGAGGGCGCGAGGCGCAGCGCACGGAGTAACGAACGCGCACGCTGAGCAGCGCATGCGCATGTGACCTCAGTATGGTTTCAAATAACAGAGCTCAGCGCGTACTGGCCAGTGCTACTACAGTGGTACTCACCTGAAGATCAGAAGACTGTGCCGAAATATCGTGGCAGGAAGTTATTGACATCCGGCAGTCCTCCCGTGTTTTTATTGAACAATCAGTACGCTGGGAAAGCTTCAAACATCACAAAGGCTGAAACGTCCTGGCAGATTAAAACTGTGTGCCCGACCGAGACTCGAACTCGGGACCTTTGCCATTCGCGGGCAGAGACCTTGCCCGCGAAAGGCAAAGGTCCCGAGTTAGACTCTCGGTCGGGCACACAGTTTTAATCTGCCAGGACGTTTCATATCAGCGCACACTCCGCAGCAGAGTGAAAATCTCATTCTGATCACAAAGGCTCTGTCAATAGCGGTAATTCGTAGATGCAGAACTCCACAAAGTGTTCTGCAATCGTGTTAAGGTCAGTACAGACTGCTCCATGCAGGGAAAGCCCAGGGACGCTAACGGTGATCTAAAACCCATAGAGCCCCTTCTCTTGGTCCAAACATGCGATGGAGAGGTACTTATGCCAATGGTGGCGACATTAGCAGACAGAAGCACGAGTGCTGGGAAAGGTATAAGGCGTCGGGCTCGGACACGGAGCCACTGAAAGGCAATGAGGTGTTCCAGTGACCGGTGCCGTTTATGACGTTGAAGAGACTTCCTGCGATCGCGCATCGCTTAAGCGATCTCTCGTGGCCACTAAGGCAATCATCCACCGCCAGGACCCAGAATAACAGCGAAATGCAGAGTCCACTGCTGAAACGATGCCGGTGATTATGTTGTTAACCACCGCATCAATGACATCGTGGGAAAAACGCTCAATAGTGGCAATGGAGGCGATAGAGTCCCATTCAGCCTTATTCAAAGCCCATCTGGGGAGTGACGCTGGGGCAGTGGCAGAAAGATCGGAAGGTGGTCACTACCTCGCAAGTCGTCATGCACATTCCATTGGACAGAGGATAGAAGGCCAGCACTGCAGACCAAAAGGGCGATGGTTGAGTATGTGCCATGCACCATACTGAAATGTGTGGAGTCACCATCATTTAAAAGAGAAAGGTCAAGCTGTGCTAACACTTGCTCAACGACAGGGCCTCGGCCTGTTGCCACCAATCCAACCCACAAACGGTTATAGGCGTTGAAGTCGCCCAATAACTGAAAAGGTGGCGGCAGTTGGGCTCTCAGCGCAGGCAATACACGCTGTGGGACATCACCATCCAGTGGAAGATAGATACCGTCTGCAGTAATAGCCAATGACGTCCACACCGTAACAGCGACAGCGTCTAAATGTGTTTGAAGTGGCACACGCTTGCTGAAAAGAGTTACGGGCATAAACCCAAGCTCCACCAGATAGTATAAGAATCGGGCAGCTTATGAGAGGCTAACACTGATAGTCATAGAGGACAGGGGTTCGAAATTCCGGAAACCAAGACTCCTGGAGAGCAATGCAGAATACAGGCTGAAGACCGATAAATTGTCACAGCTCAGCAAGATGGTGGAAAAAATCTAAGCAATTCCACTGGAGAATGTCATTGTCCAAGACCGAAAAATGCGTTAAGGGACAGAGGAGGCAGTATGCTGCTGGGTCACCTGCTGCCACCGATTGAATACCTCTGTGAGCGACATCAATCGTGTCTGAAGGTCCGGCGAGTTGTATGTCATCAGCAGACGTCAACATCTCCACCTAATGCTCAGATGCAGTGCTTGTAGTGAGCAGTGGGATGGGTGCAAGGTCTGGATTCTTGGATGCCTTCTACTTTTTTAGTTTCTCTCGCTGTTCCTAAGGTGATTCTGGCTGGGAGGGCTTCACTCTGTCAGTATCTGAGACTGACGAGGACTGTGAAGCCTTATAACCAGCTACCTGTCATTGCTTCAACCACTGGCAGTCGTCAGCTTTTTCAATGCTCAGAACCCAGGAAGAGAGTGACCCAAGAGGTACCTCCCTCGCGAGAGGAGCCAAAGAAGACTTTAGCTCCTCTGGCTGAGAAATGGGGACTGATCACTGATGACTGGGGGTGGGGGAGGGAGCTGCTCCCAAGGGAGGTGGTGTGGGATCAACAGGGAGGGAAGATCCCCCACCATCAAGTGGGCAGGTGGAATCTGACTACTCAGAGGCAACTGGATGTGGCGAAACAGGAGGTGGTACAACCATTGTCGCAGCGGCAACGTAGGTATGTGTCATACCGACAGGATGGAATCATTTGTATCTTCACTTAGAAGATACTGAAATAAGACCCTGGACCGCCTGCCCTATACTGTTCTTTCTGTAGAATCATTCAGTTCAGCGAGCAAGAGGAACGGTGCTGTTTGCAGTTAACGCAGACGGGAGGCGGGGCACGGGACTATTGGGATGCGAAGGACGTCCAAACCTGGACACGTGACTCTGGAAGTACACCAGGAAGATGTATGACCCAACTACCAGCATTTAAGACATCACATTGGTGGGAACGATGTATGGCTTCACATCACAGCGTTAAATCATCATCTTGACACTTTCAGGTAAGCTATCACCCTCGAAGGCCAAGATGAAGGCACCAATGGCAACCTGATTATCCCTCGAACCCTGATGACTTCGTCCAGCGTATCCAACACCCCATCGTTCATCGTCAGACTGCAAAAGACTATCCCTGTGGAATATAATACCCTGAACGATGTTCAAGCTCTTACAGGGCCTAATGGAAACATCGCCCAGCTTGTCAGAGGCGAAGAGCCCCGTGACTAGGCGTAGGTCACTGTCTTGATCAAAACAGACACACAGCGCATTTTGCACAAGCCCTTCTCCTCCCCAAACTTGTCCTCTAAATGCTCTACAAGAAACTGAGGCGTCGTTGACATAAGTTATTCATTCTGGCACCTCGTCTGTAAGCGAGTTGGTGAGGAATGAGTATCGCTGCCATCCTTAGCCTTTCGCTCCTTCCAAGTTGTGTTCAGGGAGTGGAACGATTTGGGGTCACACCTCTGCGCGTTTAAGTGATTCCTTTAGAGCATAGAGACTGCTGGCGGCTGCCGACCAGCAGGAGATAATGTACCACGCTTCAATGGAGGGGTCATCCATCCTGATGCCCCCCACTCCAATCAGGGGCTCTCCCCATGGGCGCCGCCCAGCCACAGCAAAGGCCACCTGGCATGATGGCCGTTGCTGGGAGTGCTGATGCCCCAGGAAGATGAGCATCTACTCCTTTGCATACATTGGGAATTTACAGCTGAGACATCAGCAGTGCGATCCCTGTGTTGTCAGAGGGGCTACCACCAAATGGATAGATCACTGCCCCACCACAACGGACTGGCTAATGTGCTGCATATTGAACGGAGAGGAATCTAACGGTGTCTTGGAGGCGAAAGAGGAGAGGAGACAATGGAAGTAGATTACATACCTCCAGGAAATGTCTTCGCCCGAATAGTTGAATAACGGGTGGAGATGCAAAACCATGACAAGAGGTTCACTAGATCAAATCGAAGGATACTATGTATATCTCGTGCAGCACATAAGGTTTTTTTTTTTTTTTGGTAGGGTTTAAGGGCGCTCAACTGCTGAGGTCATTAGCGCCCAGTCACTGGTGTTAGAGCACAAAGAACCTGCTAAAACTCAAGGGGATGGGGGGACATCAAAAGGACCTCACAAAGATGCAGATGAAATAAGTAAAAAGGTTAAACGTCTTTGGTCAAGCCAGTTAAAGTTATAAAACGCAGAAGACGAGCAGCTGCTCGAGCGTCATCAGCTAAAACATCCGGTAAGGTAGATGGCAGGGACAGGACAACACGAAATTGACTAAAACGGGGACACGACAATAAAACATGGTGCACCGTTAATGCCTGACCACAAGGGCACTGCGGGGCTGGGTCACCAGAGAGCAGGTAGCGGTGGCTAAACCGGCAATGCCCAATCCGCAACCTGGTCAGAAGGACCTCCTCGCGCCGAGATGGTCGGGAGGAAGTCGTCCAAGCAGTTGGGAGCGGTTTTACTGCCTGGAGCTTGTTTCCTTGGAGGGATGACCAAGCATCCCACCACAAGGACACAAGCCTCTTACAAACATCCCCACAAACGTCAGATGACGGGACACAATGGGAGGCTGGCCGAGGCTGGAGGACTGCAGCCTTGGCTGCAGCATCCGCAGCCTCATTCCCAGGCACTCCTACATGTCCGGGGACCCACAGAAAGCTGACAGAACCGCCATTGTCAGCGAAAGAATGGAGGGACTGCTGTATTCGTTGAATCAAGGGATGGACCGGATAGGGAGCCCCAAGGCTCTGAAGAGCACTGAGTGAGTCAGTGCAGAGTACATACGATGAATGGCGGTGGCGGCGGGCATACTGAATGGCCTGATGGAGAGCAAAAAGCTCGGCCGTAAAGCTGGAACATTGGTCAAGGAGCCGGTATTTAAAGGTGGCGGTCCCGACGACAAAGTCACAGCCGACACCATCGTCAGTTTTGGAGCCATTGGTGTAAATAAAGGTGTGACCAGCAAGTCGAGCACGAAGTTCGACAAACCGTGAGCAATACACTGCAGCCGGAGTACCCTCCTTCGGGAGTGAGCTGAGGTCGAGATAAATACGAACCGGAGCCTGGAGCCAAGGTGGTGTCGGGCTCTCACCCTCTCTGAAGGTGGTAGGGAGGGCAAAATCCAATTGTCGAAGCAGGCGACGGAAGCGGACTCCGGGGGGCAGCAGAGCAGACACATACAACCCGTACTGACGGTCGAGAGAATCGGCGAAGAAGGACTTGTAAGAGGGGTGTTCGGGCATAGACAACAGCCGGCAGGCATACCGACACAGCAGTATGTCGCGCCGGTAGGTCAACGGTAACTCGGCAGCTTCAGCGTAAAGACTCTCGACAGGACTAGTGTAGAAGGCTCCGGTCGCAAGACGTATCCCCCGATGGTGGATGGAGATGAGCCGGCGTAAGAGGGATGGCCGAGCGGACGAGTAGACGAAGCTCCCATAATCCAGCTTCGATCGGACTATGGACCGATACAAGCGAAGCAGAACAGTGCGATCCGCTCCCCAAGATGAACCGCTAAGAACTCTGAGGACATTAAGGGAACGTGTACAACGGGCCGCCAAATAAGAGACATGTGGAGACCAACACAGTTTCCGGTCCAACGTGAGCCCTAGAAACTTAGTTGTGTCCACGAATGGGAGAACAACGGGACCGAGATGTAAGGATGGCGGAAGGAACGCTTTATATCGCCAAAAGTTGATACAAACCGTCTTCTCTTCAGAGAACCGGAAGCCATTTGCCACGCTCCATGAGTAGAGGCTGTCTAGACAACGCTGGAGGCAGCGCTCCAGGAGGCATGTTCTCTGGGCACTGCAGTAGATCGCGAAGTCATCGACAAAGAGAGAGCCTGAGACATTAGGTGGAATGCAATCCATAATTGGATTGATCGCGATGGCAAAAAGGGCTACGCTCAAGACGGAGCCCTGAGGCACTCCGTTCTCCTGGAGGAAGACGTCGGACAATACGGAACCCACACGTACCCTAAACTTTCGATCTGTTAAAAAGGAATCAATAAAAAGGGGCAGACGACCACGTAGGCCCCACTTGTGCATAGTGCGGAGGATACCTCCTCTCCAACAGGTATCATAAGCCTTCTCCAAGTCGAAGAACACGGCTACCCTTTGGCGCCTTCGCAAAAAGTTGTTCATGATGAATGTCGACAAGGTCACAAGGTGGTCAACAGCGGAGCGGCGGCGACGAAAGCCGCATTGGACATCAGTAAGTAGTCGTCGGGATTCAAGAACCCAAACTAACCGAGCATTAACCATGCGCTCCATCACCTTACAGACACAGCTTGTAAGAGAAATGGGGCGGTAACTAGAAGGAAGGTGTCTATCCTTCCCGGGTTTGGGTATAGGAACAACAGCGGCGTCACGCCAACGCATGGGGACCTGACCTTCGGTCCAGACGCGATTGTAGGTACGAAGAAGGAAGCTTTTGCCCGCCGGAGAAAGGTGTGCCAGCATCTGAACGTGAATGGCATCTGGCCCCGGAGCAGAGGACCGGGACAGTGCAAGCGCACGTTCGAGTTCCCGCATAGTAAAGGGGGCATTGTAAGTTTCCAGATTCAGCGAGTGGAAGGAAGGTCGCCGAGCCTCGTCTGCCTCTTTCCTGGGAAGGAAGGCAGGATGGTAATGGGCGGAGCTTGAAACCTCCGCGAAAAAGCGGCCAAAGGCGTTGGAGACAGCCACAGGATCAACAAGGACCTCATTACCTGAGGTCAGGCCAGGTACTGACGAGTGGGCCTTAATGCCCGACAGCCGGCGCAGGCTACCCCAAACAACGGAAGAGGGAGTAAAACTGGTAAAGGAGCTCGTGAAAGAGGCCCAGCAAGCTTTTTTGCTGTCTTCGATGACTCTACGGCATTGCGCTCGGAGTCGTTTGAATTCAATACAATTCGCCAACGTAGGATGGCGGCGAAAGGTGCGTAAAGCACGTCGTCGAGCACGGATAGCGTCCCTACAAGCCTCGTTCCACCAGGGGACGGAAACGCGACGTGAAGAAGAAGTAGTACGAGGTATGGAACGTTCGGCAGCATTGATAATAACAGCCGTGAGGTATTCGACCTGACTGTCACAACTGGAAAAATCGCGGTCCGGAAAGGTCGCCAGGGAGGAGTAAAGTCCCCAGTCAGCTTTCAGTATGTTCCAGCGCGAAGGACGTGGGGATGGGGTGTGGTGCAGGAGACGAACGACACAGGGGAAGTGGTCGCTCGAATAGGTGTCAGAAAGGACATACCACTCGAACCGACGGGCAAGAGTGGTAGAACAGATCGAGAGGTCCAAGTGGGAGTAGGTATGAGTAGAGTCCGAGAGGAAAGTCGGGGCGCCGGTATTGAGGCAGACAAGATTGAGATGGTTGAAGACATCCGCCAAGAGTGAGCCTCTTTGACAGGATGCAGGAGAGCCCCAAAGGGGATGATGGGCATTGAAGTCGCCAAACAATAAGAACGGCGGGGGAAGCTGATCGATCAGGTGCATCATGTCAGCCCGACTAACAGCAGATGACGGTGGAATGTGGCCGGTACAAACTGAAAAAGTAAAAGCAGAAAGAGTAATGCGGATAGCTATTGCTTGGAGTGGGGTGGTCAATGGGATGGGATGGTAATAGACATCGTCCCGAACGAGCAACATGACCCCACCATGAGCTGGGATACCGTCCACAGTGGCGAGGTCATACCGCTCCGAGGTATAGTGGGAAAAGGCAATACGGTCAGTCGGGCGCAACTTGGTTTCCTGGAGACCAAGGACGAGCGGACAGTGCAGGCGGAGGAGCAGTTGTAATTCCTCCCGATTAGATCGAATACCTCTTATGTTCCAATGAAACAACGCCATCGCTAGTCAAAAAGTTGGGGGAACGAGACGGGGAAGAGCTGGTCACCTCGATGGCCGCGGAGGGCCAGGTTGCGAGGCAACAACGCTACAACTGACGGCAGGCGGATCCGGTTCCATCGACTCGTCGCCAGCTGCGGCCGCTGTCCCTGATTGTGTAGGAGGGGCTGCAGCATTTGCCGACAAAAGGCCGGCGGAACGCCTGGCAGCAGAGCGTCCTGGCGAAACTGAGGACGGCCGGGAGCAGCGACTCACGGATGAAGCGTCAGACGAAACGCGCCGGGGTGGAGAGGGGGATAGAGATTTCTTCTTGGAGGCCTTCTTGGAAGGCCAAGGAGGCACAGGGATGGTGGGCTGGACCCGAAGAAGGTCCTCACGCGCGGGGTCCGTTTTGGAACGCCGGACCTCGGAACCTGGGGTCCGGAACGTTTCCCCGATGGACGCCTGAGAAGAGGAGCGCTTCTCAGGTGTCGTGGGGGGAGGAGGAGGAGGAAGGGTGGCCCCTGGGGCAGGGGGGGTGGGGGCCGTGGGGGAGGAGGAGTTGGAAGGGAGGGATTTGGGAGGCGGAGGCAGAGCCCCCTGACGGGCAGAGGAGGCGGAGGGGGGACAGGATAAAGGTGAGGATACAGCGGAAGGAGTGGACACAACTGAGGCAAACGAAGTGGCCAGTGACACGGGATGAAGGCGGTCATACTTCTTCCTGGCCTCAGAATAAGAGAGCCGATCCAAAGTTTTGATTTCTTGTATCTTTTTCTCCTTCTGATAGGCGGGGCAGTCTGGGGACCTAGGCGAGTGGACGCCAGGACAATTAGGGCACCGAGGTGGTGGGGTGCAAGTATGTTCCTCACGAAGAGGACGTCCACAGTCGCCACAAAGGGGCTCAGCCTCACACCGGGACGACATGTGCCCAAAGCGCAAACACCTAAAACAGCGCATAGGAGGCGGGACGTAAGGTCGCACGTCGCACCGGTAGCACATCACCTTTACCTTCTCCGGGAGAACGTCCCCCTCGAAGGCGAGGATAAAGGCCCCGGTGTCGATGCGACGGTCTTTGGGGCCGCGCTGGACTCGCCGGACGAAATGCACGCTGCGGCGCTCCAGGTTGGCCCTGAGCTCCTCATCAGATTGTAGCAGGAGGTCACGATGAAAAATGACCCCCTGCGTCCTATTTAGTGCCAGATGTGGGACAATGGAGACTGGGATGTCCCCTAGGCGGTCGCACGCCTGGAGTGCCGCCG